>NW_027288780.1:0-300000 GCF_037038585.1 Patagioenas fasciata | reverse complement strand
GCGCCGAAGAAGGCAAAAGGCGAGGTTTCCGGCGCTATCTCCTTCTCTCCCCAGAGCTAGTCGCGCAAAGCAAGCCGCTAAGCCGGCGACCGGCAAGAGAGCTACAACGAAGCATGCCGAACGGAGAAAATAGCAGCAGCTCATCTGTTCACACCTTGTTTCTGCCATGTGCTTGAACGCCAAGACGTTCGCGCTTCTGTGAGATGAAAGACGTCCTTCTGCATATGTGGTTGCTCACAGCGGTGCACTTGTTAGTGTATCCATTCAGTCCTGGGCTGCGGGGCATTCAGAAGTGGCTCTGTGGAGACGTCTGCATAGAGGCAGCTGTCAGAACACGCACACTCGATTGTTCACCAAAACATATGCAGACGCGTCCTTAGCCTGTAGATTTGGATGCACAGAGTTCCCTGTGTTCGCAAGAGACAAGGGAATCGCGTCTGTGCGCACAGAAGCAATAGCGGACCGTTTCCCTCGGAGTGAACGCGAAAGAGCCGTCTATATACTCGCAGACACGGGAACGTGCCTCAATGCGGTCACAGAGGCAGCAGCTTTTGCACAGATGCTCCTGGTGATTCTGGCACTTTCCAGGCACACTCCTGAAAGTCGCGCACACTGCTGTTCACTCGCTAAACGACCTCTTGGGAAACACGTCTCCGGTCGACGGACCGCTCAGATTGCTTCTCGTGTAACTGTGAACTGTGTCAGCGCAGGGAATCCGTCTCTGTTGAGCAGATGTCAATCCTGCCTCGCTTTTGCTTTGTTGCCTCTACCAAGATGATTTCCCGTTTCTCTCTTCACTGGAGCAGGCAGACACAGCCAACGCACATCAAGTGTCAAGAGACACGCTCTGCTGAGCTCAACGCTTGTGCAGATGCACATGTGCGACGAAGTCAACACACGTGCTTGTGGAGAGAAAGAAAGGGACTCCCAGGCGTGTGGAGCGACGGGGAGAAAGAGCGGGCGCTGAGGAACACAGTTTCAAACAGACTGTCTCCACACAAACAGGCACCTGTCTGCAGGTATCCTAGATCTTGATTCTTGAACTTGAGGAAACACGCGTCTGAGCAAAACTCCCAAACGCTTCCAGGAAAGACACAGGCTCTCCCACAAGCACACAAGTGTTTGCCCTCAGCTATAGATCAGGGACAAGCCTGTGAAGAGCAACCAAAGAGCTCGTCCGTCTTTCCCTCAATAGATGGAGTAGGCGCGCTTGCGGATGTGTGCGTGTGTGTGGCCACGCGTTTGCTTAGGCATCAGTGTGTGAAAAGGTAGGTGCTTTTCTCTAGCTGCGTGTGCGTGCACGTGGTGCTGGGTGCACATCCCTGGGTGCTCGTGGAAAGGTTTCTGCATGGTTTTCGCTGAGGAATCGTGTGTGTGCACATGGACAAAGAGAAGGCGCAGCAACCAGGTTCCAGCGCCGAAGAAGGCAAAAGGCGAGGTTTCCGGCGCTATCTCCTTCTCTCCCCAGACCTAGTCGCGCAAAGCAAGCCGCTAAGCCGGCGACCGGCAAGAGAGCTACAACGAAGCATGCCGAACGGAGAAAATAGCAGCAGCTCATCTGTTCACACCTTGTTTCTGCCATGTGCTTGAACGCCAAGACGTTCGCGCTTCTGTGAGATGAAAGACGTCCTTCTGCATATGTGGTTGCTCACACCGGTGCACTTGTTAGTGTATCCATTCAGTCCTGGGCTGCGGGGCATTCAGAAGTGGCTCTGTGGAGACGACTGCATAGAGGCAGCTGTCAGAACACGCACACTCGATTGTTCACCAAAACATATGCAGACGCGTCCTTAGCCTGTAGATTTGGATGCACAGAGTTCCCTGTGTTCGCAAGAGACAAGGGAATCGCGTCTGTGCGCACAGAAGCAATAGCGGACCGTTTCCCTCGGAGTGAACGCGAAAGAGCCGTCTATATACTCGCAGACACGCGAACGTGCCTCAATGCGGTCACAGAGGCAGCAGCTTTTGCACAGATGCTCCTGGTGATTCTGGCACTTTCCAGGCACACTCCTGAAAGTCGCGCACACTGCTGTTCACTCGCTAAACGACCTCTTGGGAAACACGTCTCCGGTCGACGGACCGCTCAGATTGCTTCTCGTGTAACTGTGAACTGTGTCAGCGCAGGGAATCCGTCTCTGTTGAGCAGATGTCAATCCTGCCTCGCTTTTGCTTTGTTGCCTCTACCAAGATGATTTCCCGTTTCTCTCTTCACTGGAGCAGGCAGACACAGCCAACGCACATCAAGTGTCAAGAGACACGCTCTGCTGAGCTCAACGCTTGTGCAGATGCACATGTGCGACGAAGTCAACACACGTGCTTGTGGAGAGAAAGAAAGGGACTCCCAGGCGTGTGGAGCGACGGGGAGAAAGAGCGGGCGCTGAGGAACACAGTTTCAAACAGACTGTCTCCACACAAACAGGCACCTGTCTGCAGGTATCCTAGATCTTGATTCTTGAACTTGAGGAAACACGCGTCTGAGCAAAACTCCCAAACGCTTCCAGGAAAGACACAGGCTCTCCCACAAGCACACAAGTGTTTGCCCTCAGCTATAGATCAGGGACAAGCCTGTGAAGAGATGCCCTGCTATTCTTTCGCCTTATGGCATCATGTGTTTCGTTCCTCTTGGAGATCGATTGTTAAACGTCTTTCCTCGGGCGACTGTGAAGCATTTGCCAGCGGAGGAGAAGTAGCACGGAGCAGCATTCAGTACTGCCTACGAGTGTCTTTGCTACCCTACTAGCGGAGCTCCAAGAACAGGCACACATCTTCAGGTACCTTCCAAATGTGGATTCCCCTGCAGCCCCGTAGGCGGGCGTGCAGTACGCCAACCGTCAACGGACGTTTTTCCCCTCAAGCCTGTCAGGACGTTGCTCGTCCGTCTTTCCCTCAATAGATGGGAGTAGGCGCGCTTGCGGATGTGTGCGTGTGTGTGGCCACGCGTTTGCTTAGGCATCAGTGTGTGAAAAGGTAGGTGCTTTTCTCTAGCTGCGTGTGCGTGCACGTGGTGCTGGGTGCACATCCCTGGGTGCTCGTGGAAAGGTTTCTGCATGGTTTTCGCTGAGGAATCGTGTGTGTGCACATGGACAAAGAGAAGGCGCAGCAACCAGGTTCCAGCGCCGAAGAAGGCAAAAGGCGAGGTTTCCGGCGCTATCTCCTTCTCTCCCCAGAGCTAGTCGCGCAAAGCAAGCCGCTAAGCCGGCGACCGGCAAGAGAGCTACAACGAAGCATGCCGAACGGAGAAAATAGCAGCAGCTCATCTGTTCACACCTTGTTTCTGCCATGTGCTTGAACGCCAAGACGTTCGCGCTTCTGTGAGATGAAAGACGTCCTTCTGCATATGTGGTTGCTCACACCGGTGCACTTGTTAGTGTATCCATTCAGTCCTGGGCTGCGGGGCATTCAGAAGTGGCTCTGTGGAGACGTCTGCATAGAGGCAGCTGTCAGAACACGCACACTCGATTGTTCACCAAAACATATGCAGACGCGTCCTTAGCCTGTAGATTTGGATGCACAGAGTTCCCTGTGTTCGCAAGAGACAAGGGAATCGCGTCTGTGCGCACAGAAGCAATAGCGGACCGTTTCCCTCGGAGTGAACGCGAAAGAGCCGTCTATATACTCGCAGACACGCGAACGTGCCTCAATGCGGTCACAGAGGCAGCAGCTTTTGCACAGATGCTCCTGGTGATTCTGGCACTTTCCAGGCACACTCCTGAAAGTCGCGCACACTGCTGTTCACTCGCTAAACGACCTCTTGGGAAACACGTCTCCGGTCGACGGACCGCTCAGATTGCTTCTCGTGTAACTGTGAACTGTGTCAGCGCAGGGAATCCGTCTCTGTTGAGCAGATGTGGATCCTGCCTCGCTTTTGCTTTGTTGCCTCTACCAAGATGATTTCCCGTTTCTCTCTTCACTGGAGCACGCAGACACAGCCAACGCACATCTAGTGTCAAGAGACACGCTCTGCTGAGCTCAACGCTTGTGCAGATGCACATGTGCGACGAAGTCAACACACGTGCTTGTGGAGAGAAAGAAAGGGACTCCCAGGCGTGTGGAGCGACGGGGAGAAAGAGCGGGCGCTGAGGAACACAGTTTCAAACAGACTGTCTCCACACAAACAGGCACCTGTCTGCAGGTATCCTAGATCTTGATTCTTGAACTTGAGGAAACACGCGTCTGAGCAAAACTCCCAAACGCTTCCAGGAAAGACACAGGCTCTCCCACAAGCACACAAGTGTTTGCCCTCAGCTATAGATCAGGGACAAGCCTGTGAAGAGATGCCCTGCTATTCTTTCGCCTTATGGCATCATGTGTTTCGTTCCTCTTGGAGATCGATTGTTAAACGTCTTTCCTAGGGCGACTGTGAAGCATTTGCCAGCGGAGGAGAAGTAGCACGGAGCAGCATTCAGTACTGCCTACGAGTGTCTTTGCTACCCTACTAGCGGAGCTCCAAGAACAGGCACACATCTTCAGGTACCTTCCAAATGTGGATTCCCCTGCAGCCCCGTAGGCGGGCGTGCAGTACGCCAACCGTCAACGGACGTTTTTCCCCTCAAGCCTGTCAGGACGTTGCTCGTCCGTCTTTCCCTCAATAGATGGGAGTAGGCGCGCTTGCGGATGTGTGCGTGTGTGTGGCCACGCGTTTGCTTAGGCATCAGTGTGTGAAAAGGTAGGTGCTTTTCTCTAGCTGCGTGTGCGTGCACGTGGTGCTGGGTGCACATCCCTGGGTGCTCGTGGAAAGGTTTCTGCATGGTTTTCGCTGAGGAATCGTGTGTGTGCACATGGACAAAGAGAAGGCGCAGCAACCAGGTTCCAGCGCCGAAGAAGGCAAAAGGCGAGGTTTCCGGCGCTATCTCCTTCTCTCCCCAGAGCTAGTCGCGCAAAGCAAGCCGCTAAGCCGGCGACCGGCAAGAGAGCTACAACGAAGCATGCCGAACGGAGAAAATAGCAGCAGCTCATCTGTTCACACCTTGTTTCTGCCATGTGCTTGAACGCCAAGACGTTCGCGCTTCTGTGAGATGAAAGACGTCCTTCTGCATATGTGGTTGCTCACAGCGGTGCACTTGTTAGTGTATCCATTCAGTCCTGGGCTGCGGGGCATTCAGAAGTGGCTCTGTGGAGACGTCTGCATAGAGGCAGCTGTCAGAACACGCACACTCGATTGTTCACCAAAACATATGCAGACGCGTCCTTAGCCTGTAGATTTGGATGCACAGAGTTCCCTGTGTTCGCAAGAGACAAGGGAATCGCGTCTGTGCGCACAGAAGCAATAGCGGACCGTTTCCCTCGGAGTGAACGCGAAAGAGCCGTCTATATACTCGCAGACACGCGAACGTGCCTCAATGCGGTCACAGAGGCAGCAGCTTTTGCACAGATGCTCCTGGTGATTCTGGCACTTTCCAGGCACACTCCTGAAAGTCGCGCACACTGCTGTTCACTCGCTAAACGACCTCTTGGGAAACACGTCTCCGGTCGACGGACCGCTCAGATTGCTTCTCGTGTAACTGTGAACTGTGTCAGCGCAGGGTATCCGTCTCTGTTGAGCAGATGTCAATCCTGCCTCGCTTTTGCTTTGTTGCCTCTACCAAGATGATTTCCCGTTTCTCTCTTCACTGGAGCAGGCAGACACAGCCAACGCACATCAAGTGTCAAGAGACACGCTCTGCTGAGCTCAACGCTTGTGCAGATGCACATGTGCGACGAAGTCAACACACGTGCTTGTGGAGAGAAAGAAAGGGACTCCCAGGCGTGTGGAGCGACGGGGAGAAAGAGCGGGCGCTGAGGAACACAGTTTCAAACAGACTGTCTCCACACAAACAGGCACCTGTCTGCAGGTATCCTAGATCTTGATTCTTGAACTTGAGGAAACACGCGTCTGAGCAAAACTCCCAAACGCTTCCAGGAAAGACACAGGCTCTCCCACAAGCACACAAGTGTTTGCCCTCAGCTATAGATCAGGGACAAGCCTGTGAAGAGCAACCAAAGAGCTCGTCCGTCTTTCCCTCAATAGATGGGAGTAGGCGCGCTTGCGGATGTGTGCGTGTGTGTGGCCACGCGTTTGCTTAGGCATCAGTGTGTGAAAAGGTAGGTGCTTTTCTCTAGCTGCGTGTGCGTGCACGTGGTGCTGGGTGCACATCCCTGGGTGCTCGTGGAAAGGTTTCTGCATGGTTTTCGCTGAGGAATCGTGTGTGTGCACATGGACAAAGAGAAGGCGCAGCAACCAGGTTCCAGCGCCGAAGAAGGCAAAAGGCGAGGTTTCCGGCGCTATCTCCTTCTCTCCCCAGAGCTAGTCGCGCAAAGCAAGCCGCTAAGCCGGCGACCGGCAAGAGAGCTACAACGAAGCATGCCGAACGGAGAAAATAGCAGCAGCTCATCTGTTCACACCTTGTTTCTGCCATGTGCTTGAACGCCAAGACGTTCGCGCTTCTGTGAGATGAAAGACGTCCTTCTGCATATGTGGTTGCTCACACCGGTGCACTTGTTAGTGTATCCATTCAGTCCTGGGCTGCGGGGCATTCAGAAGTGGCTCTGTGGAGACGTCTGCATAGAGGCAGCTGTCAGAACACGCACACTCGATTGTTCACCAAAACATATGCAGACGCGTCCTTAGCCTGTAGATTTGGATGCACAGAGTTCCCTGTGTTCGCAAGAGACAAGGGAATCGCGTCTGTGCGCACAGAAGCAATAGCGGACCGTTTCCCTCGGAGTGAACGCGAAAGAGCCGTCTATATACTCGCAGACACGCGAACGTGCCTCAATGCGGTCACAGAGGCAGCAGCTTTTGCACAGATGCTCCTGGTGATTCTGGCACTTTCCAGGCACACTCCTGAAAGTCGCGCACACTGCTGTTCACTCGCTAAACGACCTCTTGGGAAACACGTCTCCGGTCGACGGACCGCTCAGATTGCTTCTCGTGTAACTGTGAACTGTGTCAGCGCAGGGAATCCGTCTCTGTTGAGCAGATGTCAATCCTGCCTCGCTTTTGCTTTGTTGCCTCTACCAAGATGATTTCCCGTTTCTCTCTTCACTGGAGCAGGCAGACACAGCCAACGCACATCAAGTGTCAAGAGACACGCTCTGCTGAGCTCAACGCTTGTGCAGATGCACACGTGCGACGAAGTCAACACACGTGCTTGTGGAGAGAAAGAAAGGGACTCCCAGGCGTGTGGAGCGACGGGGAGAAAGAGCGGGCGCTGAGGAACACAGTTTCAAACAGACTGTCTCCACACAAACAGGCACCTGTCTGCAGGTATCCTAGATCTTGATTCTTGAACTTGAGGAAACACGCGTCTGAGCAAAACTCCCAAACGCTTCCAGGAAAGACACAGGCTCTCCCACAAGCACACAAGTGTTTGCCCTCAGCTATAGATCAGGGACAAGCCTGTGAAGAGATGCCCTGCTATTCTTTCGCCTTATGGCATCATGTGTTTCGTTCCTCTTGGAGATCGATTGTTAAACGTCTTTCCTCGGGCGACTGTGAAGCATTTGCCAGCGGAGGAGAAGTAGCACGGAGCAGCATTCAGTACTGCCTACGAGTGTCTTTGCTACCCTACTAGCGGAGCTCCAAGAACAGGCACACATCTTCAGGTACCTTCCAAATGTGGATTCCCCTGCAGCCCCGTAGGCGGGCGTGCAGTACGCCAACCGTCAACGGACGTTTTTCCCCTCAAGCCTGTCAGGACGTTGCTCGTCCGTCTTTCCCTCAATAGATGGGAGTAGGCGCGCTTGCGGATGTGTGCGTGTGTGTGGCCACGCGTTTGCTTAGGCATCAGTGTGTGAAAAGGTAGGTGCTTTTCTCTAGCTGCGTGTGCGTGCACGTGGTGCTGGGTGCACATCCCTGGGTGCTCGTGGAAAGGTTTCTGCATGGTTTTCGCTGAGGAATCGTGTGTGTGCACATGGACAAAGAGAAGGCGCAGCAACCAGGTTCCAGCGCCGAAGAAGGCAAAAGGCGAGGTTTCCGGCGCTATCTCCTTCTCTCCCCAGAGCTAGTCGCGCAAAGCAAGCCGCTAAGCCGGCGACCGGCAAGAGAGCTACAACGAAGCATGCCGAACGGAGAAAATAGCAGCAGCTCATCTGTTCACACCTTGTTTCTGCCATGTGCTTGAACGCCAAGACGTTCGCGCTTCTGTGAGATGAAAGACGTCCTTCTGCATATGTGGTTGCTCACAGCGGTGCACTTGTTAGTGTATCCATTCAGTCCTGGGCTGCGGGGCATTCAGAAGTGGCTCTGTGGAGACGTCTGCATAGAGGCAGCTGTCAGAACACGCACACTCGATTGTTCACCAAAACATATGCAGACGCGTCCTTAGCCTGTAGATTTGGATGCACAGAGTTCCCTGTGTTCGCAAGAGACAAGGGAATCGCGTCTGTGCGCACAGAAGCAATAGCGGACCGTTTCCCTCGGAGTGAACGCGAAAGAGCCGTCTATATACTCGCAGACACGGGAACGTGCCTCAATGCGGTCACAGAGGCAGCAGCTTTTGCACAGATGCTCCTGGTGATTCTGGCACTTTCCAGGCACACTCCTGAAAGTCGCGCACACTGCTGTTCACTCGCTAAACGACCTCTTGGGAAACACGTCTCCGGTCGACGGACCGCTCAGATTGCTTCTCGTGTAACTGTGAACTGTGTCAGCGCAGGGAATCCGTCTCTGTTGAGCAGATGTCAATCCTGCCTCGCTTTTGCTTTGTTGCCTCTACCAAGATGATTTCCCGTTTCTCTCTTCACTGGAGCAGGCAGACACAGCCAACGCACATCAAGTGTCAAGAGACACGCTCTGCTGAGCTCAACGCTTGTGCAGATGCACATGTGCGACGAAGTCAACACACGTGCTTGTGGAGAGAAAGAAAGGGACTCCCAGGCGTGTGGAGCGACGGGGAGAAAGAGCGGGCGCTGAGGAACACAGTTTCAAACAGACTGTCTCCACACAAACAGGCACCTGTCTGCAGGTATCCTAGATCTTGATTCTTGAACTTGAGGAAACACGCGTCTGAGCAAAACTCCCAAACGCTTCCAGGAAAGACACAGGCTCTCCCACAAGCACACAAGTGTTTGCCCTCAGCTATAGATCAGGGACAAGCCTGTGAAGAGATGCCCTGCTATTCTTTCGCCTTATGGCATCATGTGTTTCGTTCCTCTTGGAGATCGATTGTTAAACGTCTTTCCTCGGGCGACTGTGAAGCATTTGCCAGCGGAGGAGAAGTAGCACGGAGCAGCATTCAGTACTGCCTACGAGTGTCTTTGCTACCCTACTAGCAGAGCTCCAAGAACAGGCACACATCTTCAGGTACCTTCCAAATGTGGATTCCCCTGCAGCCCCGTAGGCGGGCGTGCAGTACGCCAACCGTCAACGGACGTTTTTCCCCTCAAGCCTGTCAGGACGTTGCTCGTCCGTCTTTCCCTCAATAGATGGGAGTAGGCGCGCTTGCGGATGTGTGCGTGTGTGTGGCCACGCGTTTGCTTAGGCATCAGTGTGTGAAAAGGTAGGTGCTTTTCTCTAGCTGCGTGTGCGTGCACGTGGTGCTGGGTGCACATCCCTGGGTGCTCGTGGAAAGGTTTCTGCATGGTTTTCGCTGAGGAATCGTGTGTGTGCACATGGACAAAGAGAAGGCGCAGCAACCAGGTTCCAGCGCCGAAGAAGGCAAAAGGCGAGGTTTCCGGCGCTATCTCCTTCTCTCCCCAGAGCTAGTCGCGCAAAGCAAGCCGCTAAGCCGGCGACCGGCAAGAGAGCTACAACGAAGCATGCCGAACGGAGAAAATAGCAGCAGCTCATCTGTTCACACCTTGTTTCTGCCATGTGCTTGAACGCCAAGACGTTCGCGCTTCTGTGAGATGAAAGACGTCCTTCTGCATATGTGGTTGCTCACACCGGTGCACTTGTTAGTGTATCCATTCAGTCCTGGGCTGCGGGGCATTCAGAAGTGGCTCTGTGGAGACGTCTGCATAGAGGCAGCTGTCAGAACACGCACACTCGATTGTTCACCAAAACATATGCAGACGCGTCCTTAGCCTGTAGATTTGGATGCACAGAGTTCCCTGTGTTCGCAAGAGACAAGGGAATCGCGTCTGTGCGCACAGAAGCAATAGCGGACCGTTTCCCTCGGAGTGAACGCGAAAGAGCCGTCTATATACTCGCAGACACGCGAACGTGCCTCAATGCGGTCACAGAGGCAGCAGCTTTTGCACAGATGCTCCTGGTGATTCTGGCACTTTCCAGGCACACTCCTGAAAGTCGCGCACACTGCTGTTCACTCGCTAAACGACCTCTTGGGAAACACGTCTCCGGTCGACGGACCGCTCAGATTGCTTCTCGTGTAACTGTGAACTGTGTCAGCGCAGGGAATCCGTCTCTGTTGAGCAGATGTGGATCCTGCCTCGCTTTTGCTTTGTTGCCTCTACCAAGATGATTTCCCGTTTCTCTCTTCACTGGAGCAGGCAGACACAGCCAACGCACATCAAGTGTCAAGAGACACGCTCTGCTGAGCTCAACGCTTGTGCAGATGCACATGTGCGACGAAGTCAACACACGTGCTTGTGGAGAGAAAGAAAGGGACTCCCAGGCGTGTGGAGCGACGGGGAGAAAGAGCGGGCGCTGAGGAACACAGTTTCAAACAGACTGTCTCCACACAAACAGGCACCTGTCTGCAGGTATCCTAGATCTTGATTCTTGAACTTGAGGAAACACGCGTCTGAGCAAAACTCCCAAACGCTTCCAGGAAAGACACAGGCTCTCCCACAAGCACACAAGTGTTTGCCCTCAGCTATAGATCAGGGACAAGCCTGTGAAGAGATGCCCTGCTATTCTTTCGCCTTATGGCATCATGTGTTTCGTTCCTCTTGGAGATCGATTGTTAAACGTCTTTCCTCGGGCGACTGTGAAGCATTTGCCAGCGGAGGAGAAGTAGCACGGAGCAGCATTCAGTACTGCCTACGAGTGTCTTTGCTACCCTACTAGCGGAGCTCCAAGAACAGGCACACATCTTCAGGTACCTTCCAAATGTGGATTCCCCTGCAGCCCCGTAGGCGGGCGTGCAGTACGCCAACCGTCAACGGACGTTTTTCCCCTCAAGCCTGTCAGGACGTTGCTCGTCCGTCTTTCCCTCAATAGATGGGAGTAGGCGCGCTTGCGGATGTGTGCGTGTGTGTGGCCACGCGTTTGCTTAGGCATCAGTGTGTGAAAAGGTAGGTGCTTTTCTCTAGCTGCGTGTGCGTGCACGTGGTGCTGGGTGCACATCCCTGGGTGCTCGTGGAAAGGTTTCTGCATGGTTTTCGCTGAGGAATCGTGTGTGTGCACATGGACAAAGAGAAGGCGCAGCAACCAGGTTCCAGCGCCGAAGAAGGCAAAAGGCGAGGTTTCCGGCGCTATCTCCTTCTCTCCCCAGAGCTAGTCGCGCAAAGCAAGCCGCTAAGCCGGCGACCGGCAAGAGAGCTACAACGAAGCATGCCGAACGGAGAAAATAGCAGCAGCTCATCTGTTCACACCTTGTTTCTGCCATGTGCTTGAACGCCAAGACGTTCGCGCTTCTGTGAGATGAAAGACGTCCTTCTGCATATGTGGTTGCTCACACCGGTGCACTTGTTAGTGTATCCATTCAGTCCTGGGCTGCGGGGCATTCAGAAGTGGCTCTGTGGAGACGTCTGCATAGAGGCAGCTGTCAGAACACGCACACTCGATTGTTCACCAAAACATATGCAGACGCGTCCTTAGCCTGTAGATTTGGATGCACAGAGTTCCCTGTGTTCGCAAGAGACAAGGGAATCGCGTCTGTGCGCACAGAAGCAATAGCGGACCGTTTCCCTCGGAGTGAACGCGAAAGAGCCGTCTATATACTCGCAGACACGCGAACGTGCCTCAATGCGGTCACAGAGGCAGCAGCTTTTGCACAGATGCTCCTGGTGATTCTGGCACTTTCCAGGCACACTCCTGAAAGTCGCGCACACTGCTGTTCACTCGCTAAACGACCTCTTGGGAAACACGTCTCCGGTCGACGGACCGCTCAGATTGCTTCTCGTGTAACTGTGAACTGTGTCAGCGCAGGGAATCCGTCTCTGTTGAGCAGATGTCAATCCTGCCTCGCTTTTGCTTTGTTGCCTCTACCAAGATGATTTCCCGTTTCTCTCTTCACTGGAGCAGGCAGACACAGCCAACGCACATCAAGTGTCAAGAGACACGCTCTGCTGAGCTCAACGCTTGTGCAGATGCACATGTGCGACGAAGTCAACACACGTGCTTGTGGAGAGAAAGAAAGGGACTCCCAGGCGTGTGGAGCGACGGGGAGAAAGAGCGGGCGCTGAGGAACACAGTTTCAAACAGACTGTCTCCACACAAACAGGCACCTGTCTGCAGGTATCCTAGATCTTGATTCTTGAACTTGAGGAAACACGCGTCTGAGCAAAACTCCCAAACGCTTCCAGGAAAGACACAGGCTCTCCCACAAGCACACAAGTGTTTGCCCTCAGCTATAGATCAGGGACAAGCCTGTGAAGAGATGCCCTGCTATTCTTTCGCCTTATGGCATCATGTGTTTCGTTCCTCTTGGAGATCGATTGTTAAACGTCTTTCCTCGGGCGACTGTGAAGCATTTGCCAGCGGAGGAGAAGTAGCACGGAGCAGCATTCAGTACTGCCTACGAGTGTCTTTGCTACCCTACTAGCAGAGCTCCAAGAACAGGCACACATCTTCAGGTACCTTCCAAATGTGGATTCCCCTGCAGCCCCGTAGGCGGGCGTGCAGTACGCCAACCGTCAACGGACGTTTTTCCCCTCAAGCCTGTCAGGACGTTGCTCGTCCGTCTTTCCCTCAATAGATGGGAGTAGGCGCGCTTGCGGATGTGTGCGTGTGTGTGGCCACGCGTTTGCTTAGGCATCAGTGTGTGAAAAGGTAGGTGCTTTTCTCTAGCTGCGTGTGCGTGCACGTGGTGCTGGGTGCACATCCCTGGGTGCTCGTGGAAAGGTTTCTGCATGGTTTTCGCTGAGGAATCGTGTGTGTGCACATGGACAAAGAGAAGGCGCAGCAACCAGGTTCCAGCGCCGAAGAAGGCAAAAGGCGAGGTTTCCGGCGCTATCTCCTTCTCTCCCCAGAGCTAGTCGCGCAAAGCAAGCCGCTAAGCCGGCGACCGGCAAGAGAGCTACAACGAAGCATGCCGAACGGAGAAAATAGCAGCAGCTCATCTGTTCACACCTTGTTTCTGCCATGTGCTTGAACGCCAAGACGTTCGCGCTTCTGTGAGATGAAAGACGTCCTTCTGCATATGTGGTTGCTCACACCGGTGCACTTGTTAGTGTATCCATTCAGTCCTGGGCTGCGGGGCATTCAGAAGTGGCTCTGTGGAGACGTCTGCATAGAGGCAGCTGTCAGAACACGCACACTCGATTGTTCACCAAAACATATGCAGACGCGTCCTTAGCCTGTAGATTTGGATGCACAGAGTTCCCTGTGTTCGCAAGAGACAAGGGAATCGCGTCTGTGCGCACAGAAGCAATAGCGGACCGTTTCCCTCGGAGTGAACGCGAAAGAGCCGTCTATATACTCGCAGACACGCGAACGTGCCTCAATGCGGTCACAGAGGCAGCAGCTTTTGCACAGATGCTCCTGGTGATTCTGGCACTTTCCAGGCACACTCCTGAAAGTCGCGCACACTGCTGTTCACTCGCTAAACGACCTCTTGGGAAACACGTCTCCGGTCGACGGACCGCTCAGATTGCTTCTCGTGTAACTGTGAACTGTGTCAGCGCAGGGAATCCGTCTCTGTTGAGCAGATGTGGATCCTGCCTCGCTTTTGCTTTGTTGCCTCTACCAAGATGATTTCCCGTTTCTCTCTTCACTGGAGCAGGCAGACACAGCCAACGCACATCAAGTGTCAAGAGACACGCTCTGCTGAGCTCAACGCTTGTGCAGATGCACATGTGCGACGAAGTCAACACACGTGCTTGTGGAGAGAAAGAAAGGGACTCCCAGGCGTGTGGAGCGACGGGGAGAAAGAGCGGGCGCTGAGGAACACAGTTTCAAACAGACTGTCTCCACACAAACAGGCACCTGTCTGCAGGTATCCTAGATCTTGATTCTTGAACTTGAGGAAACACGCGTCTGAGCAAAACTCCCAAACGCTTCCAGGAAAGACACAGGCTCTCCCACAAGCACACAAGTGTTTGCCCTCAGCTATAGATCAGGGACAAGCCTGTGAAGAGCAACCAAAGAGCTCGTCCGTCTTTCCCTCAATAGATGGGAGTAGGCGCGCTTGCGGATGTGTGCGTGTGTGTGGCCACGCGTTTGCTTAGGCATCAGTGTGTGAAAAGGTAGGTGCTTTTCTCTAGCTGCGTGTGCGTGCACGTGGTGCTGGGTGCACATCCCTGGGTGCTCGTGGAAAGGTTTCTGCATGGTTTTCGCTGAGGAATCGTGTGTGTGCACATGGACAAAGAGAAGGCGCAGCAACCAGGTTCCAGCGCCGAAGAAGGCAAAAGGCGAGGTTTCCGGCGCTATCTCCTTCTCTCCCCAGAGCTAGTCGCGCAAAGCAAGCCGCTAAGCCGGCGACCGGCAAGAGAGCTACAACGAAGCATGCCGAACGGAGAAAATAGCAGCAGCTCATCTGTTCACACCTTGTTTCTGCCATGTGCTTGAACGCCAAGACGTTCGCGCTTCTGTGAGATGAAAGACGTCCTTCTGCATATGTGGTTGCTCACACCGGTGCACTTGTTAGTGTATCCATTCAGTCCTGGGCTGCGGGGCATTCAGAAGTGGCTCTGTGGAGACGTCTGCATAGAGGCAGCTGTCAGAACACGCACACTCGATTGTTCACCAAAACATATGCAGACGCGTCCTTAGCCTGTAGATTTGGATGCACAGAGTTCCCTGTGTTCGCAAGAGACAAGGGAATCGCGTCTGTGCGCACAGAAGCAATAGCGGACCGTTTCCCTCGGAGTGAACGCGAAAGAGCCGTCTATATACTCGCAGACACGCGAACGTGCCTCAATGCGGTCACAGAGGCAGCAGCTTTTGCACAGATGCTCCTGGTGATTCTGGCACTTTCCAGGCACACTCCTGAAAGTCGCGCACACTGCTGTTCACTCGCTAAACGACCTCTTGGGAAACACGTCTCCGGTCGACGGACCGCTCAGATTGCTTCTCGTGTAACTGTGAACTGTGTCAGCGCAGGGAATCCGTCTCTGTTGAGCAGATGTGGATCCTGCCTCGCTTTTGCTTTGTTGCCTCTACCAAGATGATTTCCCGTTTCTCTCTTCACTGGAGCAGGCAGACACAGCCAACGCACATCAAGTGTCAAGAGACACGCTCTGCTGAGCTCAACGCTTGTGCAGATGCACATGTGCGACGAAGTCAACACACGTGCTTGTGGAGAGAAAGAAAGGGACTCCCAGGCGTGTGGAGCGACGGGGAGAAAGAGCGGGCGCTGAGGAACACAGTTTCAAACAGACTGTCTCCACACAAACAGGCACCTGTCTGCAGGTATCCTAGATCTTGATTCTTGAACTTGAGGAAACACGCGTCTGAGCAAAACTCCCAAACGCTTCCAGGAAAGACACAGGCTCTCCCACAAGCACACAAGTGTTTGCCCTCAGCTATAGATCAGGGACAAGCCTGTGAAGAGCAACCAAAGAGCTCGTCCGTCTTTCCCTCAATAGATGGGAGTAGGCGCGCTTGCGGATGTGTGCGTGTGTGTGGCCACGCGTTTGCTTAGGCATCAGTGTGTGAAAAGGTAGGTGCTTTTCTCTAGCTGCGTGTGCGTGCACGTGGTGCTGGGTGCACATCCCTGGGTGCTCGTGGAAAGGTTTCTGCATGGTTTTCGCTGAGGAATCGTGTGTGTGCACATGGACAAAGAGAAGGCGCAGCAACCAGGTTCCAGCGCCGAAGAAGGCAAAAGGCGAGGTTTCCGGCGCTATCTCCTTCTCTCCCCAGAGCTAGTCGCGCAAAGCAAGCCGCTAAGCCGGCGACCGGCAAGAGAGCTACAACGAAGCATGCCGAACGGAGAAAATAGCAGCAGCTCATCTGTTCACACCTTGTTTCTGCCATGTGCTTGAACGCCAAGACGTTCGCGCTTCTGTGAGATGAAAGACGTCCTTCTGCATATGTGGTTGCTCACACCGGTGCACTTGTTAGTGTATCCATTCAGTCCTGGGCTGCGGGGCATTCAGAAGTGGCTCTGTGGAGACGTCTGCATAGAGGCAGCTGTCAGAACACGCACACTCGATTGTTCACCAAAACATATGCAGACGCGTCCTTAGCCTGTAGATTTGGATGCACAGAGTTCCCTGTGTTCGCAAGAGACAAGGGAATCGCGTCTGTGCGCACAGAAGCAATAGCGGACCGTTTCCCTCGGAGTGAACGCGAAAGAGCCGTCTATATACTCGCAGACACGCGAACGTGCCTCAATGCGGTCACAGAGGCAGCAGCTTTTGCACAGATGCTCCTGGTGATTCTGGCACTTTCCAGGCACACTCCTGAAAGTCGCGCACACTGCTGTTCACTCGCTAAACGACCTCTTGGGAAACACGTCTCCGGTCGACGGACCGCTCAGATTGCTTCTCGTGTAACTGTGAACTGTGTCAGCGCAGGGAATCCGTCTCTGTTGAGCAGATGTCAATCCTGCCTCGCTTTTGCTTTGTTGCCTCTACCAAGATGATTTCCCGTTTCTCTCTTCACTGGAGCAGGCAGACACAGCCAACGCACATCAAGTGTCAAGAGACACGCTCTGCTGAGCTCAACGCTTGTGCAGATGCACATGTGCGACGAAGTCAACACACGTGCTTGTGGAGAGAAAGAAAGGGACTCCCAGGCGTGTGGAGCGACGGGGAGAAAGAGCGGGCGCTGAGGAACACAGTTTCAAACAGACTGTCTCCACACAAACAGGCACCTGTCTGCAGGTATCCTAGATCTTGATTCTTGAACTTGAGGAAACACGCGTCTGAGCAAAACTCCCAAACGCTTCCAGGAAAGACACAGGCTCTCCCACAAGCACACAAGTGTTTGCCCTCAGCTATAGATCAGGGACAAGCCTGTGAAGAGATGCCCTGCTATTCTTTCGCCTTATGGCATCATGTGTTTCGTTCCTCTTGGAGATCGATTGTTAAACGTCTTTCCTCGGGCGACTGTGAAGCATTTGCCAGCGGAGGAGAAGTAGCACGGAGCAGCATTCAGTACTGCCTACGAGTGTCTTTGCTACCCTACTAGCGGAGCTCCAAGAACAGGCACACATCTTCAGGTACCTTCCAAATGTGGATTCCCCTGCAGCCCCGTAGGCGGGCGTGCAGTACGCCAACCGTCAACGGACGTTTTTCCCCTCAAGCCTGTCAGGACGTTGCTCGTCCGTCTTTCCCTCAATAGATGGGAGTAGGCGCGCTTGCGGATGTGTGCGTGTGTGTGGCCACGCGTTTGCTTAGGCTTCAGTGTGTGAAAAGGTAGGTGCTTTTCTCTAGCTGCGTGTGCGTGCACGTGGTGCTGGGTGCACATCCCTGGGTGCTCGTGGAAAGGTTTCTGCATGGTTTTCGCTGAGGAATCGTGTGTGTGCACATGGACAAAGAGAAGGCGCAGCAACCAGGTTCCAGCGCCGAAGAAGGCAAAAGGCGAGGTTTCCGGCGCTATCTCCTTCTCTCCCCAGAGCTAGTCGCGCAAAGCAAGCCGCTAAGCCGGCGACCGGCAAGAGAGCTACAACGAAGCATGCCGAACGGAGAAAATAGCAGCAGCTCATCTGTTCACACCTTGTTTCTGCCATGTGCTTGAACGCCAAGACGTTCGCGCTTCTGTGAGATGAAAGACGTCCTTCTGCATATGTGGTTGCTCACACCGGTGCACTTGTTAGTGTATCCATTCAGTCCTGGGCTGCGGGGCATTCAGAAGTGGCTCTGTGGAGACGTCTGCATAGAGGCAGCTGTCAGAACACGCACACTCGATTGTTCACCAAAACATATGCAGACGCGTCCTTAGCCTGTAGATTTGGATGCACAGAGTTCCCTGTGTTCGCAAGAGACAAGGGAATCGCGTCTGTGCGCACAGAAGCAATAGCGGACCGTTTCCCTCGGAGTGAACGCGAAAGAGCCGTCTATATACTCGCAGACACGCGAACGTGCCTCAATGCGGTCACAGAGGCAGCAGCTTTTGCACAGATGCTCCTGGTGATTCTGGCACTTTCCAGGCACACTCCTGAAAGTCGCGCACACTGCTGTTCACTCGCTAAACGACCTCTTGGGAAACACGTCTCCGGTCGACGGACCGCTCAGATTGCTTCTCGTGTAACTGTGAACTGTGTCAGCGCAGGGAATCCGTCTCTGTTGAGCAGATGTCAATCCTGCCTCGCTTTTGCTTTGTTGCCTCTACCAAGATGATTTCCCGTTTCTCTCTTCACTGGAGCAGGCAGACACAGCCAACGCACATCAAGTGTCAAGAGACACGCTCTGCTGAGCTCAACGCTTGTGCAGATGCACATGTGCGACGAAGTCAACACACGTGCTTGTGGAGAGAAAGAAAGGGACTCCCAGGCGTGTGGAGCGACGGGGAGAAAGAGCGGGCGCTGAGGAACACAGTTTCAAACAGACTGTCTCCACACAAACAGGCACCTGTCTGCAGGTATCCTAGATCTTGATTCTTGAACTTGAGGAAACACGCGTCTGAGCAAAACTCCCAAACGCTTCCAGGAAAGACACAGGCTCTCCCACAAGCACACAAGTGTTTGCCCTCAGCTATAGATCAGGGACAAGCCTGTGAAGAGATGCCCTGCTATTCTTTCGCCTTATGGCATCATGTGTTTCGTTCCTCTTGGAGATCGATTGTTAAACGTCTTTCCTCGGGCGACTGTGAAGCATTTGCCAGCGGAGGAGAAGTAGCACGGAGCAGCATTCAGTACTGCCTACGAGTGTCTTTGCTACCCTACTAGCGGAGCTCCAAGAACAGGCACACATCTTCAGGTACCTTCCAAATGTGGATTCCCCTGCAGCCCCGTAGGCGGGCGTGCAGTACGCCAACCGTCAACGGACGTTTTTCCCCTCAAGCCTGTCAGGACGTTGCTCGTCCGTCTTTCCCTCAATAGATGGGAGTAGGCGCGCTTGCGGATGTGTGCGTGTGTGTGGCCACGCGTTTGCTTAGGCATCAGTGTGTGAAAAGGTAGGTGCTTTTCTCTAGCTGCGTGTGCGTGCACGTGGTGCTGGGTGCACATCCCTGGGTGCTCGTGGAAAGGTTTCTGCATGGTTTTCGCTGAGGAATCGTGTGTGTGCACATGGACAAAGAGAAGGCGCAGCAACCAGGTTCCAGCGCCGAAGAAGGCAAAAGGCGAGGTTTCCGGCGCTATCTCCTTCTCTCCCCAGAGCTAGTCGCGCAAAGCAAGCCGCTAAGCCGGCGACCGGCAAGAGAGCTACAACGAAGCATGCCGAACGGAGAAAATAGCAGCAGCTCATCTGTTCACACCTTGTTTCTGCCATGTGCTTGAACGCCAAGACGTTCGCGCTTCTGTGAGATGAAAGACGTCCTTCTGCATATGTGGTTGCTCACACCGGTGCACTTGTTAGTGTATCCATTCAGTCCTGGGCTGCGGGGCATTCAGAAGTGGCTCTGTGGAGACGTCTGCATAGAGGCAGCTGTCAGAACACGCACACTCGATTGTTCACCAAAACATATGCAGACGCGTCCTTAGCCTGTAGATTTGGATGCACAGAGTTCCCTGTGTTCGCAAGAGACAAGGGAATCGCGTCTCTGCGCACAGAAGCAATAGCGGACCGTTTCCCTCGGAGTGAACGCGAAAGAGCCGTCTATATACTCGCAGACACGGGAACGTGCCTCAATGCGGTCACAGAGGCAGCAGCTTTTGCACAGATGCTCCTGGTGATTCTGGCACTTTCCAGGCACACTCCTGAAAGTCGCGCACACTGCTGTTCACTCGCTAAACGACCTCTTGGGAAACACGTCTCCGGTCGACGGACCGCTCAGATTGCTTCTCGTGTAACTGTGAACTGTGTCAGCGCAGGGAATCCGTCTCTGTTGAGCAGATGTCAATCCTGCCTCGCTTTTGCTTTGTTGCCTCTACCAAGATGATTTCCCGTTTCTCTCTTCACTGGAGCAGGCAGACACAGCCAACGCACATCAAGTGTCAAGAGACACGCTCTGCTGAGCTCAACGCTTGTGCAGATGCACATGTGCGACGAAGTCAACACACGTGCTTGTGGAGAGAAAGAAAGGGACTCCCAGGCGTGTGGAGCGACGGGGAGAAAGAGCGGGCGCTGAGGAACACAGTTTCAAACAGACTGTCTCCACACAAACAGGCACCTGTCTGCAGGTATCCTAGATCTTGATTCTTGAACTTGAGGAAACACGCGTCTGAGCAAAACTCCCAAACGCTTCCAGGAAAGACACAGGCTCTCCCACAAGCACACAAGTGTTTGCCCTCAGCTATAGATCAGGGACAAGCCTGTGAAGAGATGCCCTGCTATTCTTTCGCCTTATGGCATCATGTGTTTCGTTCCTCTTGGAGATCGATTGTTAAACGTCTTTCCTCGGGCGACTGTGAAGCATTTGCCAGCGGAGGAGAAGTAGCACGGAGCAGCATTCAGTACTGCCTACGAGTGTCTTTGCTACCCTACTAGCGGAGCTCCAAGAACAGGCACACATCTTCAGGTACCTTCCAAATGTGGATTCCCCTGCAGCCCCGTAGGCGGGCGTGCAGTACGCCAACCGTCAACGGACGTTTTTCCCCTCAAGCCTGTCAGGACGTTGCTCGTCCGTCTTTCCCTCAATAGATGGGAGTAGGCGCGCTTGCGGATGTGTGCGTGTGTGTGGCCACGCGTTTGCTTAGGCATCAGTGTGTGAAAAGGTAGGTGCTTTTCTCTAGCTGCGTGTGCGTGCACGTGGTGCTGGGTGCACATCCCTGGGTGCTCGTGGAAAGGTTTCTGCATGGTTTTCGCTGAGGAATCGTGTGTGTGCACATGGACAAAGAGAAGGCGCAGCAACCAGGTTCCAGCGCCGAAGAAGGCAAAAGGCGAGGTTTCCGGCGCTATCTCCTTCTCTCCCCAGAGCTAGTCGCGCAAAGCAAGCCGCTAAGCCGGCGACCGGCAAGAGAGCTACAACGAAGCATGCCGAACGGAGAAAATAGCAGCAGCTCATCTGTTCACACCTTGTTTCTGCCATGTGCTTGAACGCCAAGACGTTCGCGCTTCTGTGAGATGAAAGACGTCCTTCTGCATATGTGGTTGCTCACACCGGTGCACTTGTTAGTGTATCCATTCAGTCCTGGGCTGCGGGGCATTCAGAAGTGGCTCTGTGGAGACGTCTGCATAGAGGCAGCTGTCAGAACACGCACACTCGATTGTTCACCAAAACATATGCAGACGCGTCCTTAGCCTGTAGATTTGGATGCACAGAGTTCCCTGTGTTCGCAAGAGACAAGGGAATCGCGTCTGTGCGCACAGAAGCAATAGCGGACCGTTTCCCTCGGAGTGAACGCGAAAGAGCCGTCTATATACTCGCAGACACGCGAACGTGCCTCAATGCGGTCACAGAGGCAGCAGCTTTTGCACAGATGCTCCTGGTGATTCTGGCACTTTCCAGGCACACTCCTGAAAGTCGCGCACACTGCTGTTCACTCGCTAAACGACCTCTTGGGAAACACGTCTCCGGTCGACGGAACGCTCAGATTGCTTCTCGTGTAACTGTGAACTGTGTCAGCGCAGGGAATCCGTCTCTGTTGAGCAGATGTGGATCCTGCCTCGCTTTTGCTTTGTTGCCTCTACCAAGATGATTTCCCGTTTCTCTCTTCACTGGAGCAGGCAGACACAGCCAACGCACATCAAGTGTCAAGAGACACGCTCTGCTGAGCTCAACGCTTGTGCAGATGCACATGTGCGACGAAGTCAACACACGTGCTTGTGGAGAGAAAGAAAGGGACTCCCAGGCGTGTGGAGCGACGGGGAGAAAGAGCGGGCGCTGAGGAACACAGTTTCAAACAGACTGTCTCCACACAAACAGGCACCTGTCTGCAGGTATCCTAAATCTTGATTCTTGAACTTGAGGAAACACGCGTCTGAGCAAAACTCCCAAACGCTTCCAGGAAAGACACAGGCTCTCCCACAAGCACACAAGTGTTTGCCCTCAGCTATAGATCAGGGACAAGCCTGTGAAGAGCAACCAAAGAGCTCGTCCGTCTTTCCCTCAATAGATGGGAGTAGGCGCGCTTGCGGATGTGTGCGTGTGTGTGGCCACGCGTTTGCTTAGGCATCAGTGTGTGAAAAGGTAGGTGCTTTTCTCTAGCTGCGTGTGCGTGCACGTGGTGCTGGGTGCACATCCCTGGGTGCTCGTGGAAAGGTTTCTGCATGGTTTTCGCTGAGGAATCGTGTGTGTGCACATGGACAAAGAGAAGGCGCAGCAACCAGGTTCCAGCGCCGAAGAAGGCAAAAGGCGAGGTTTCCGGCGCTATCTCCTTCTCTCCCCAGAGCTAGTCGCGCAAAGCAAGCCGCTAAGCCGGCGACCGGCAAGAGAGCTACAACGAAGCATGCCGAACGGAGAAAATAGCAGCAGCTCATCTGTTCACACCTTGTTTCTGCCATGTGCTTGAACGCCAAGACGTTCGCGCTTCTGTGAGATGAAAGACGTCCTTCTGCATATGTGGTTGCTCACACCGGTGCACTTGTTAGTGTATCCATTCAGTCCTGGGCTGCGGGGCATTCAGAAGTGGCTCTGTGGAGACGTCTGCATAGAGGCAGCTGTCAGAACACGCACACTCGATTGTTCACCAAAACATATGCAGACGCGTCCTTAGCCTGTAGATTTGGATGCACAGAGTTCCCTGTGTTCGCAAGAGACAAGGGAATCGCGTCTGTGCGCACAGAAGCAATAGCGGACCGTTTCCCTCGGAGTGAACGCGAAAGAGCCGTCTATATACTCGCAGACACGCGAACGTGCCTCAATGCGGTCACAGAGGCAGCAGCTTTTGCACAGATGCTCCTGGTGATTCTGGCACTTTCCAGGCACACTCCTGAAAGTCGCGCACACTGCTGTTCACTCGCTAAACGACCTCTTGGGAAACACGTCTCCGGTCGACGGACCGCTCAGATTGCTTCTCGTGTAACTGTGAACTGTGTCAGCGCAGGGAATCCGTCTCTGTTGAGCAGATGTCAATCCTGCCTCGCTTTTGCTTTGTTGCCTCTACCAAGATGATTTCCCGTTTCTCTCTTCACTGGAGCAGGCAGACACAGCCAACGCACATCAAGTGTCAAGAGACACGCTCTGCTGAGCTCAACGCTTGTGCAGATGCACATGTGCGACGAAGTCAACACACGTGCTTGTGGAGAGAAAGAAAGGGACTCCCAGGCGTGTGGAGCGACGGGGAGAAAGAGCGGGCGCTGAGGAACACAGTTTCAAACAGACTGTCTCCACACAAACAGGCACCTGTCTGCAGGTATCCTAGATCTTGATTCTTGAACTTGAGGAAACACGCGTCTGAGCAAAACTCCCAAACGCTTCCAGGAAAGACACAGGCTCTCCCACAAGCACACAAGTGTTTGCCCTCAGCTATAGATCAGGGACAAGCCTGTGAAGAGCAACCAAAGAGCTCGTCCGTCTTTCCCTCAATAGATGGGAGTAGGCGCGCTTGCGGATGTGTGCGTGTGTGTGGCCACGCGTTTGCTTAGGCATCAGTGTGTGAAAAGGTAGGTGCTTTTCTCTAGCTGCGTGTGCGTGCACGTGGTGCTGGGTGCACATCCCTGGGTGCTCGTGGAAAGGTTTCTGCATGGTTTTCGCTGAGGAATCGTGTGTGTGCACATGGACAAAGAGAAGGCGCAGCAACCAGGTTCCAGCGCCGAAGAAGGCAAAAGGCGAGGTTTCCGGCGCTATCTCCTTCTCTCCCCAGAGCTAGTCGCGCAAAGCAAGCCGCTAAGCCGGCGACCGGCAAGAGAGCTACAACGAAGCATGCCGAACGGAGAAAATAGCAGCAGCTCATCTGTTCACACCTTGTTTCTGCCATGTGCTTGAACGCCAAGACGTTCGCGCTTCTGTGAGATGAAAGACGTCCTTCTGCATATGTGGTTGCTCACACCGGTGCACTTGTTAGTGTATCCATTCAGTCCTGGGCTGCGGGGCATTCAGAAGTGGCTCTGTGGAGACGTCTGCATAGAGGCAGCTGTCAGAACACGCACACTCGATTGTTCACCAAAACATATGCAGACGCGTCCTTAGCCTGTAGATTTGGATGCACAGAGTTCCCTGTGTTCGCAAGAGACAAGGGAATCGCGTCTGTGCGCACAGAAGCAATAGCGGACCGTTTCCCTCGGAGTGAACGCGAAAGAGCCGTCTATATACTCGCAGACACGCGAACGTGCCTCAATGCGGTCACAGAGGCAGCAGCTTTTGCACAGATGCTCCTGGTGATTCTGGCACTTTCCAGGCACACTCCTGAAAGTCGCGCACACTGCTGTTCACTCGCTAAACGACCTCTTGGGAAACACGTCTCCGGTCGACGGACCGCTCAGATTGCTTCTCGTGTAACTGTGAACTGTGTCAGCGCAGGGAATCCGTCTCTGTTGAGCAGATGTCAATCCTGCCTCGCTTTTGCTTTGTTGCCTCTACCAAGATGATTTCCCGTTTCTCTCTTCACTGGAGCAGGCAGACACAGCCAACGCACATCAAGTGTCAAGAGACACGCTCTGCTGAGCTCAACGCTTGTGCAGATGCACATGTGCGACGAAGTCAACACACGTGCTTGTGGAGAGAAAGAAAGGGACTCCCAGGCGTGTGGAGCGACGGGGAGAAAGAGCGGGCGCTGAGGAACACAGTTTCAAACAGACTGTCTCCACACAAACAGGCACCTGTCTGCAGGTATCCTAGATCTTGATTCTTGAACTTGAGGAAACACGCGTCTGAGCAAAACTCCCAAACGCTTCCAGGAAAGACACAGGCTCTCCCACAAGCACACAAGTGTTTGCCCTCAGCTATAGATCAGGGACAAGCCTGTGAAGAGATGCCCTGCTATTCTTTCGCCTTATGGCATCATGTGTTTCGTTCCTCTTGGAGATCGATTGTTAAACGTCTTTCCTAGGGCGACTGTGAAGCATTTGCCAGCGGAGGAGAAGTAGCACGGAGCAGCATTCAGTACTGCCTACGAGTGTCTTTGCTACCCTACTAGCGGAGCTCCAAGAACAGGCACACATCTTCAGGTACCTTCCAAATGTGGATTCCCCTGCAGCCCCGTAGGCGGGCGTGCAGTACGCCAACCGTCAACGGACGTTTTTCCCCTCAAGCCTGTCAGGACGTTGCTCGTCCGTCTTTCCCTCAATAGATGGGAGTAGGCGCGCTTGCGGATGTGTGCGTGTGTGTGGCCACGCGTTTGCTTAGGCATCAGTGTGTGAAAAGGTAGGTGCTTTTCTCTAGCTGCGTGTGCGTGCACGTGGTGCTGGGTGCACATCCCTGGGTGCTCGTGGAAAGGTTTCTGCATGGTTTTCGCTGAGGAATCGTGTGTGTGCACATGGACAAAGAGAAGGCGCAGCAACCAGGTTCCAGCGCCGAAGAAGGCAAAAGGCGAGGTTTCCGGCGCTATCTCCTTCTCTCCCCAGAGCTAGTCGCGCAAAGCAAGCCGCTAAGCCGGCGACCGGCAAGAGAGCTACAACGAAGCATGCCGAACGGAGAAAATAGCAGCAGCTCATCTGTTCACACCTTGTTTCTGCCATGTGCTTGAACGCCAAGACGTTCGCGCTTCTGTGAGATGAAAGACGTCCTTCTGCATATGTGGTTGCTCACAGCGGTGCACTTGTTAGTGTATCCATTCAGTCCTGGGCTGCGGGGCATTCAGAAGTGGCTCTGTGGAGACGTCTGCATAGAGGCAGCTGTCAGAACACGCACACTCGATTGTTCACCAAAACATATGCAGACGCGTCCTTAGCCTGTAGATTTGGATGCACAGAGTTCCCTGTGTTCGCAAGAGACAAGGGAATCGCGTCTGTGCGCACAGAAGCAATAGCGGACCGTTTCCCTCGGAGTGAACGCGAAAGAGCCGTCTATATACTCGCAGACACGCGAACGTGCCTCAATGCGGTCACAGAGGCAGCAGCTTTTGCACAGATGCTCCTGGTGATTCTGGCACTTTCCAGGCACACTCCTGAAAGTCGCGCACACTGCTGTTCACTCGCTAAACGACCTCTTGGGAAACACGTCTCCGGTCGACGGACCGCTCAGATTGCTTCTCGTGTAACTGTGAACTGTGTCAGCGCAGGGAATCCGTCTCTGTTGAGCAGATGTCAATCCTGCCTCGCTTTTGCTTTGTTGCCTCTACCAAGATGATTTCCCGTTTCTCTCTTCACTGGAGCAGGCAGACACAGCCAACGCACATCAAGTGTCAAGAGACACGCTCTGCTGAGCTCAACGCTTGTGCAGATGCACATGTGCGACGAAGTCAACACACGTGCTTGTGGAGAGAAAGAAAGGGACTCCCAGGCGTGTGGAGCGACGGGGAGAAAGAGCGGGCGCTGAGGAACACAGTTTCAAACAGACTGTCTCCACACAAACAGGCACCTGTCTGCAGGTATCCTAGATCTTGATTCTTGAACTTGAGGAAACACGCGTCTGAGCAAAACTCCCAAACGCTTCCAGGAAAGACACAGGCTCTCCCACAAGCACACAAGTGTTTGCCCTCAGCTATAGATCAGGGACAAGCCTGTGAAGAGATGCCCTGCTATTCTTTCGCCTTATGGCATCATGTGTTTCGTTCCTCTTGGAGATCGATTGTTAAACGTCTTTCCTAGGGCGACTGTGAAGCATTTGCCAGCGGAGGAGAAGTAGCACGGAGCAGCATTCAGTACTGCCTACGAGTGTCTTTGCTACCCTACTAGCGGAGCTCCAAGAACAGGCACACATCTTCAGGTACCTTCCAAATGTGGATTCCCCTGCAGCCCCGTAGGCGGGCGTGCAGTACGCCAACCGTCAACGGACGTTTTTCCCCTCAAGCCTGTCAGGACGTTGCTCGTCCGTCTTTCCCTCAATAGATGGGAGTAGGCGCGCTTGCGGATGTGTGCGTGTGTGTGGCCACGCGTTTGCTTAGGCATCAGTGTGTGAAAAGGTAGGTGCTTTTCTCTAGCTGCGTGTGCGTGCACGTGGTGCTGGGTGCACATCCCTGGGTGCTCGTGGAAAGGTTTCTGCATGGTTTTCGCTGAGGAATCGTGTGTGTGCACATGGACAAAGAGAAGGCGCAGCAACCAGGTTCCAGCGCCGAAGAAGGCAAAAGGCGAGGTTTCCGGCGCTATCTCCTTCTCTCCCCAGAGCTAGTCGCGCAAAGCAAGCCGCTAAGCCGGCGACCGGCAAGAGAGCTACAACGAAGCATGCCGAACGGAGAAAATAGCAGCAGCTCATCTGTTCACACCTTGTTTCTGCCATGTGCTTGAACGCCAAGACGTTCGCGCTTCTGTGAGATGAAAGACGTCCTTCTGCATATGTGGTTGCTCACACCGGTGCACTTGTTAGTGTATCCATTCAGTCCTGGGCTGCGGGGCATTCAGAAGTGGCTCTGTGGAGACGTCTGCATAGAGGCAGCTGTCAGAACACGCACACTCGATTGTTCACCAAAACATATGCAGACGCGTCCTTAGCCTGTAGATTTGGATGCACAGAGTTCCCTGTGTTCGCAAGAGACAAGGGAATCGCGTCTGTGCGCACAGAAGCAATAGCGGACCGTTTCCCTCGGAGTGAACGCGAAAGAGCCGTCTATATACTCGCAGACACGCGAACGTGCCTCAATGCGGTCACAGAGGCAGCAGCTTTTGCACAGATGCTCCTGGTGATTCTGGCACTTTCCAGGCACACTCCTGAAAGTCGCGCACACTGCTGTTCACTCGCTAAACGACCTCTTGGGAAACACGTCTCCGGTCGACGGACCGCTCAGATTGCTTCTCGTGTAACTGTGAACTGTGTCAGCGCAGGGAATCCGTCTCTGTTGAGCAGATGTCGATCCTGCCTCGCTTTTGCTTTGTTGCCTCTACCAAGATGATTTCCCGTTTCTCTCTTCACTGGAGCACGCAGACACAGCCAACGCACATCAAGTGTCAAGAGACACGCTCTGCTGAGCTCAACGCTTGTGCAGATGCACATGTGCGACGAAGTCAACACACGTGCTTGTGGAGAGAAAGAAAGGGACTCCCAGGCGTGTGGAGCGACGGGGAGAAAGAGCGGGCGCTGAGGAACACAGTTTCAAACAGACTGTCTCCACACAAACAGGCACCTGTCTGCAGGTATCCTAGATCTTGATTCTTGAACTTGAGGAAACACGCGTCTGAGCAAAACTCCCAAACGCTTCCAGGAAAGACACAGGCTCTCCCACAAGCACACAAGTGTTTGCCCTCAGCTATAGATCAGGGACAAGCCTGTGAAGAGATGCCCTGCTATTCTTTCGCCTTATGGCATCATGTGTTTCGTTCCTCTTGGAGATCGATTGTTAAACGTCTTTCCTAGGGCGACTGTGAAGCATTTGCCAGCGGAGGAGAAGTAGCACGGAGCAGCATTCAGTACTGCCTACGAGTGTCTTTGCTACCCTACTAGCGGAGCTCCAAGAACAGGCACACATCTTCAGGTACCTTCCAAATGTGGATTCCCCTGCAGCCCCGTAGGCGGGCGTGCAGTACGCCAACCGTCAACGGACGTTTTTCCCCTCAAGCCTGTCAGGACGTTGCTCGTCCGTCTTTCCCTCAATAGATGGGAGTAGGCGCGCTTGCGGATGTGTGCGTGTGTGTGGCCACGCGTTTGCTTAGGCATCAGTGTGTGAAAAGGTAGGTGCTTTTCTCTAGCTGCGTGTGCGTGCACGTGGTGCTGGGTGCACATCCCTGGGTGCTCGTGGAAAGGTTTCTGCATGGTTTTCGCTGAGGAATCGTGTGTGTGCACATGGACAAAGAGAAGGCGCAGCAACCAGGTTCCAGCGCCGAAGAAGGCAAAAGGCGAGGTTTCCGGCGCTATCTCCTTCTCTCCCCAGAGCTAGTCGCGCAAAGCAAGCCGCTAAGCCGGCGACCGGCAAGAGAGCTACAACGAAGCATGCCGAACGGAGAAAATAGCAGCAGCTCATCTGTTCACACCTTGTTTCTGCCATGTGCTTGAACGCCAAGACGTTCGCGCTTCTGTGAGATGAAAGACGTCCTTCTGCATATGTGGTTGCTCACAGCGGTGCACTTGTTAGTGTATCCATTCAGTCCTGGGCTGCGGGGCATTCAGAAGTGGCTCTGTGGAGACGTCTGCATAGAGGCAGCTGTCAGAACACGCACACTCGATTGTTCACCAAAACATATGCAGACGCGTCCTTAGCCTGTAGATTTGGATGCACAGAGTTCCCTGTGTTCGCAAGAGACAAGGGAATCGCGTCTGTGCGCACAGAAGCAATAGCGGACCGTTTCCCTCGGAGTGAACGCGAAAGAGCCGTCTATATACTCGCAGACACGCGAACGTGCCTCAATGCGGTCACAGAGGCAGCAGCTTTTGCACAGATGCACAGATGATTCTGGCACTTTCCAGGCACACTCCTGAAAGTCGCGCACACTGCTGTTCACTCGCTAAACGACCTCTTGGGAAACACGTCTCCGGTCGACGGACCGCTCAGATTGCTTCTCGTGTAACTGTGAACTGTGTCAGCGCAGGGAATCCGTCTCTGTTGAGCAGATGTCAATCCTGCCTCGCTTTTGCTTTGTTGCCTCTACCAAGATGATTTCCCGTTTCTCTCTTCACTGGAGCAGGCAGACACAGCCAACGCACATCTAGTGTCAAGAGACACGCTCTGCTGAGCTCAACGCTTGTGCAGATGCACATGTGCGACGAAGTCAACACACGTGCTTGTGGAGAGAAAGAAAGGGACTCCCAGGCGTGTGGAGCGACGGAGAGAAAGAGCGGGCGCTGAGGAACACAGTTTCAAACAGACTGTCTCCACACAAACAGGCACCTGTCTGCAGGTATCCTAGATCTTGATTCTTGAACTTGAGGAAACACGCGTCTGAGCAAAACTCCCAAACGCTTCCAGGAAAGACACAGGCTCTCCCACAAGCACACAAGTGTTTGCCCTCAGCTATAGATCAGGGACAAGCCTGTGAAGAGCAACCAAAGAGCTCGTCCGTCTTTCCCTCAATAGATGGGAGTAGGCGCGCTTGCGGATGTGTGCGTGTGTGTGGCCACGCGTTTGCTTAGGCATCAGTGTGTGAAAAGGTAGGTGCTTTTCTCTAGCTGCGTGTGCGTGCACGTGGTGCTGGGTGCACATCCCTGGGTGCTCGTGGAAAGGTTTCTGCATGGTTTTCGCTGAGGAATCGTGTGTGTGCACATGGACAAAGAGAAGGCGCAGCAACCAGGTTCCAGCGCCGAAGAAGGCAAAAGGCGAGGTTTCCGGCGCTATCTCCTTCTCTCCCCAGAGCTAGTCGCGCAAAGCAAGCCGCTAAGCCGGCGACCGGCAAGAGAGCTACAACGAAGCATGCCGAACGGAGAAAATAGCAGCAGCTCATCTGTTCACACCTTGTTTCTGCCATGTGCTTGAACGCCAAGACGTTCGCGCTTCTGTGAGATGAAAGACGTCCTTCTGCATATGTGGTTGCTCACACCGGTGCACTTGTTAGTGTATCCATTCAGTCCTGGGCTGCGGGGCATTCAGAAGTGGCTCTGTGGAGACGTCTGCATAGAGGCAGCTGTCAGAACACGCACACTCGATTGTTCACCAAAACATATGCAGACGCGTCCTTAGCCTGTAGATTTGGATGCACAGAGTTCCCTGTGTTCGCAAGAGACAAGGGAATCGCGTCTGTGCGCACAGAAGCAATAGCGGACCGTTTCCCTCGGAGTGAACGCGAAAGAGCCGTCTATATACTCGCAGACACGCGAACGTGCCTCAATGCGGTCACAGAGGCAGCAGCTTTTGCACAGATGCTCCTGGTGATTCTGGCACTTTCCAGGCACACTCCTGAAAGTCGCGCACACTGCTGTTCACTCGCTAAACGACCTCTTGGGAAACACGTCTCCGGTCGACGGACCGCTCAGATTGCTTCTCGTGTAACTGTGAACTGTGTCAGCGCAGGGAATCCGTCTCTGTTGAGCAGATGTCAATCCTGCCTCGCTTTTGCTTTGTTGCCTCTACCAAGATGATTTCCCGTTTCTCTCTTCACTGGAGCAGGCAGACACAGCCAACGCACATCAAGTGTCAAGAGACACGCTCTGCTGAGCTCAACGCTTGTGCAGATGCACATGTGCGACGAAGTCAACACACGTGCTTGTGGAGAGAAAGAAAGGGACTCCCAGGCGTGTGGAGCGACGGGGAGAAAGAGCGGGCGCTGAGGAACACAGTTTCAAACAGACTGTCTCCACACAAACAGGCACCTGTCTGCAGGTATCCTAGATCTTGATTCTTGAACTTGAGGAAACACGCGTCTGAGCAAAACTCCCAAACGCTTCCAGGAAAGACACAGGCTCTCCCACAAGCACACAAGTGTTTGCCCTCAGCTATAGATCAGGGACAAGCCTGTGAAGAGATGCCCTGCTATTCTTTCGCCTTATGGCATCATGTGTTTCGTTCCTCTTGGAGATCGATTGTTAAACGTCTTTCCTAGGGCGACTGTGAAGCATTTGCCAGCGGAGGAGAAGTAGCACGGAGCAGCATTCAGTACTGCCTACGAGTGTCTTTGCTACCCTACTAGCGGAGCTCCAAGAACAGGCACACATCTTCAGGTACCTTCCAAATGTGGATTCCCCTGCAGCCCCGTAGGCGGGCGTGCAGTACGCCAACCGTCAACGGACGTTTTTCCCCTCAAGCCTGTCAGGACGTTGCTCGTCCGTCTTTCCCTCAATAGATGGGAGTAGGCGCGCTTGCGGATGTGTGCGTGTGTGTGGCCACGCGTTTGCTTAGGCATCAGTGTGTGAAAAGGTAGGTGCTTTTCTCTAGCTGCGTGTGCGTGCACGTGGTGCTGGGTGCACATCCCTGGGTGCTCGTGGAAAGGTTTCTGCATGGTTTTCGCTGAGGAATCGTGTGTGTGCACATGGACAAAGAGAAGGCGCAGCAACCAGGTTCCAGCGCCGAAGAAGGCAAAAGGCGAGGTTTCCGGCGCTATCTCCTTCTCTCCCCAGAGCTAGTCGCGCAAAGCAAGCCGCTAAGCCGGCGACCGGCAAGAGAGCTACAACGAAGCATGCCGAACGGAGAAAATAGCAGCAGCTCATCTGTTCACACCTTGTTTCTGCCATGTGCTTGAACGCCAAGACGTTCGCGCTTCTGTGAGATGAAAGACGTCCTTCTGCATATGTGGTTGCTCACACCGGTGCACTTGTTAGTGTATCCATTCAGTCCTGGGCTGCGGGGCATTCAGAAGTGGCTCTGTGGAGACGTCTGCATAGAGGCAGCTGTCAGAACACGCACACTCGATTGTTCACCAAAACATATGCAGACGCGTCCTTAGCCTGTAGATTTGGATGCACAGAGTTCCCTGTGTTCGCAAGAGACAAGGGAATCGCGTCTGTACGCACAGAAGCAATAGCGGACCGTTTCCCTCGGAGTGAACGCGAAAGAGCCGTCTATATACTCGCAGACACGGGAACGTGCCTCAATGCGGTCACAGAGGCAGCAGCTTTTGCACAGATGCTCCTGGTGATTCTGGCACTTTCCAGGCACACTCCTGAAAGTCGCGCACACTGCTGTTCACTCGCTAAACGACCTCTTGGGAAACACGTCTCCGGTCGACGGACCGCTCAGATTGCTTCTCGTGTAACTGTGAACTGTGTCAGCGCAGGGAATCCGTCTCTGTTGAGCAGATGTCGATCCTGCCTCGCTTTTGCTTTGTTGCCTCTACCAAGATGATTTCCCGTTTCTCTCTTCACTGGAGCAGGCAGACACAGCCAACGCACATCAAGTGTCAAGAGACACGCTCTGCTGAGCTCAACGCTTGTGCAGATGCACATGTGCGACGAAGTCAACACACGTGCTTGTGGAGAGAAAGAAAGGGACTCCCAGGCGTGTGGAGCGACGGGGAGAAAGAGCGGGCGCTGAGGAACACAGTTTCAAACAGACTGTCTCCACACAAACAGGCACCTGTCTGCAGGTATCCTAGATCTTGATTCTTGAACTTGAGGAAACACGCGTCTGAGCAAAACTCCCAAACGCTTCCAGGAAAGACACAGGCTCTCCCACAAGCACACAAGTGTTTGCCCTCAGCTATAGATCAGGGACAAGCCTGTGAAGAGATGCCCTGCTATTCTTTCGCCTTATGGCATCATGTGTTTCGTTCCTCTTGGAGATCGATTGTTAAACGTCTTTCCTAGGGCGACTGTGAAGCATTTGCCAGCGGAGGAGAAGTAGCACGGAGCAGCATTCAGTACTGCCTACGAGTGTCTTTGCTACCCTACTAGCGGAGCTCCAAGAACAGGCACACATCTTCAGGTACCTTCCAAATGTGGATTCCCCTGCAGCCCCGTAGGCGGGCGTGCAGTACGCCAACCGTCAACGGACGTTTTTCCCCTCAAGCCTGTCAGGACGTTGCTCGTCCGTCTTTCCCTCAATAGATGGGAGTAGGCGCGCTTGCGGATGTGTGCGTGTGTGTGGCCACGCGTTTGCTTAGGCATCAGTGTGTGAAAAGGTAGGTGCTTTTCTCTAGCTGCGTGTGCGTGCACGTGGTGCTGGGTGCACATCCCTGGGTGCTCGTGGAAAGGTTTCTGCATGGTTTTCGCTGAGGAATCGTGTGTGTGCACATGGACAAAGAGAAGGCGCAGCAACCAGGTTCCAGCGCCGAAGAAGGCAAAAGGCGAGGTTTCCGGCGCTATCTCCTTCTCTCCCCAGAGCTAGTCGCGCAAAGCAAGCCGCTAAGCCGGCGACCGGCAAGAGAGCTACAACGAAGCATGCCGAACGGAGAAAATAGCAGCAGCTCATCTGTTCACACCTTGTTTCTGCCATGTGCTTGAACGCCAAGACGTTCGCGCTTCTGTGAGATGAAAGACGTCCTTCTGCATATGTGGTTGCTCACACCGGTGCACTTGTTAGTGTATCCATTCAGTCCTGGGCTGCGGGGCATTCAGAAGTGGCTCTGTGGAGACGTCTGCATAGAGGCAGCTGTCAGAACACGCACACTCGATTGTTCACCAAAACATATGCAGACGCGTCCTTAGCCTGTAGATTTGGATGCACAGAGTTCCCTGTGTTCGCAAGAGACAAGGGAATCGCGTCTGTGCGCACAGAAGCAATAGCGGACCGTTTCCCTCGGAGTGAACGCGAAAGAGCCGTCTATATACTCGCAGACACGCGAACGTGCCTCAATGCGGTCACAGAGGCAGCAGCTTTTGCACAGATGCTCCTGGTGATTCTGGCACTTTCCAGGCACACTCCTGAAAGTCGCGCACACTGCTGTTCACTCGCTAAACGACCTCTTGGGAAACACGTCTCCGGTCGACGGACCGCTCAGATTGCTTCTCGTGTAACTGTGAACTGTGTCAGCGCAGGGAATCCGTCTCTGTTGAGCAGATGTCAATCCTGCCTCGCTTTTGCTTTGTTGCCTCTACCAAGATGATTTCCCGTTTCTCTCTTCACTGGAGCAGGCAGACACAGCCAACGCACATCAAGTGTCAAGAGACACGCTCTGCTGAGCTCAACGCTTGTGCAGATGCACATGTGCGACGAAGTCAACACACGTGCTTGTGGAGAGAAAGAAAGGGACTCCCAGGCGTGTGGAGCGACGGGGAGAAAGAGCGGGCGCTGAGGAACACAGTTTCAAACAGACTGTCTCCACACAAACAGGCACCTGTCTGCAGGTATCCTAGATCTTGATTCTTGAACTTGAGGAAACACGCGTCTGAGCAAAACTCCCAAACGCTTCCAGGAAAGACACAGGCTCTCCCACAAGCACACAAGTGTTTGCCCTCAGCTATAGATCAGGGACAAGCCTGTGAAGAGCAACCAAAGAGCTCGTCCGTCTTTCCCTCAATAGATGGGAGTAGGCGCGCTTGCGGATGTGTGCGTGTGTGTGGCCACGCGTTTGCTTAGGCATCAGTGTGTGAAAAGGTAGGTGCTTTTCTCTAGCTGCGTGTGCGTGCACGTGGTGCTGGGTGCACATCCCTGGGTGCTCGTGGAAAGGTTTCTGCATGGTTTTCGCTGAGGAATCGTGTGTGTGCACATGGACAAAGAGAAGGCGCAGCAACCAGGTTCCAGCGCCGAAGAAGGCAAAAGGCGAGGTTTCCGGCGCTATCTCCTTCTCTCCCCAGAGCTAGTCGCGCAAAGCAAGCCGCTAAGCCGGCGACCGGCAAGAGAGCTACAACGAAGCATGCCGAACGGAGAAAATAGCAGCAGCTCATCTGTTCACACCTTGTTTCTGCCATGTGCTTGAACGCCAAGACGTTCGCGCTTCTGTGAGATGAAAGACGTCCTTCTGCATATGTGGTTGCTCACACCGGTGCACTTGTTAGTGTATCCATTCAGTCCTGGGCTGCGGGGCATTCAGAAGTGGCTCTGTGGAGACGTCTGCATAGAGGCAGCTGTCAGAACACGCACACTCGATTGTTCACCAAAACATATGCAGACGCGTCCTTAGCCTGTAGATTTGGATGCACAGAGTTCCCTGTGTTCGCAAGAGACAAGGGAATCGCGTCTGTGCGCACAGAAGCAATAGCGGACCGTTTCCCTCGGAGTGAACGCGAAAGAGCCGTCTATATACTCGCAGACACGCGAACGTGCCTCAATGCGGTCACAGAGGCAGCAGCTTTTGCACAGATGCACAGATGATTCTGGCACTTTCCAGGCACACTCCTGAAAGTCGCGCACACTGCTGTTCACTCGCTAAACGACCTCTTGGGAAACACGTCTCCGGTCGACGGACCGCTCAGATTGCTTCTCGTGTAACTGTGAACTGTGTCAGCGCAGGGAATCCGTCTCTGTTGAGCAGATGTCAATCCTGCCTCGCTTTTGCTTTGTTGCCTCTACCAAGATGATTTCCCGTTTCTCTCTTCACTGGAGCAGGCAGACACAGCCAACGCACATCTAGTGTCAAGAGACACGCTCTGCTGAGCTCAACGCTTGTGCAGATGCACATGTGCGACGAAGTCAACACACGTGCTTGTGGAGAGAAAGAAAGGGACTCCCAGGCGTGTGGAGCGACGGGGAGAAAGAGCGGGCGCTGAGGAACACAGTTTCAAACAGACTGTCTCCACACAAACAGGCACCTGTCTGCAGGTATCCTAGATCTTGATTCTTGAACTTGAGGAAACACGCGTCTGAGCAAAACTCCCAAACGCTTCCAGGAAAGACACAGGCTCTCCCACAAGCACACAAGTGTTTGCCCTCAGCTATAGATCAGGGACAAGCCTGTGAAGAGATGCCCTGCTATTCTTTCGCCTTATGGCATCATGTGTTTCGTTCCTCTTGGAGATCGATTGTTAAACGTCTTTCCTAGGGCGACTGTGAAGCATTTGCCAGCGGAGGAGAAGTAGCACGGAGCAGCATTCAGTACTGCCTACGAGTGTCTTTGCTACCCTACTAGCGGAGCTCCAAGAACAGGCACACATCTTCAGGTACCTTCCAAATGTGGATTCCCCTGCAGCCCCGTAGGCGGGCGTGCAGTACGCCAACCGTCAACGGACGTTTTTCCCCTCAAGCCTGTCAGGACGTTGCTCGTCCGTCTTTCCCTCAATAGATGGGAGTAGGCGCGCTTGCGGATGTGTGCGTGTGTGTGGCCACGCGTTTGCTTAGGCATCAGTGTGTGAAAAGGTAGGTGCTTTTCTCTAGCTGCGTGTGCGTGCACGTGGTGCTGGGTGCACATCCCTGGGTGCTCGTGGAAAGGTTTCTGCATGGTTTTCGCTGAGGAATCGTGTGTGTGCACATGGACAAAGAGAAGGCGCAGCAACCAGGTTCCAGCGCCGAAGAAGGCAAAAGGCGAGGTTTCCGGCGCTATCTCCTTCTCTCCCCAGAGCTAGTCGCGCAAAGCAAGCCGCTAAGCCGGCGACCGGCAAGAGAGCTACAACGAAGCATGCCGAACGGAGAAAATAGCAGCAGCTCATCTGTTCACACCTTGTTTCTGCCATGTGCTTGAACGCCAAGACGTTCGCGCTTCTGTGAGATGAAAGACGTCCTTCTGCATATGTGGTTGCTCACACCGGTGCACTTGTTAGTGTATCCATTCAGTCCTGGGCTGCGGGGCATTCAGAAGTGGCTCTGTGGAGACGTCTGCATAGAGGCAGCTGTCAGAACACGCACACTCGATTGTTCACCAAAACATATGCAGACGCGTCCTTAGCCTGTAGATTTGGATGCACAGAGTTCCCTGTGTTCGCAAGAGACAAGGGAATCGCGTCTGTGCGCACAGAAGCAATAGCGGACCGTTTCCCTCGGAGTGAACGCGAAAGAGCCGTCTATATACTCGCAGACACGCGAACGTGCCTCAATGCGGTCACAGAGGCAGCAGCTTTTGCACAGATGCTCCTGGTGATTCTGGCACTTTCCAGGCACACTCCTGAAAGTCGCGCACACTGCTGTTCACTCGCTAAACGACCTCTTGGGAAACACGTCTCCGGTCGACGGACCGCTCAGATTGCTTCTCGTGTAACTGTGAACTGTGTCAGCGCAGGGAATCCGTCTCTGTTGAGCAGATGTCAATCCTGCCTCGCTTTTGCTTTGTTGCCTCTACCAAGATGATTTCCCGTTTCTCTCTTCACTGGAGCAGGCAGACACAGCCAGCGCACATCAAGTGTCAAGAGACACGCTCTGCTGAGCTCAACGCTTGTGCAGATGCACATGTGCGACGAAGTCAACACACGTGCTTGTGGAGAGAAAGAAAGGGACTCCCAGGCGTGTGGAGCGACGGGGAGAAAGAGCGGGCGCTGAGGAACACAGTTTCAAACAGACTGTCTCCACACAAACAGGCACCTGTCTGCAGGTATCCTAGATCTTGATTCTTGAACTTGAGGAAACACGCGTCTGAGCAAAACTCCCAAACGCTTCCAGGAAAGACACAGGCTCTCCCACAAGCACACAAGTGTTTGCCCTCAGCTATAGATCAGGGACAAGCCTGTGAAGAGCAACCAAAGAGCTCGTCCGTCTTTCCCTCAATAGATGGGAGTAGGCGCGCTTGCGGATGTGTGCGTGTGTGTGGCCACGCGTTTGCTTAGGCATCAGTGTGTGAAAAGGTAGGTGCTTTTCTCTAGCTGCGTGTGCGTGCACGTGGTGCTGGGTGCACATCCCTGGGTGCTCGTGGAAAGGTTTCTGCATGGTTTTCGCTGAGGAATCGTGTGTGTGCACATGGACAAAGAGAAGGCGCAGCAACCAGGTTCCAGCGCCGAAGAAGGCAAAAGGCGAGGTTTCCGGCGCTATCTCCTTCTCTCCCCAGAGCTAGTCGCGCAAAGCAAGCCGCTAAGCCGGCGACCGGCAAGAGAGCTACAACGAAGCATGCCGAACGGAGAAAATAGCAGCAGCTCATCTGTTCACACCTTGTTTCTGCCATGTGCTTGAACGCCAAGACGTTCGCGCTTCTGTGAGATGAAAGACGTCCTTCTGCATATGTGGTTGCTCACACCGGTGCACTTGTTAGTGTATCCATTCAGTCCTGGGCTGCGGGGCATTCAGAAGTGGCTCTGTGGAGACGTCTGCATAGAGGCAGCTGTCAGAACACGCACACTCGATTGTTCACCAAAACATATGCAGACGCGTCCTTAGCCTGTAGATTTGGATGCACAGAGTTCCCTGTGTTCGCAAGAGACAAGGGAATCGCGTCTGTGCGCACAGAAGCAATAGCGGACCGTTTCCCTCGGAGTGAACGCGAAAGAGCCGTCTATATACTCGCAGACACGCGAACGTGCCTCAATGCGGTCACAGAGGCAGCAGCTTTTGCACAGATGCTCCTGGTGATTCTGGCACTTTCCAGGCACACTCCTGAAAGTCGCGCACACTGCTGTTCACTCGCTAAACGACCTCTTGGGAAACACGTCTCCGGTCGACGGACCGCTCAGATTGCTTCTCGTGTAACTGTGAACTGTGTCAGCGCAGGGAATCCGTCTCTGTTGAGCAGATGTCAATCCTGCCTCGCTTTTGCTTTGTTGCCTCTACCAAGATGATTTCCCGTTTCTCTCTTCACTGGAGCAGGCAGACACAGCCAGCGCACATCAAGTGTCAAGAGACACGCTCTGCTGAGCTCAACGCTTGTGCAGATGCACATGTGCGACGAAGTCAACACACGTGCTTGTGGAGAGAAAGAAAGGGACTCCCAGGCGTGTGGAGCGACGGGGAGAAAGAGCGGGCGCTGAGGAACACAGTTTCAAACAGACTGTCTCCACACAAACAGGCACCTGTCTGCAGGTATCCTAGATCTTGATTCTTGAACTTGAGGAAACACGCGTCTGAGCAAAACTCCCAAACGCTTCCAGGAAAGACACAGGCTCTCCCACAAGCACACAAGTGTTTGCCCTCAGCTATAGATCAGGGACAAGCCTGTGAAGAGCAACCAAAGAGCTCGTCCGTCTTTCCCTCAATAGATGGGAGTAGGCGCGCTTGCGGATGTGTGCGTGTGTGTGGCCACGCGTTTGCTTAGGCATCAGTGTGTGAAAAGGTAGGTGCTTTTCTCTAGCTGCGTGTGCGTGCACGTGGTGCTGGGTGCACATCCCTGGGTGCTCGTGGAAAGGTTTCTGCATGGTTTTCGCTGAGGAATCGTGTGTGTGCACATGGACAAAGAGAAGGCGCAGCAACCAGGTTCCAGCGCCGAAGAAGGCAAAAGGCGAGGTTTCCGGCGCTATCTCCTTCTCTCCCCAGAGCTAGTCGCGCAAAGCAAGCCGCTAAGCCGGCGACCGGCAAGAGAGCTACAACGAAGCATGCCGAACGGAGAAAATAGCAGCAGCTCATCTGTTCACACCTTGTTTCTGCCATGTGCTTGAACGCCAAGACGTTCGCGCTTCTGTGAGATGAAAGACGTCCTTCTGCATATGTGGTTGCTCACACCGGTGCACTTGTTAGTGTATCCATTCAGTCCTGGGCTGCGGGGCATTCAGAAGTGGCTCTGTGGAGACGTCTGCATAGAGGCAGCTGTCAGAACACGCACACTCGATTGTTCACCAAAACATATGCAGACGCGTCCTTAGCCTGTAGATTTGGATGCACAGAGTTCCCTGTGTTCGCAAGAGACAAGGGAATCGCGTCTGTGCGCACAGAAGCAATAGCGGACCGTTTCCCTCGGAGTGAACGCGAAAGAGCCGTCTATATACTCGCAGACACGCGAACGTGCCTCAATGCGGTCACAGAGGCAGCAGCTTTTGCACAGATGCTCCTGGTGATTCTGGCACTTTCCAGGCACACTCCTGAAAGTCGCGCACACTGCTGTTCACTCGCTAAACGACCTCTTGGGAAACACGTCTCCGGTCGACGGACCGCTCAGATTGCTTCTCGTGTAACTGTGAACTGTGTCAGCGCAGGGAATCCGTCTCTGTTGAGCAGATGTCAATCCTGCCTCGCTTTTGCTTTGTTGCCTCTACCAAGATGATTTCCCGTTTCTCTCTTCACTGGAGCAGGCAGACACAGCCAACGCACATCAAGTGTCAAGAGACACGCTCTGCTGAGCTCAACGCTTGTGCAGATGCACATGTGCGACGAAGTCAACACACGTGCTTGTGGAGAGAAAGAAAGGGACTCCCAGGCGTGTGGAGCGACGGGGAGAAAGAGCGGGCGCTGAGGAACACAGTTTCAAACAGACTGTCTCCACACAAACAGGCACCTGTCTGCAGGTATCCTAGATCTTGATTCTTGAACTTGAGGAAACACGCGTCTGAGCAAAACTCCCAAACGCTTCCAGGAAAGACACAGGCTCTCCCACAAGCACACAAGTGTTTGCCCTCAGCTATAGATCAGGGACAAGCCTGTGAAGAGCAACCAAAGAGCTCGTCCGTCTTTCTCTCAATAGATGGGAGTAGGCGCGCTTGCGGATGTGTGCGTGTGTGTGGCCACGCGTTTGCTTAGGCATCAGTGTGTGAAAAGGTAGGTGCTTTTCTCTAGCTGCGTGTGCGTGCACGTGGTGCTGGGTGCACATCCCTGGGTGCTCGTGGAAAGGTTTCTGCATGGTTTTCGCTGAGGAATCGTGTGTGTGCACATGGACAAAGAGAAGGCGCAGCAACCAGGTTCCAGCGCCGAAGAAGGCAAAAGGCGAGGTTTCCGGCGCTATCTCCTTCTCTCCCCAGAGCTAGTCGCGCAAAGCAAGCCGCTAAGCCGGCGACCGGCAAGAGAGCTACAACGAAGCATGCCGAACGGAGAAAATAGCAGCAGCTCATCTGTTCACACCTTGTTTCTGCCATGTGCTTGAACGCCAAGACGTTCGCGCTTCTGTGAGATGAAAGACGTCCTTCTGCATATGTGGTTGCTCACACCGGTGCACTTGTTAGTGTATCCATTCAGTCCTGGGCTGCGGGGCATTCAGAAGTGGCTCTGTGGAGACGTCTGCATAGAGGCAGCTGTCAGAACACGCACACTCGATTGTTCACCAAAACATATGCAGACGCGTCCTTAGCCTGTAGATTTGGATGCACAGAGTTCCCTGTGTTCGCAAGAGACAAGGGAATCGCGTCTGTGCGCACAGAAGCAATAGCGGACCGTTTCCCTCGGAGTGAACGCGAAAGAGCCGTCTATATACTCGCAGACACGCGAACGTGCCTCAATGCGGTCACAGAGGCAGCAGCTTTTGCACAGATGCTCCTGGTGATTCTGGCACTTTCCAGGCACACTCCTGAAAGTCGCGCACACTGCTGTTCACTCGCTAAACGACCTCTTGGGAAACACGTCTCCGGTCGACGGACCGCTCAGATTGCTTCTCGTGTAACTGTGAACTGTGTCAGCGCAGGGAATCCGTCTCTGTTGAGCAGATGTCAATCCTGCCTCGCTTTTGCTTTGTTGCCTCTACCAAGATGATTTCCCGTTTCTCTCTTCACTGGAGCAGGCAGACACAGCCAACGCACATCAAGTGTCAAGAGACACGCTCTGCTGAGCTCAACGCTTGTGCAGATGCACATGTGCGACGAAGTCAACACACGTGCTTGTGGAGAGAAAGAAAGGGACTCCCAGGCGTGTGGAGCGACGGGGAGAAAGAGCGGGCGCTGAGGAACACAGTTTCAAACAGACTGTCTCCACACAAACAGGCACCTGTCTGCAGGTATCCTAGATCTTGATTCTTGAACTTGAGGAAACACGCGTCTGAGCAAAACTCCCAAACGCTTCCAGGAAAGACACAGGCTCTCCCACAAGCACACAAGTGTTTGCCCTCAGCTATAGATCAGGGACAAGCCTGTGAAGAGATGCCCTGCTATTCTTTCGCCTTATGGCATCATGTGTTTCGTTCCTCTTGGAGATCGATTGTTAAACGTCTTTCCTCGGGCGACTGTGAAGCATTTGCCAGCGGAGGAGAAGTAGCACGGAGCAGCATTCAGTACTGCCTACGAGTGTCTTTGCTACCCTACTAGCGGAGCTCCAAGAACAGGCACACATCTTCAGGTACCTTCCAAATGTGGATTCCCCTGCAGCCCCGTAGGCGGGCGTGCAGTACGCCAACCGTCAACGGACGTTTTTCCCCTCAAGCCTGTCAGGACGTTGCTCGTCCGTCTTTCCCTCAATAGATGGGAGTAGGCGCGCTTGCGGATGTGTGCGTGTGTGTGGCCACGCGTTTGCTTAGGCATCAGTGTGTGAAAAGGTAGGTGCTTTTCTCTAGCTGCGTGTGCGTGCACGTGGTGCTGGGTGCACATCCCTGGGTGCTCGTGGAAAGGTTTCTGCATGGTTTTCGCTGAGGAATCGTGTGTGTGCACATGGACAAAGAGAAGGCGCAGCAACCAGGTTCCAGCGCCGAAGAAGGCAAAAGGCGAGGTTTCCGGCGCTATCTCCTTCTCTCCCCAGAGCTAGTCGCGCAAAGCAAGCCGCTAAGCCGGCGACCGGCAAGAGAGCTACAACGAAGCATGCCGAACGGAGAAAATAGCAGCAGCTCATCTGTTCACACCTTGTTTCTGCCATGTGCTTGAACGCCAAGACGTTCGCGCTTCTGTGAGATGAAAGACGTCCTTCTGCATATGTGGTTGCTCACACCGGTGCACTTGTTAGTGTATCCATTCAGTCCTGGGCTGCGGGGCATTCAGAAGTGGCTCTGTGGAGACGTCTGCATAGAGGCAGCTGTCAGAACACGCACACTCGATTGTTCACCAAAACATATGCAGACGCGTCCTTAGCCTGTAGATTTGGATGCACAGAGTTCCCTGTGTTCGCAAGAGACAAGGGAATCGCGTCTGTACGCACAGAAGCAATAGCGGACCGTTTCCCTCGGAGTGAACGCGAAAGAGCCGTCTATATACTCGCAGACACGGGAACGTGCCTCAATGCGGTCACAGAGGCAGCAGCTTTTGCACAGATGCTCCTGGTGATTCTGGCACTTTCCAGGCACACTCCTGAAAGTCGCGCACACTGCTGTTCACTCGCTAAACGACCTCTTGGGAAACACGTCTCCGGTCGACGGACCGCTCAGATTGCTTCTCGTGTAACTGTGAACTGTGTCAGCGCAGGGAATCCGTCTCTGTTGAGCAGATGTCGATCCTGCCTCGCTTTTGCTTTGTTGCCTCTACCAAGATGATTTCCCGTTTCTCTCTTCACTGGAGCAGGCAGACACAGCCAACGCACATCAAGTGTCAAGAGACACGCTCTGCTGAGCTCAACGCTTGTGCAGATGCACATGTGCGACGAAGTCAACACACGTGCTTGTGGAGAGAAAGAAAGGGACTCCCAGGCGTGTGGAGCGACGGGGAGAAAGAGCGGGCGCTGAGGAACACAGTTTCAAACAGACTGTCTCCACACAAACAGGCACCTGTCTGCAGGTATCCTAGATCTTGATTCTTGAACTTGAGGAAACACGCGTCTGAGCAAAACTCCCAAACGCTTCCAGGAAAGACACAGGCTCTCCCACAAGCACACAAGTGTTTGCCCTCAGCTATAGATCAGGGACAAGCCTGTGAAGAGATGCCCTGCTATTCTTTCGCCTTATGGCATCATGTGTTTCGTTCCTCTTGGAGATCGATTGTTAAACGTCTTTCCTAGGGCGACTGTGAAGCATTTGCCAGCGGAGGAGAAGTAGCACGGAGCAGCATTCAGTACTGCCTACGAGTGTCTTTGCTACCCTACTAGCGGAGCTCCAAGAACAGGCACACATCTTCAGGTACCTTCCAAATGTGGATTCCCCTGCAGCCCCGTAGGCGGGCGTGCAGTACGCCAACCGTCAACGGACGTTTTTCCCCTCAAGCCTGTCAGGACGTTGCTCGTCCGTCTTTCCCTCAATAGATGGGAGTAGGCGCGCTTGCGGATGTGTGCGTGTGTGTGGCCACGCGTTTGCTTAGGCATCAGTGTGTGAAAAGGTAGGTGCTTTTCTCTAGCTGCGTGTGCGTGCACGTGGTGCTGGGTGCACATCCCTGGGTGCTCGTGGAAAGGTTTCTGCATGGTTTTCGCTGAGGAATCGTGTGTGTGCACATGGACAAAGAGAAGGCGCAGCAACCAGGTTCCAGCGCCGAAGAAGGCAAAAGGCGAGGTTTCCGGCGCTATCTCCTTCTCTCCCCAGAGCTAGTCGCGCAAAGCAAGCCGCTAAGCCGGCGACCGGCAAGAGAGCTACAACGAAGCATGCCGAACGGAGAAAATAGCAGCAGCTCATCTGTTCACACCTTGTTTCTGCCATGTGCTTGAACGCCAAGACGTTCGCGCTTCTGTGAGATGAAAGACGTCCTTCTGCATATGTGGTTGCTCACACCGGTGCACTTGTTAGTGTATCCATTCAGTCCTGGGCTGCGGGGCATTCAGAAGTGGCTCTGTGGAGACGTCTGCATAGAGGCAGCTGTCAGAACACGCACACTCGATTGTTCACCAAAACATATGCAGACGCGTCCTTAGCCTGTAGATTTGGATGCACAGAGTTCCCTGTGTTCGCAAGAGACAAGGGAATCGCGTCTGTGCGCACAGAAGCAATAGCGGACCGTTTCCCTCGGAGTGAACGCGAAAGAGCCGTCTATATACTCGCAGACACGCGAACGTGCCTCAATGCGGTCACAGAGGCAGCAGCTTTTGCACAGATGCTCCTGGTGATTCTGGCACTTTCCAGGCACACTCCTGAAAGTCGCGCACACTGCTGTTCACTCGCTAAACGACCTCTTGGGAAACACGTCTCCGGTCGACGGACCGCTCAGATTGCTTCTCGTGTAACTGTGAACTGTGTCAGCGCAGGGAATCCGTCTCTGTTGAGCAGATGTCAATCCTGCCTCGCTTTTGCTTTGTTGCCTCTACCAAGATGATTTCCCGTTTCTCTCTTCACTGGAGCAGGCAGACACAGCCAACGCACATCAAGTGTCAAGAGACACGCTCTGCTGAGCTCAACGCTTGTGCAGATGCACATGTGCGACGAAGTCAACACACGTGCTTGTGGAGAGAAAGAAAGGGACTCCCAGGCGTGTGGAGCGACGGGGAGAAAGAGCGGGCGCTGAGGAACACAGTTTCAAACAGACTGTCTCCACACAAACAGGCACCTGTCTGCAGGTATCCTAGATCTTGATTCTTGAACTTGAGGAAACACGCGTCTGAGCAAAACTCCCAAACGCTTCCAGGAAAGACACAGGCTCTCCCACAAGCACACAAGTGTTTGCCCTCAGCTATAGATCAGGGACAAGCCTGTGAAGAGATGCCCTGCTATTCTTTCGCCTTATGGCATCATGTGTTTCGTTCCTCTTGGAGATCGATTGTTAAACGTCTTTCCTAGGGCGACTGTGAAGCATTTGCCAGCGGAGGAGAAGTAGCACGGAGCAGCATTCAGTACTGCCTACGAGTGTCTTTGCTACCCTACTAGCGGAGCTCCAAGAACAGGCACACATCTTCAGGTACCTTCCAAATGTGGATTCCCCTGCAGCCCCGTAGGCGGGCGTGCAGTACGCCAACCGTCAACGGACGTTTTTCCCCTCAAGCCTGTCAGGACGTTGCTCGTCCGTCTTTCCCTCAATAGATGGGAGTAGGCGCGCTTGCGGATGTGTGCGTGTGTGTGGCCACGCGTTTGCTTAGGCATCAGTGTGTGAAAAGGTAGGTGCTTTTCTCTAGCTGCGTGTGCGTGCACGTGGTGCTGGGTGCACATCCCTGGGTGCTCGTGGAAAGGTTTCTGCATGGTTTTCGCTGAGGAATCGTGTGTGTGCACATGGACAAAGAGAAGGCGCAGCAACCAGGTTCCAGCGCCGAAGAAGGCAAAAGGCGAGGTTTCCGGCGCTATCTCCTTCTCTCCCCAGAGCTAGTCGCGCAAAGCAAGCCGCTAAGCCGGCGACCGGCAAGAGAGCTACAACGAAGCATGCCGAACGGAGAAAATAGCAGCAGCTCATCTGTTCACACCTTGTTTCTGCCATGTGCTTGAACGCCAAGACGTTCGCGCTTCTGTGAGATGAAAGACGTCCTTCTGCATATGTGGTTGCTCACACCGGTGCACTTGTTAGTGTATCCATTCAGTCCTGGGCTGCGGGGCATTCAGAAGTGGCTCTGTGGAGACGTCTGCATAGAGGCAGCTGTCAGAACACGCACACTCGATTGTTCACCAAAACATATGCAGACGCGTCCTTAGCCTGTAGATTTGGATGCACAGAGTTCCCTGTGTTCGCAAGAGACAAGGGAATCGCGTCTGTGCGCACAGAAGCAATAGCGGACCGTTTCCCTCGGAGTGAACGCGAAAGAGCCGTCTATATACTCGCAGACACGCGAACGTGCCTCAATGCGGTCACAGAGGCAGCAGCTTTTGCACAGATGCTCCTGGTGATTCTGGCACTTTCCAGGCACACTCCTGAAAGTCGCGCACACTGCTGTTCACTCGCTAAACGACCTCTTGGGAAACACGTCTCCGGTCGACGGACCGCTCAGATTGCTTCTCGTGTAACTGTGAACTGTGTCAGCGCAGGGAATCCGTCTCTGTTGAGCAGATGTCAATCCTGCCTCGCTTTTGCTTTGTTGCCTCTACCAAGATGATTTCCCGTTTCTCTCTTCACTGGAGCAGGCAGACACAGCCAACGCACATCAAGTGTCAAGAGACACGCTCTGCTGAGCTCAACGCTTGTGCAGATGCACATGTGCGACGAAGTCAACACACGTGCTTGTGGAGAGAAAGAAAGGGACTCCCAGGCGTGTGGAGCGACGGGGAGAAAGAGCGGGCGCTGAGGAACACAGTTTCAAACAGACTGTCTCCACACAAACAGGCACCTGTCTGCAGGTATCCTAGATCTTGATTCTTGAACTTGAGGAAACACGCGTCTGAGCAAAACTCCCAAACGCTTCCAGGAAAGACACAGGCTCTCCCACAAGCACACAAGTGTTTGCCCTCAGCTATAGATCAGGGACAAGCCTGTGAAGAGCAACCAAAGAGCTCGTCCGTCTTTCTCTCAATAGATGGGAGTAGGCGCGCTTGCGGATGTGTGCGTGTGTGTGGCCACGCGTTTGCTTAGGCATCAGTGTGTGAAAAGGTAGGTGCTTTTCTCTAGCTGCGTGTGCGTGCACGTGGTGCTGGGTGCACATCCCTGGGTGCTCGTGGAAAGGTTTCTGCATGGTTTTCGCTGAGGAATCGTGTGTGTGCACATGGACAAAGAGAAGGCGCAGCAACCAGGTTCCAGCGCCGAAGAAGGCAAAAGGCGAGGTTTCCGGCGCTATCTCCTTCTCTCCCCAGAGCTAGTCGCGCAAAGCAAGCCGCTAAGCCGGCGACCGGCAAGAGAGCTACAACGAAGCATGCCGAACGGAGAAAATAGCAGCAGCTCATCTGTTCACACCTTGTTTCTGCCATGTGCTTGAACGCCAAGACGTTCGCGCTTCTGTGAGATGAAAGACGTCCTTCTGCATATGTGGTTGCTCACACCGGTGCACTTGTTAGTGTATCCATTCAGTCCTGGGCTGCGGGGCATTCAGAAGTGGCTCTGTGGAGACGTCTGCATAGAGGCAGCTGTCAGAACACGCACACTCGATTGTTCACCAAAACATATGCAGACGCGTCCTTAGCCTGTAGATTTGGATGCACAGAGTTCCCTGTGTTCGCAAGAGACAAGGGAATCGCGTCTGTACGCACAGAAGCAATAGCGGACCGTTTCCCTCGGAGTGAACGCGAAAGAGCCGTCTATATACTCGCAGACACGGGAACGTGCCTCAATGCGGTCACAGAGGCAGCAGCTTTTGCACAGATGCTCCTGGTGATTCTGGCACTTTCCAGGCACACTCCTGAAAGTCGCGCACACTGCTGTTCACTCGCTAAACGACCTCTTGGGAAACACGTCTCCGGTCGACGGACCGCTCAGATTGCTTCTCGTGTAACTGTGAACTGTGTCAGCGCAGGGAATCCGTCTCTGTTGAGCAGATGTCGATCCTGCCTCGCTTTTGCTTTGTTGCCTCTACCAAGATGATTTCCCGTTTCTCTCTTCACTGGAGCAGGCAGACACAGCCAACGCACATCAAGTGTCAAGAGACACGCTCTGCTGAGCTCAACGCTTGTGCAGATGCACATGTGCGACGAAGTCAACACACGTGCTTGTGGAGAGAAAGAAAGGGACTCCCAGGCGTGTGGAGCGACGGGGAGAAAGAGCGGGCGCTGAGGAACACAGTTTCAAACAGACTGTCTCCACACAAACAGGCACCTGTCTGCAGGTATCCTAGATCTTGATTCTTGAACTTGAGGAAACACGCGTCTGAGCAAAACTCCCAAACGCTTCCAGGAAAGACACAGGCTCTCCCACAAGCACACAAGTGTTTGCCCTCAGCTATAGATCAGGGACAAGCCTGTGAAGAGATGCCCTGCTATTCTTTCGCCTTATGGCATCATGTGTTTCGTTCCTCTTGGAGATCGATTGTTAAACGTCTTTCCTAGGGCGACTGTGAAGCATTTGCCAGCGGAGGAGAAGTAGCACGGAGCAGCATTCAGTACTGCCTACGAGTGTCTTTGCTACCCTACTAGCGGTGCTCCAAGAACAGGCACACATCTTCAGGTACCTTCCAAATGTGGATTCCCCTGCAGCCCCGTAGGCGGGCGTGCAGTACGCCAACCGTCAACGGACGTTTTTCCCCTCAAGCCTGTCAGGACGTTGCTCGTCCGTCTTTCCCTCAATAGATGGGAGTAGGCGCGCTTGCGGATGTGTGCGTGTGTGTGGCCACGCGTTTGCTTAGGCATCAGTGTGTGAAAAGGTAGGTGCTTTTCTCTAGCTGCGTGTGCGTGCACGTGGTGCTGGGTGCACATCCCTGGGTGCTCGTGGAAAGGTTTCTGCATGGTTTTCGCTGAGGAATCGTGTGTGTGCACATGGACAAAGAGAAGGCGCAGCAACCAGGTTCCAGCGCCGAAGAAGGCAAAAGGCGAGGTTTCCGGCGCTATCTCCTTCTCTCCCCAGAGCTAGTCGCGCAAAGCAAGCCGCTAAGCCGGCGACCGGCAAGAGAGCTACAACGAAGCATGCCGAACGGAGAAAATAGCAGCAGCTCATCTGTTCACACCTTGTTTCTGCCATGTGCTTGAACGCCAAGACGTTCGCGCTTCTGTGAGATGAAAGACGTCCTTCTGCATATGTGGTTGCTCACACCGGTGCACTTGTTAGTGTATCCATTCAGTCCTGGGCTGCGGGGCATTCAGAAGTGGCTCTGTGGAGACGTCTGCATAGAGGCAGCTGTCAGAACACGCACACTCGATTGTTCACCAAAACATATGCAGACGCGTCCTTAGCCTGTAGATTTGGATGCACAGAGTTCCCTGTGTTCGCAAGAGACAAGGGAATCGCGTCTGTGCGCACAGAAGCAATAGCGGACCGTTTCCCTCGGAGTGAACGCGAAAGAGCCGTCTATATACTCGCAGACACGCGAACGTGCCTCAATGCGGTCACAGAGGCAGCAGCTTTTGCACAGATGCTCCTGGTGATTCTGGCACTTTCCAGGCACACTCCTGAAAGTCGCGCACACTGCTGTTCACTCGCTAAACGACCTCTTGGGAAACACGTCTCCGGTCGACGGACCGCTCAGATTGCTTCTCGTGTAACTGTGAACTGTGTCAGCGCAGGGAATCCGTCTCTGTTGAGCAGATGTCAATCCTGCCTCGCTTTTGCTTTGTTGCCTCTACCAAGATGATTTCCCGTTTCTCTCTTCACTGGAGCAGGCAGACACAGCCAACGCACATCAAGTGTCAAGAGACACGCTCTGCTGAGCTCAACGCTTGTGCAGATGCACATGTGCGATGAAGTCAACACACGTGCTTGTGGAGAGAAAGAAAGGGACTCCCAGGCGTGTGGAGCGACGGGGAGAAAGAGCGGGCGCTGAGGAACACAGTTTCAAACAGACTGTCTCCACACAAACAGGCACCTGTCTGCAGGTATCCTAGATCTTGATTCTTGAACTTGAGGAAACACGCGTCTGAGCAAAACTCCCAAACGCTTCCAGGAAAGACACAGGCTCTCCCACAAGCACACAAGTGTTTGCCCTCAGCTATAGATCAGGGACAAGCCTGTGAAGAGCAACCAAAGAGCTCGTCCGTCTTTCCCTCAATAGATGGGAGTAGGCGCGCTTGCGGATGTGTGCGTGTGTGTGGCCACGCGTTTGCTTAGGCATCAGTGTGTGAAAAGGTAGGTGCTTTTCTCTAGCTGCGTGTGCGTGCACGTGGTGCTGGGTGCACATCCCTGGGTGCTCGTGGAAAGGTTTCTGCATGGTTTTCGCTGAGGAATCGTGTGTGTGCACATGGACAAAGAGAAGGCGCAGCAACCAGGTTCCAGCGCCGAAGAAGGCAAAAGGCGAGGTTTCCGGCGCTATCTCCTTCTCTCCCCAGAGCTAGTCGCGCAAAGCAAGCCGCTAAGCCGGCGACCGGCAAGAGAGCTACAACGAAGCATGCCGAACGGAGAAAATAGCAGCAGCTCATCTGTTCACACCTTGTTTCTGCCATGTGCTTGAACGCCAAGACGTTCGCGCTTCTGTGAGATGAAAGACGTCCTTCTGCATATGTGGTTGCTCACACCGGTGCACTTGTTAGTGTATCCATTCAGTCCTGGGCTGCGGGGCATTCAGAAGTGGCTCTGTGGAGACGTCTGCATAGAGGCAGCTGTCAGAACACGCACACTCGATTGTTCACCAAAACATATGCAGACGCGTCCTTAGCCTGTAGATTTGGATGCACAGAGTTCCCTGTGTTCGCAAGAGACAAGGGAATCGCGTCTGTGCGCACAGAAGCAATAGCGGACCGTTTCCCTCGGAGTGAACGCGAAAGAGCCGTCTATATACTCGCAGACACGCGAACGTGCCTCAATGCGGTCACAGAGGCAGCAGCTTTTGCACAGATGCTCCTGGTGATTCTGGCACTTTCCAGGCACACTCCTGAAAGTCGCGCACACTGCTGTTCACTCGCTAAACGACCTCTTGGGAAACACGTCTCCGGTCGACGGACCGCTCAGATTGCTTCTCGTGTAACTGTGAACTGTGTCAGCGCAGGGAATCCGTCTCTGTTGAGCAGATGTCAATCCTGCCTCGCTTTTGCTTTGTTGCCTCTACCAAGATGATTTCCCGTTTCTCTCTTCACTGGAGCAGGCAGACACAGCCAACGCACATCAAGTGTCAAGAGACACGCTCTGCTGAGCTCAACGCTTGTGCAGATGCACATGTGCGACGAAGTCAACACACGTGCTTGTGGAGAGAAAGAAAGGGACTCCCAGGCGTGTGGAGCGACGGGGAGAAAGAGCGGGCGCTGAGGAACACAGTTTCAAACAGACTGTCTCCACACAAACAGGCACCTGTCTGCAGGTATCCTAGATCTTGATTCTTGAACTTGAGGAAACACGCGTCTGAGCAAAACTCCCAAACGCTTCCAGGAAAGACACAGGCTCTCCCACAAGCACACAAGTGTTTGCCCTCAGCTATAGATCAGGGACAAGCCTGTGAAGAGCAACCAAAGAGCTCGTCCGTCTTTCTCTCAATAGATGGGAGTAGGCGCGCTTGCGGATGTGTGCGTGTGTGTGGCCACGCGTTTGCTTAGGCATCAGTGTGTGAAAAGGTAGGTGCTTTTCTCTAGCTGCGTGTGCGTGCACGTGGTGCTGGGTGCACATCCCTGGGTGCTCGTGGAAAGGTTTCTGCATGGTTTTCGCTGAGGAATCGTGTGTGTGCACATGGACAAAGAGAAGGCGCAGCAACCAGGTTCCAGCGCCGAAGAAGGCAAAAGGCGAGGTTTCCGGCGCTATCTCCTTCTCTCCCCAGAGCTAGTCGCGCAAAGCAAGCCGCTAAGCCGGCGACCGGCAAGAGAGCTACAACGAAGCATGCCGAACGGAGAAAATAGCAGCAGCTCATCTGTTCACACCTTGTTTCTGCCATGTGCTTGAACGCCAAGACGTTCGCGCTTCTGTGAGATGAAAGACGTCCTTCTGCATATGTGGTTGCTCACACCGGTGCACTTGTTAGTGTATCCATTCAGTCCTGGGCTGCGGGGCATTCAGAAGTGGCTCTGTGGAGACGTCTGCATAGAGGCAGCTGTCAGAACACGCACACTCGATTGTTCACCAAAACATATGCAGACGCGTCCTTAGCCTGTAGATTTGGATGCACAGAGTTCCCTGTGTTCGCAAGAGACAAGGGAATCGCGTCTGTGCGCACAGAAGCAATAGCGGACCGTTTCCCTCGGAGTGAACGCGAAAGAGCCGTCTATATACTCGCAGACACGCGAACGTGCCTCAATGCGGTCACAGAGGCAGCAGCTTTTGCACAGATGCTCCTGGTGATTCTGGCACTTTCCAGGCACACTCCTGAAAGTCGCGCACACTGCTGTTCACTCGCTAAACGACCTCTTGGGAAACACGTCTCCGGTCGACGGACCGCTCAGATTGCTTCTCGTGTAACTGTGAACTGTGTCAGCGCAGGGAATCCGTCTCTGTTGAGCAGATGTCAATCCTGCCTCGCTTTTGCTTTGTTGCCTCTACCAAGATGATTTCCCGTTTCTCTCTTCACTGGAGCAGGCAGACACAGCCAACGCACATCAAGTGTCAAGAGACACGCTCTGCTGAGCTCAACGCTTGTGCAGATGCACATGTGCGACGAAGTCAACACACGTGCTTGTGGAGAGAAAGAAAGGGACTCCCAGGCGTGTGGAGCGACGGGGAGAAAGAGCGGGCGCTGAGGAACACAGTTTCAAACAGACTGTCTCCACACAAACAGGCACCTGTCTGCAGGTATCCTAGATCTTGATTCTTGAACTTGAGGAAACACGCGTCTGAGCAAAACTCCCAAACGCTTCCAGGAAAGACACAGGCTCTCCCACAAGCACACAAGTGTTTGCCCTCAGCTATAGATCAGGGACAAGCCTGTGAAGAGCAACCAAAGAGCTCGTCCGTCTTTCCCTCAATAGATGGGAGTAGGCGCGCTTGCGGATGTGTGCGTGTGTGTGGCCACGCGTTTGCTTAGGCATCAGTGTGTGAAAAGGTAGGTGCTTTTCTCTAGCTGCGTGTGCGTGCACGTGGTGCTGGGTGCACATCCCTGGGTGCTCGTGGAAAGGTTTCTGCATGGTTTTCGCTGAGGAATCGTGTGTGTGCACATGGACAAAGAGAAGGCGCAGCAACCAGGTTCCAGCGCCGAAGAAGGCAAAAGGCGAGGTTTCCGGCGCTATCTCCTTCTCTCCCCAGAGCTAGTCGCGCAAAGCAAGCCGCTAAGCCGGCGACCGGCAAGAGAGCTACAACGAAGCATGCCGAACGGAGAAAATAGCAGCAGCTCATCTGTTCACACCTTGTTTCTGCCATGTGCTTGAACGCCAAGACGTTCGCGCTTCTGTGAGATGAAAGACGTCCTTCTGCATATGTGGTTGCTCACACCGGTGCACTTGTTAGTGTATCCATTCAGTCCTGGGCTGCGGGGCATTCAGAAGTGGCTCTGTGGAGACGTCTGCATAGAGGCAGCTGTCAGAACACGCACACTCGATTGTTCACCAAAACATATGCAGACGCGTCCTTAGCCTGTAGATTTGGATGCACAGAGTTCCCTGTGTTCGCAAGAGACAAGGGAATCGCGTCTGTGCGCACAGAAGCAATAGCGGACCGTTTCCCTCGGAGTGAACGCGAAAGAGCCGTCTATATACTCGCAGACACGGGAACGTGCCTCAATGCGGTCACAGAGGCAGCAGCTTTTGCACAGATGCTCCTGGTGATTCTGGCACTTTCCAGGCACACTCCTGAAAGTCGCGCACACTGCTGTTCACTCGCTAAACGACCTCTTGGGAAACACGTCTCCGGTCGACGGACCGCTCAGATTGCTTCTCGTGTAACTGTGAACTGTGTCAGCGCAGGGAATCCGTCTCTGTTGAGCAGATGTCAATCCTGCCTCGCTTTTGCTTTGTTGCCTCTACCAAGATGATTTCCCGTTTCTCTCTTCACTGGAGCAGGCAGACACAGCCAACGCACATCAAGTGTCAAGAGACACGCTCTGCTGAGCTCAACGCTTGTGCAGATGCACATGTGCGACGAAGTCAACACACGTGCTTGTGGAGAGAAAGAAAGGGACTCCCAGGCGTGTGGAGCGACGGGGAGAAAGAGCGGGCGCTGAGGAACACAGTTTCAAACAGACTGTCTCCACACAAACAGGCACCTGTCTGCAGGTATCCTAGATCTTGATTCTTGAACTTGAGGAAACACGCGTCTGAGCAAAACTCCCAAACGCTTCCAGGAAAGACACAGGCTCTCCCACAAGCACACAAGTGTTTGCCCTCAGCTATAGATCAGGGACAAGCCTGTGAAGAGCAACCAAAGAGCTCGTCCGTCTTTCTCTCAATAGATGGGAGTAGGCGCGCTTGCGGATGTGTGCGTGTGTGTGGCCACGCGTTTGCTTAGGCATCAGTGTGTGAAAAGGTAGGTGCTTTTCTCTAGCTGCGTGTGCGTGCACGTGGTGCTGGGTGCACATCCCTGGGTGCTCGTGGAAAGGTTTCTGCATGGTTTTCGCTGAGGAATCGTGTGTGTGCACATGGACAAAGAGAAGGCGCAGCAACCAGGTTCCAGCGCCGAAGAAGGCAAAAGGCGAGGTTTCCGGCGCTATCTCCTTCTCTCCCCAGAGCTAGTCGCGCAAAGCAAGCCGCTAAGCCGGCGACCGGCAAGAGAGCTACAACGAAGCATGCCGAACGGAGAAAATAGCAGCAGCTCATCTGTTCACACCTTGTTTCTGCCATGTGCTTGAACGCCAAGGCGTTCGCGCTTCTGTGAGATGAAAGACGTCCTTCTGCATATGTGGTTGCTCACACCGGTGCACTTGTTAGTGTATCCATTCAGTCCTGGGCTGCGGGGCATTCAGAAGTGGCTCTGTGGAGACGTCTGCATAGAGGCAGCTGTCAGAACACGCACACTCGATTGTTCACCAAAACATATGCAGACGCGTCCTTAGCCTGTAGATTTGGATGCACAGAGTTCCCTGTGTTCGCAAGAGACAAGGGAATCGCGTCTGTGCGCACAGAAGCAATAGCGGACCGTTTCCCTCGGAGTGAACGCGAAAGAGCCGTCTATATACTCGCAGACACGCGAACGTGCCTCAATGCGGTCACAGAGGCAGCAGCTTTTGCACAGATGCTCCTGGTGATTCTGGCACTTTCCAGGCACACTCCTGAAAGTCGCGCACACTGCTGTTCACTCGCTAAACGACCTCTTGGGAAACACGTCTCCGGTCGACGGACCGCTCAGATTGCTTCTCGTGTAACTGTGAACTGTGTCAGCGCAGGGAATCCGTCTCTGTTGAGCAGATGTCAATCCTGCCTCGCTTTTGCTTTGTTGCCTCTACCAAGATGATTTCCCGTTTCTCTCTTCACTGGAGCAGGCAGACACAGCCAACGCACATCAAGTGTCAAGAGACACGCTCTGCTGAGCTCAACGCTTGTGCAGATGCACATGTGCGACGAAGTCAACACACGTGCTTGTGGAGAGAAAGAAAGGGACTCCCAGGCGTGTGGAGCGACGGGGAGAAAGAGCGGGCGCTGAGGAACACAGTTTCAAACAGACTGTCTCCACACAAACAGGCACCTGTCTGCAGGTATCCTAGATCTTGATTCTTGAACTTGAGGAAACACGCGTCTGAGCAAAACTCCCAAACGCTTCCAGGAAAGACACAGGCTCTCCCACAAGCACACAAGTGTTTGCCCTCAGCTATAGATCAGGGACAAGCCTGTGAAGAGCAACCAAAGAGCTCGTCCGTCTTTCCCTCAATAGATGGGAGTAGGCGCGCTTGCGGATGTGTGCGTGTGTGTGGCCACGCGTTTGCTTAGGCATCAGTGTGTGAAAAGGTAGGTGCTTTTCTCTAGCTGCGTGTGCGTGCACGTGGTGCTGGGTGCACATCCCTGGGTGCTCGTGGAAAGGTTTCTGCATGGTTTTCGCTGAGGAATCGTGTGTGTGCACATGGACAAAGAGAAGGCGCAGCAACCAGGTTCCAGCGCCGAAGAAGGCAAAAGGCGAGGTTTCCGGCGCTATCTCCTTCTCTCCCCAGAGCTAGTCGCGCAAAGCAAGCCGCTAAGCCGGCGACCGGCAAGAGAGCTACAACGAAGCATGCCGAACGGAGAAAATAGCAGCAGCTCATCTGTTCACACCTTGTTTCTGCCATGTGCTTGAACGCCAAGACGTTCGCGCTTCTGTGAGATGAAAGACGTCCTTCTGCATATGTGGTTGCTCACACCGGTGCACTTGTTAGTGTATCCATTCAGTCCTGGGCTGCGGGGCATTCAGAAGTGGCTCTGTGGAGACGTCTGCATAGAGGCAGCTGTCAGAACACGCACACTCGATTGTTCACCAAAACATATGCAGACGCGTCCTTAGCCTGTAGATTTGGATGCACAGAGTTCCCTGTGTTCGCAAGAGACAAGGGAATCGCGTCTGTGCGCACAGAAGCAATAGCGGACCGTTTCCCTCGGAGTGAACGCGAAAGAGCCGTCTATATACTCGCAGACACGCGAACGTGCCTCAATGCGGTCACAGAGGCAGCAGCTTTTGCACAGATGCTCCTGGTGATTCTGGCACTTTCCAGGCACACTCCTGAAAGTCGCGCACACTGCTGTTCACTCGCTAAACGACCTCTTGGGAAACACGTCTCCGGTCGACGGACCGCTCAGATTGCTTCTCGTGTAACTGTGAACTGTGTCAGCGCAGGGAATCCGTCTCTGTTGAGCAGATGTCAATCCTGCCTCGCTTTTGCTTTGTTGCCTCTACCAAGATGATTTCCCGTTTCTCTCTTCACTGGAGCAGGCAGACACAGCCAACGCACATCAAGTGTCAAGAGACACGCTCTGCTGAGCTCAACGCTTGTGCAGATGCACATGTGCGACGAAGTCAACACACGTGCTTGTGGAGAGAAAGAAAGGGACTCCCAGGCGTGTGGAGCGACGGGGAGAAAGAGCGGGCGCTGAGGAACACAGTTTCAAACAGACTGTCTCCACACAAACAGGCACCTGTCTGCAGGTATCCTAGATCTTGATTCTTGAACTTGAGGAAACACGCGTCTGAGCAAAACTCCCAAACGCTTCCAGGAAAGACACAGGCTCTCCCACAAGCACACAAGTGTTTGCCCTCAGCTATAGATCAGGGACAAGCCTGTGAAGAGCAACCAAAGAGCTCGTCCGTCTTTCCCTCAGTAGATGGGAGTAGGCGCGCTTGCGGATGTGTGCGTGTGTGTGGCCACGCGTTTGCTTAGGCATCAGTGTGTGAAAAGGTAGGTGCTTTTCTCTAGCTGCGTGTGCGTGCACGTGGTGCTGGGTGCACATCCCTGGGTGCTCGTGGAAAGGTTTCTGCATGGTTTTCGCTGAGGAATCGTGTGTGTGCACATGGACAAAGAGAAGGCGCAGCAACCAGGTTCCAGCGCCGAAGAAGGCAAAAGGCGAGGTTTCCGGCGCTATCTCCTTCTCTCCCCAGAGCTAGTCGCGCAAAGCAAGCCGCTAAGCCGGCGACCGGCAAGAGAGCTACAACGAAGCATGCCGAACGGAGAAAATAGCAGCAGCTCATCTGTTCACACCTTGTTTCTGCCATGTGCTTGAACGCCAAGACGTTCGCGCTTCTGTGAGATGAAAGACGTCCTTCTGCATATGTGGTTGCTCACACCGGTGCACTTGTTAGTGTATCCATTCAGTCCTGGGCTGCGGGGCATTCAGAAGTGGCTCTGTGGAGACGTCTGCATAGAGGCAGCTGTCAGAACACGCACACTCGATTGTTCACCAAAACATATGCAGACGCGTCCTTAGCCTGTAGATTTGGATGCACAGAGTTCCCTGTGTTCGCAAGAGACAAGGGAATCGCGTCTGTGCGCACAGAAGCAATAGCGGACCGTTTCCCTCGGAGTGAACGCGAAAGAGCCGTCTATATACTCGCAGACACGCGAACGTGCCTCAATGCGGTCACAGAGGCAGCAGCTTTTGCACAGATGCTCCTGGTGATTCTGGCACTTTCCAGGCACACTCCTGAAAGTCGCGCACACTGCTGTTCACTCGCTAAACGACCTCTTGGGAAACACGTCTCCGGTCGACGGACCGCTCAGATTGCTTCTCGTGTAACTGTGAACTGTGTCAGCGCAGGGAATCCGTCTCTGTTGAGCAGATGTCAATCCTGCCTCGCTTTTGCTTTGTTGCCTCTACCAAGATGATTTCCCGTTTCTCTCTTCACTGGAGCAGGCAGACACAGCCAACGCACATCAAGTGTCAAGAGACACGCTCTGCTGAGCTCAACGCTTGTGCAGATGCACATGTGCGACGAAGTCAACACACGTGCTTGTGGAGAGAAAGAAAGGGACTCCCAGGCGTGTGGAGCGACGGGGAGAAAGAGCGGGCGCTGAGGAACACAGTTTCAAACAGACTGTCTCCACACAAACAGGCACCTGTCTGCAGGTATCCTAGATCTTGATTCTTGAACTTGAGGAAACACGCGTCTGAGCAAAACTCCCAAACGCTTCCAGGAAAGACACAGGCTCTCCCACAAGCACACAAGTGTTTGCCCTCAGCTATAGATCAGGGACAAGCCTGTGAAGAGCAACCAAAGAGCTCGTCCGTCTTTCCCTCAATAGATGGGAGTAGGCGCGCTTGCGGATGTGTGCGTGTGTGTGGCCACGCGTTTGCTTAGGCATCAGTGTGTGAAAAGGTAGGTGCTTTTCTCTAGCTGCGTGTGCGTGCACGTGGTGCTGGGTGCACATCCCTGGGTGCTCGTGGAAAGGTTTCTGCATGGTTTTCGCTGAGGAATCGTGTGTGTGCACATGGACAAAGAGAAGGCGCAGCAACCAGGTTCCAGCGCCGAAGAAGGCAAAAGGCGAGGTTTCCGGCGCTATCTCCTTCTCTCCCCAGAGCTAGTCGCGCAAAGCAAGCCGCTAAGCCGGCGACCGGCAAGAGAGCTACAACGAAGCATGCCGAACGGAGAAAATAGCAGCAGCTCATCTGTTCACACCTTGTTTCTGCCATGTGCTTGAACGCCAAGACGTTCGCGCTTCTGTGAGATGAAAGACGTCCTTCTGCATATGTGGTTGCTCACACCGGTGCACTTGTTAGTGTATCCATTCAGTCCTGGGCTGCGGGGCATTCAGAAGTGGCTCTGTGGAGACGTCTGCATAGAGGCAGCTGTCAGAACACGCACACTCGATTGTTCACCAAAACATATGCAGACGCGTCCTTAGCCTGTAGATTTGGATGCACAGAGTTCCCTGTGTTCGCAAGAGACAAGGGAATCGCGTCTGTGCGCACAGAAGCAATAGCGGACCGTTTCCCTCGGAGTGAACGCGAAAGAGCCGTCTATATACTCGCAGACACGGGAACGTGCCTCAATGCGGTCACAGAGGCAGCAGCTTTTGCACAGATGCTCCTGGTGATTCTGGCACTTTCCAGGCACACTCCTGAAAGTCGCGCACACTGCTGTTCACTCGCTAAACGACCTCTTGGGAAACACGTCTCCGGTCGACGGACCGCTCAGATTGCTTCTCGTGTAACTGTGAACTGTGTCAGCGCAGGGAATCCGTCTCTGTTGAGCAGATGTCAATCCTGCCTCGCTTTTGCTTTGTTGCCTCTACCAAGATGATTTCCCGTTTCTCTCTTCACTGGAGCAGGCAGACACAGCCAACGCACATCAAGTGTCAAGAGACACGCTCTGCTGAGCTCAACGCTTGTGCAGATGCACATGTGCGACGAAGTCAACACACGTGCTTGTGGAGAGAAAGAAAGGGACTCCCAGGCGTGTGGAGCGACGGGGAGAAAGAGCGGGCGCTGAGGAACACAGTTTCAAACAGACTGTCTCCACACAAACAGGCACCTGTCTGCAGGTATCCTAGATCTTGATTCTTGAACTTGAGGAAACACGCGTCTGAGCAAAACTCCCAAACGCTTCCAGGAAAGACACAGGCTCTCCCACAAGCACACAAGTGTTTGCCCTCAGCTATAGATCAGGGACAAGCCTGTGAAGAGCAACCAAAGAGCTCGTCCGTCTTTCTCTCAATAGATGGGAGTAGGCGCGCTTGCGGATGTGTGCGTGTGTGTGGCCACGCGTTTGCTTAGGCATCAGTGTGTGAAAAGGTAGGTGCTTTTCTCTAGCTGCGTGTGCGTGCACGTGGTGCTGGGTGCACATCCCTGGGTGCTCGTGGAAAGGTTTCTGCATGGTTTTCGCTGAGGAATCGTGTGTGTGCACATGGACAAAGAGAAGGCGCAGCAACCAGGTTCCAGCGCCGAAGAAGGCAAAAGGCGAGGTTTCCGGCGCTATCTCCTTCTCTCCCCAGAGCTAGTCGCGCAAAGCAAGCCGCTAAGCCGGCGACCGGCAAGAGAGCTACAACGAAGCATGCCGAACGGAGAAAATAGCAGCAGCTCATCTGTTCACACCTTGTTTCTGCCATGTGCTTGAACGCCAAGACGTTCGCGCTTCTGTGAGATGAAAGACGTCCTTCTGCATATGTGGTTGCTCACACCGGTGCACTTGTTAGTGTATCCATTCAGTCCTGGGCTGCGGGGCATTCAGAAGTGGCTCTGTGGAGACGTCTGCATAGAGGCAGCTGTCAGAACACGCACACTCGATTGTTCACCAAAACATATGCAGACGCGTCCTTAGCCTGTAGATTTGGATGCACAGAGTTCCCTGTGTTCGCAAGAGACAAGGGAATCGCGTCTGTGCGCACAGAAGCAATAGCGGACCGTTTCCCTCGGAGTGAACGCGAAAGAGCCGTCTATATACTCGCAGACACGCGAACGTGCCTCAATGCGGTCACAGAGGCAGCAGCTTTTGCACAGATGCTCCTGGTGATTCTGGCACTTTCCAGGCACACTCCTGAAAGTCGCGCACACTGCTGTTCACTCGCTAAACGACCTCTTGGGAAACACGTCTCCGGTCGACGGACCGCTCAGATTGCTTCTCGTGTAACTGTGAACTGTGTCAGCGCAGGGAATCCGTCTCTGTTGAGCAGATGTCAATCCTGCCTCGCTTTTGCTTTGTTGCCTCTACCAAGATGATTTCCCGTTTCTCTCTTCACTGGAGCAGGCAGACACAGCCAACGCACATCAAGTGTCAAGAGACACGCTCTGCTGAGCTCAACGCTTGTGCAGATGCACATGTGCGACGAAGTCAACACACGTGCTTGTGGAGAGAAAGAAAGGGACTCCCAGGCGTGTGGAGCGACGGGGAGAAAGAGCGGGCGCTGAGGAACACAGTTTCAAACAGACTGTCTCCACACAAACAGGCACCTGTCTGCAGGTATCCTAGATCTTGATTCTTGAACTTGAGGAAACACGCGTCTGAGCAAAACTCCCAAACGCTTCCAGGAAAGACACAGGCTCTCCCACAAGCACACAAGTGTTTGCCCTCAGCTATAGATCAGGGACAAGCCTGTGAAGAGCAACCAAAGAGCTCGTCCGTCTTTCCCTCAATAGATGGGAGTAGGCGCGCTTGCGGATGTGTGCGTGTGTGTGGCCACGCGTTTGCTTAGGCATCAGTGTGTGAAAAGGTAGGTGCTTTTCTCTAGCTGCGTGTGCGTGCACGTGGTGCTGGGTGCACATCCCTGGGTGCTCGTGGAAAGGTTTCTGCATGGTTTTCGCTGAGGAATCGTGTGTGTGCACATGGACAAAGAGAAGGCGCAGCAACCAGGTTCCAGCGCCGAAGAAGGCAAAAGGCGAGGTTTCCGGCGCTATCTCCTTCTCTCCCCAGAGCTAGTCGCGCAAAGCAAGCCGCTAAGCCGGCGACCGGCAAGAGAGCTACAACGAAGCATGCCGAACGGAGAAAATAGCAGCAGCTCATCTGTTCACACCTTGTTTCTGCCATGTGCTTGAACGCCAAGACGTTCGCGCTTCTGTGAGATGAAAGACGTCCTTCTGCATATGTGGTTGCTCACACCGGTGCACTTGTTAGTGTATCCATTCAGTCCTGGGCTGCGGGGCATTCAGAAGTGGCTCTGTGGAGACGTCTGCATAGAGGCAGCTGTCAGAACACGCACACTCGATTGTTCACCAAAACATATGCAGACGCGTCCTTAGCCTGTAGATTTGGATGCACAGAGTTCCCTGTGTTCGCAAGAGACAAGGGAATCGCGTCTGTGCGCACAGAAGCAATAGCGGACCGTTTCCCTCGGAGTGAACGCGAAAGAGCCGTCTATATACTCGCAGACACGCGAACGTGCCTCAATGCGGTCACAGAGGCAGCAGCTTTTGCACAGATGCTCCTGGTGATTCTGGCACTTTCCAGGCACACTCCTGAAAGTCGCGCACACTGCTGTTCACTCGCTAAACGACCTCTTGGGAAACACGTCTCCGGTCGACGGACCGCTCAGATTGCTTCTCGTGTAACTGTGAACTGTGTCAGCGCAGGGAATCCGTCTCTGTTGAGCAGATGTCAATCCTGCCTCGCTTTTGCTTTGTTGCCTCTACCAAGATGATTTCCCGTTTCTCTCTTCACTGGAGCAGGCAGACACAGCCAACGCACATCAAGTGTCAAGAGACACGCTCTGCTGAGCTCAACGCTTGTGCAGATGCACATGTGCGACGAAGTCAACACACGTGCTTGTGGAGAGAAAGAAAGGGACTCCCAGGCGTGTGGAGCGACGGGGAGAAAGAGCGGGCGCTGAGGAACACAGTTTCAAACAGACTGTCTCCACACAAACAGGCACCTGTCTGCAGGTATCCTAGATCTTGATTCTTGAACTTGAGGAAACACGCGTCTGAGCAAAACTCCCAAACGCTTCCAGGAAAGACACAGGCTCTCCCACAAGCACACAAGTGTTTGCCCTCAGCTATAGATCAGGGACAAGCCTGTGAAGAGCAACCAAAGAGCTCGTCCGTCTTTCCCTCAGTAGATGGGAGTAGGCGCGCTTGCGGATGTGTGCGTGTGTGTGGCCACGCGTTTGCTTAGGCATCAGTGTGTGAAAAGGTAGGTGCTTTTCTCTAGCTGCGTGTGCGTGCACGTGGTGCTGGGTGCACATCCCTGGGTGCTCGTGGAAAGGTTTCTGCATGGTTTTCGCTGAGGAATCGTGTGTGTGCACATGGACAAAGAGAAGGCGCAGCAACCAGGTTCCAGCGCCGAAGAAGGCAAAAGGCGAGGTTTCCGGCGCTATCTCCTTCTCTCCCCAGAGCTAGTCGCGCAAAGCAAGCCGCTAAGCCGGCGACCGGCAAGAGAGCTACAACGAAGCATGCCGAACGGAGAAAATAGCAGCAGCTCATCTGTTCACACCTTGTTTCTGCCATGTGCTTGAACGCCAAGACGTTCGCGCTTCTGTGAGATGAAAGACGTCCTTCTGCATATGTGGTTGCTCACACCGGTGCACTTGTTAGTGTATCCATTCAGTCCTGGGCTGCGGGGCATTCAGAAGTGGCTCTGTGGAGACGTCTGCATAGAGGCAGCTGTCAGAACACGCACACTCGATTGTTCACCAAAACATATGCAGACGCGTCCTTAGCCTGTAGATTTGGATGCACAGAGTTCCCTGTGTTCGCAAGAGACAAGGGAATCGCGTCTGTGCGCACAGAAGCAATAGCGGACCGTTTCCCTCGGAGTGAACGCGAAAGAGCCGTCTATATACTCGCAGACACGCGAACGTGCCTCAATGCGGTCACAGAGGCAGCAGCTTTTGCACAGATGCTCCTGGTGATTCTGGCACTTTCCAGGCACACTCCTGAAAGTCGCGCACACTGCTGTTCACTCGCTAAACGACCTCTTGGGAAACACGTCTCCGGTCGACGGACCGCTCAGATTGCTTCTCGTGTAACTGTGAACTGTGTCAGCGCAGGGAATCCGTCTCTGTTGAGCAGATGTCAATCCTGCCTCGCTTTTGCTTTGTTGCCTCTACCAAGACGATTTCCCGTTTCTCTCTTCACTGGAGCAGGCAGACACAGCCAACGCACATCAAGTGTCAAGAGACACGCTCTGCTGAGCTCAACGCTTGTGCAGATGCACATGTGCGACGAAGTCAACACACGTGCTTGTGGAGAGAAAGAAAGGGACTCCCAGGCGTGTGGAGCGACGGGGAGAAAGAGCGGGCGCTGAGGAACACAGTTTCAAACAGACTGTCTCCACACAAACAGGCACCTGTCTGCAGGTATCCTAGATCTTGATTCTTGAACTTGAGGAAACACGCGTCTGAGCAAAACTCCCAAACGCTTCCAGGAAAGACACAGGCTCTCCCACAAGCACACAAGTGTTTGCCCTCAGCTATAGATCAGGGACAAGCCTGTGAAGAGCAACCAAAGAGCTCGTCCGTCTTTCCCTCAATAGATGGGAGTAGGCGCGCTTGCGGATGTGTGCGTGTGTGTGGCCACGCGTTTGCTTAGGCATCAGTGTGTGAAAAGGTAGGTGCTTTTCTCTAGCTGCGTGTGCGTGCACGTGGTGCTGGGTGCACATCCCTGGGTGCTCGTGGAAAGGTTTCTGCATGGTTTTCGCTGAGGAATCGTGTGTGTGCACATGGACAAAGAGAAGGCGCAGCAACCAGGTTCCAGCGCCGAAGAAGGCAAAAGGCGAGGTTTCCGGCGCTATCTCCTTCTCTCCCCAGAGCTAGTCGCGCAAAGCAAGCCGCTAAGCCGGCGACCGGCAAGAGAGCTACAACGAAGCATGCCGAACGGAGAAAATAGCAGCAGCTCATCTGTTCACACCTTGTTTCTGCCATGTGCTTGAACGCCAAGACGTTCGCGCTTCTGTGAGATGAAAGACGTCCTTCTGCATATGTGGTTGCTCACACCGGTGCACTTGTTAGTGTATCCATTCAGTCCTGGGCTGCGGGGCATTCAGAAGTGGCTCTGTGGAGACGTCTGCATAGAGGCAGCTGTCAGAACACGCACACTCGATTGTTCACCAAAACATATGCAGACGCGTCCTTAGCCTGTAGATTTGGATGCACAGAGTTCCCTGTGTTCGCAAGAGACAAGGGAATCGCGTCTGTGCGCACAGAAGCAATAGCGGACCGTTTCCCTCGGAGTGAACGCGAAAGAGCCGTCTATATACTCGCAGACACGCGAACGTGCCTCAATGCGGTCACAGAGGCAGCAGCTTTTGCACAGATGCTCCTGGTGATTCTGGCACTTTCCAGGCACACTCCTGAAAGTCGCGCACACTGCTGTTCACTCGCTAAACGACCTCTTGGGAAACACGTCTCCGGTCGACGGACCGCTCAGATTGCTTCTCGTGTAACTGTGAACTGTGTCAGCGCAGGGAATCCGTCTCTGTTGAGCAGATGTCAATCCTGCCTCGCTTTTGCTTTGTTGCCTCTACCAAGATGATTTCCCGTTTCTCTCTTCACTGGAGCAGGCAGACACAGCCAACGCACATCAAGTGTCAAGAGACACGCTCTGCTGAGCTCAACGCTTGTGCAGATGCACATGTGCGACGAAGTCAACACACGTGCTTGTGGAGAGAAAGAAAGGGACTCCCAGGCGTGTGGAGCGACGGGGAGAAAGAGCGGGCGCTGAGGAACACAGTTTCAAACAGACTGTCTCCACACAAACAGGCACCTGTCTGCAGGTATCCTAGATCTTGATTCTTGAACTTGAGGAAACACGCGTCTGAGCAAAACTCCCAAACGCTTCCAGGAAAGACACAGGCTCTCCCACAAGCACACAAGTGTTTGCCCTCAGCTATAGATCAGGGACAAGCCTGTGAAGAGCAACCAAAGAGCTCGTCCGTCTTTCTCTCAGTAGATGGGAGTAGGCGCGCTTGCGGATGTGTGCGTGTGTGTGGCCACGCGTTTGCTTAGGCATCAGTGTGTGAAAAGGTAGGTGCTTTTCTCTAGCTGCGTGTGCGTGCACGTGGTGCTGGGTGCACATCCCTGGGTGCTCGTGGAAAGGTTTCTGCATGGTTTTCGCTGAGGAATCGTGTGTGTGCACATGGACAAAGAGAAGGCGCAGCAACCAGGTTCCAGCGCCGAAGAAGGCAAAAGGCGAGGTTTCCGGCGCTATCTCCTTCTCTCCCCAGAGCTAGTCGCGCAAAGCAAGCCGCTAAGCCGGCGACCGGCAAGAGAGCTACAACGAAGCATGCCGAACGGAGAAAATAGCAGCAGCTCATCTGTTCACACCTTGTTTCTGCCATGTGCTTGAACGCCAAGACGTTCGCGCTTCTGTGAGATGAAAGACGTCCTTCTGCATATGTGGTTGCTCACACCGGTGCACTTGTTAGTGTATCCATTCAGTCCTGGGCTGCGGGGCATTCAGAAGTGGCTCTGTGGAGACGTCTGCATAGAGGCAGCTGTCAGAACACGCACACTCGATTGTTCACCAAAACATATGCAGACGCGTCCTTAGCCTGTAGATTTGGATGCACAGAGTTCCCTGTGTTCGCAAGAGACAAGGGAATCGCGTCTGTGCGCACAGAAGCAATAGCGGACCGTTTCCCTCGGAGTGAACGCGAAAGAGCCGTCTATATACTCGCAGACACGCGAACGTGCCTCAATGCGGTCACAGAGGCAGCAGCTTTTGCACAGATGCTCCTGGTGATTCTGGCACTTTCCAGGCACACTCCTGAAAGTCGCGCACACTGCTGTTCACTCGCTAAACGACCTCTTGGGAAACACGTCTCCGGTCGACGGACCGCTCAGATTGCTTCTCGTGTAACTGTGAACTGTGTCAGCGCAGGGAATCCGTCTCTGTTGAGCAGATGTCAATCCTGCCTCGCTTTTGCTTTGTTGCCTCTACCAAGATGATTTCCCGTTTCTCTCTTCACTGGAGCAGGCAGACACAGCCAACGCACATCAAGTGTCAAGAGACACGCTCTGCTGAGCTCAACGCTTGTGCAGATGCACATGTGCGACGAAGTCAACACACGTGCTTGTGGAGAGAAAGAAAGGGACTCCCAGGCGTGTGGAGCGACGGGGAGAAAGAGCGGGCGCTGAGGAACACAGTTTCAAACAGACTGTCTCCACACAAACAGGCACCTGTCTGCAGGTATCCTAGATCTTGATTCTTGAACTTGAGGAAACACGCGTCTGAGCAAAACTCCCAAACGCTTCCAGGAAAGACACAGGCTCTCCCACAAGCACACAAGTGTTTGCCCTCAGCTATAGATCAGGGACAAGCCTGTGAAGAGCAACCAAAGAGCTCGTCCGTCTTTCTCTCAGTAGATGGGAGTAGGCGCGCTTGCGGATGTGTGCGTGTGTGTGGCCACGCGTTTGCTTAGGCATCAGTGTGTGAAAAGGTAGGTGCTTTTCTCTAGCTGCGTGTGCGTGCACGTGGTGCTGGGTGCACATCCCTGGGTGCTCGTGGAAAGGTTTCTGCATGGTTTTCGCTGAGGAATCGTGTGTGTGCACATGGACAAAGAGAAGGCGCAGCAACCAGGTTCCAGCGCCGAAGAAGGCAAAAGGCGAGGTTTCCGGCGCTATCTCCTTCTCTCCCCAGAGCTAGTCGCGCAAAGCAAGCCGCTAAGCCGGCGACCGGCAAGAGAGCTACAACGAAGCATGCCGAACGGAGAAAATAGCAGCAGCTCATCTGTTCACACCTTGTTTCTGCCATGTGCTTGAACGCCAAGACGTTCGCGCTTCTGTGAGATGAAAGACGTCCTTCTGCATATGTGGTTGCTCACACCGGTGCACTTGTTAGTGTATCCATTCAGTCCTGGGCTGCGGGGCATTCAGAAGTGGCTCTGTGGAGACGTCTGCATAGAGGCAGCTGTCAGAACACGCACACTCGATTGTTCACCAAAACATATGCAGACGCGTCCTTAGCCTGTAGATTTGGATGCACAGAGTTCCCTGTGTTCGCAAGAGACAAGGGAATCGCGTCTGTGCGCACAGAAGCAATAGCGGACCGTTTCCCTCGGAGTGAACGCGAAAGAGCCGTCTATATACTCGCAGACATGCGAACGTGCCTCAATGCGGTCACAGAGGCAGCAGCTTTTGCACAGATGCTCCTGGTGATTCTGGCACTTTCCAGGCACACTCCTGAAAGTCGCGCACACTGCTGTTCACTCGCTAAACGACCTCTTGGGAAACACGTCTCCGGTCGACGGACCGCTCAGATTGCTTCTCGTGTAACTGTGAACTGTGTCAGCGCAGGGAATCCGTCTCTGTTGAGCAGATGTCAATCCTGCCTCGCCTTTGCTTTGTTGCCTCTACCAAGATGATTTCCCGTTTCTCTCTTCACTGGAGCAGGCAGACACAGCCAACGCACATCAAGTGTCAAGAGACACGCTTTGCTGAGCTCAACGCTTGTGCAGATGCACATGTGCGACGAAGTCAACACACGTGCTTGTGGAGAGAAAGAAAGGGACTCCCAGGCGTGTGGAGCGACGGGGAGAAAGAGCGGGCGCTGAGGAACACAGTTTCAAACAGACTGTCTCCACACAAACAGGCACCTGTCTGCAGGTATCCTAGATCTTGATTCTTGAACTTGAGGAAACACGCGTCTGAGCAAAACTCCCAAACGCTTCCAGGAAAGACACAGGCTCTCCCACAAGCACACAAGTGTTTGCCCTCAGCTATAGATCAGGGACAAGCCTGTGAAGAGCAACCAAAGAGCTCGTCCGTCTTTCCCTCAATAGATGGGAGTAGGCGCGCTTGCGGATGTGTGCGTGTGTGTGGCCACGCGTTTGCTTAGGCATCAGTGTGTGAAAAGGTAGGTGCTTTTCTCTAGCTGCGTGTGCGTGCACGTGGTGCTGGGTGCACATCCCTGGGTGCTCGTGGAAAGGTTTCTGCATGGTTTTCGCTGAGGAATCGTGTGTGTGCACATGGACAAAGAGAAGGCGCAGCAACCAGGTTCCAGCGCCGAAGAAGGCAAAAGGCGAGGTTTCCGGCGCTATCTCCTTCTCTCCCCAGAGCTAGTCGCGCAAAGCAAGCCGCTAAGCCGGCGACCGGCAAGAGAGCTACAACGAAGCATGCCGAACGGAGAAAATAGCAGCAGCTCATCTGTTCACACCTTGTTTCTGCCATGTGCTTGAACGCCAAGACGTTCGCGCTTCTGTGAGATGAAAGACGTCCTTCTGCATATGTGGTTGCTCACACCGGTGCACTTGTTAGTGTATCCATTCAGTCCTGGGCTGCGGGGCATTCAGAAGTGGCTCTGTGGAGACGTCTGCATAGAGGCAGCTGTCAGAACACGCACACTCGATTGTTCACCAAAACATATACAGACGCGTCCTTAGCCTGTAGATTTGGATGCACAGAGTTCCCTGTGTTCGCAAGAGACAAGGGAATCGCGTCTGTGCGCACAGAAGCAATAGCGGACCGTTTCCCTCGGAGTGAACGCGAAAGAGCCGTCTATATACTCGCAGACACGCGAACGTGCCTCAATGCGGTCACAGAGGCAGCAGCTTTTGCACAGATGCTCCTGGTGATTCTGGCACTTTCCAGGCACACTCCTGAAAGTCGCGCACACTGCTGTTCACTCGCTAAACGACCTCTTGGGAAACACGTCTCCGGTCGACGGACCGCTCAGATTGCTTCTCGTGTAACTGTGAACTGTGTCAGCGCAGGGAATCCGTCTCTGTTGAGCAGATGTCAATCCTGCCTCGCCTTTGCTTTGTTGCCTCTACCAAGATGATTTCCCGTTTCTCTCTTCACTGGAGCAGGCAGACACAGCCAACGCACATCAAGTGTCAAGAGACACGCTCTGCTGAGCTCAACGCTTGTGCAGATGCACATGTGCGACGAAGTCAACACACGTGCTTGTGGAGAGAAAGAAAGGGACTCCCAGGCGTGTGGAGCGACGGGGAGAAAGAGCGGGCGCTGAGGAACACAGTTTCAAACAGACTGTCTCCACACAAACAGGCACCTGTCTGCAGGTATCCTAGATCTTGATTCTTGAACTTGAGGAAACACGCGTCTGAGCAAAACTCCCAAACGCTTCCAGGAAAGACACAGGCTCTCCCACAAGCACACAAGTGTTTGCCCTCAGCTATAGATCAGGGACAAGCCTGTGAAGAGCAACCAAAGAGCTCGTCCGTCTTTCTCTCAGTAGATGGGAGTAGGCGCGCTTGCGGATGTGTGCGTGTGTGTGGCCACGCGTTTGCTTAGGCATCAGTGTGTGAAAAGGTAGGTGCTTTTCTCTAGCTGCGTGTGCGTGCACGTGGTGCTGGGTGCACATCCCTGGGTGCTCGTGGAAAGGTTTCTGCATGGTTTTCGCTGAGGAATCGTGTGTGTGCACATGGACAAAGAGAAGGCGCAGCAACCAGGTTCCAGCGCCGAAGAAGGCAAAAGGCGAGGTTTCCGGCGCTATCTCCTTCTCTCCCCAGAGCTAGTCGCGCAAAGCAAGCCGCTAAGCCGGCGACCGGCAAGAGAGCTACAACGAAGCATGCCGAACGGAGAAAATAGCAGCAGCTCATCTGTTCACACCTTGTTTCTGCCATGTGCTTGAACGCCAAGACGTTCGCGCTTCTGTGAGATGAAAGACGTCCTTCTGCATATGTGGTTGCTCACACCGGTGCACTTGTTAGTGTATCCATTCAGTCCTGGGCTGCGGGGCATTCAGAAGTGGCTCTGTGGAGACGTCTGCATAGAGGCAGCTGTCAGAACACGCACACTCGATTGTTCACCAAAACATATGCAGACGCGTCCTTAGCCTGTAGATTTGGATGCACAGAGTTCCCTGTGTTCGCAAGAGACAAGGGAATCGCGTCTGTGCGCACAGAAGCAATAGCGGACCGTTTCCCTCGGAGTGAACGCGAAAGAGCCGTCTATATACTCGCAGACACGCGAACGTGCCTCAATGCGGTCACAGAGGCAGCAGCTTTTGCACAGATGCTCCTGGTGATTCTGGCACTTTCCAGGCACACTCCTGAAAGTCGCGCACACTGCTGTTCACTCGCTAAACGACCTCTTGGGAAACACGTCTCCGGTCGACGGACCGCTCAGATTGCTTCTCGTGTAACTGTGAACTGTGTCAGCGCAGGGAATCCGTCTCTGTTGAGCAGATGTCAATCCTGCCTCGCTTTTGCTTTGTTGCCTCTACCAAGATGATTTCCCGTTTCTCTCTTCACTGGAGCAGGCAGACACAGCCAACGCACATCAAGTGTCAAGAGACACGCTCTGCTGAGCTCAACGCTTGTGCAGATGCACATGTGCGACGAAGTCAACACACGTGCTTGTGGAGAGAAAGAAAGGGACTCCCAGGCGTGTGGAGCGACGGGGAGAAAGAGCGGGCGCTGAGGAACACAGTTTCAAACAGACTGTCTCCACACAAACAGGCACCTGTCTGCAGGTATCCTAGATCTTGATTCTTGAACTTGAGGAAACACGCGTCTGAGCAAAACTCCCAAACGCTTCCAGGAAAGACACAGGCTCTCCCACAAGCACACAAGTGTTTGCCCTCAGCTATAGATCAGGGACAAGCCTGTGAAGAGCAACCAAAGAGCTCGTCCGTCTTTCCCTCAATAGATGGGAGTAGGCGCGCTTGCGGATGTGTGCGTGTGTGTGGCCACGCGTTTGCTTAGGCATCAGTGTGTGAAAAGGTAGGTGCTTTTCTCTAGCTGCGTGTGCGTGCACGTGGTGCTGGGTGCACATCCCTGGGTGCTCGTGGAAAGGTTTCTGCATGGTTTTCGCTGAGGAATCGTGTGTGTGCACATGGACAAAGAGAAGGCGCAGCAACCAGGTTCCAGCGCCGAAGAAGGCAAAAGGCGAGGTTTCCGGCGCTATCTCCTTCTCTCCCCAGAGCTAGTCGCGCAAAGCAAGCCGCTAAGCCGGCGACCGGCAAGAGAGCTACAACGAAGCATGCCGAACGGAGAAAATAGCAGCAGCTCATCTGTTCACACCTTGTTTCTGCCATGTGCTTGAACGCCAAGACGTTCGCGCTTCTGTGAGATGAAAGACGTCCTTCTGCATATGTGGTTGCTCACACCGGTGCACTTGTTAGTGTATCCATTCAGTCCTGGGCTGCGGGGCATTCAGAAGTGGCTCTGTGGAGACGTCTGCATAGAGGCAGCTGTCAGAACACGCACACTCGATTGTTCACCAAAACATATGCAGACGCGTCCTTAGCCTGTAGATTTGGATGCACAGAGTTCCCTGTGTTCGCAAGAGACAAGGGAATCGCGTCTGTGCGCACAGAAGCAATAGCGGACCGTTTCCCTCGGAGTGAACGCGAAAGAGCCGTCTATATACTCGCAGACACGCGAACGTGCCTCAATGCGGTCACAGAGGCAGCAGCTTTTGCACAGATGCTCCTGGTGATTCTGGCACTTTCCAGGCACACTCCTGAAAGTCGCGCACACTGCTGTTCACTCGCTAAACGACCTCTTGGGAAACACGTCTCCGGTCGACGGACCGCTCAGATTGCTTCTCGTGTAACTGTGAACTGTGTCAGCGCAGGGAATCCGTCTCTGTTGAGCAGATGTCAATCCTGCCTCGCTTTTGCTTTGTTGCCTCTACCAAGATGATTTCCCGTTTCTCTCTTCACTGGAGCAGGCAGACACAGCCAACGCACATCAAGTGTCAAGAGACACGCTCTGCTGAGCTCAACGCTTGTGCAGATGCACATGTGCGACGAAGTCAACACACGTGCTTGTGGAGAGAAAGAAAGGGACTCCCAGGCGTGTGGAGCGACGGGGAGAAAGAGCGGGCGCTGAGGAACACAGTTTCAAACAGACTGTCTCCACACAAACAGGCACCTGTCTGCAGGTATCCTAGATCTTGATTCTTGAACTTGAGGAAACACGCGTCTGAGCAAAACTCCCAAACGCTTCCAGGAAAGACACAGGCTCTCCCACAAGCACACAAGTGTTTGCCCTCAGCTATAGATCAGGGACAAGCCTGTGAAGAGCAACCAAAGAGCTCGTCCGTCTTTCTCTCAGTAGATGGGAGTAGGCGCGCTTGCGGATGTGTGCGTGTGTGTGGCCACGCGTTTGCTTAGGCATCAGTGTGTGAAAAGGTAGGTGCTTTTCTCTAGCTGCGTGTGCGTGCACGTGGTGCTGGGTGCACATCCCTGGGTGCTCGTGGAAAGGTTTCTGCATGGTTTTCGCTGAGGAATCGTGTGTGTGCACATGGACAAAGAGAAGGCGCAGCAACCAGGTTCCAGCGCCGAAGAAGGCAAAAGGCGAGGTTTCCGGCGCTATCTCCTTCTCTCCCCAGAGCTAGTCGCGCAAAGCAAGCCGCTAAGCCGGCGACCGGCAAGAGAGCTACAACGAAGCATGCCGAACGGAGAAAATAGCAGCAGCTCATCTGTTCACACCTTGTTTCTGCCATGTGCTTGAACGCCAAGACGTTCGCGCTTCTGTGAGATGAAAGACGTCCTTCTGCATATGTGGTTGCTCACACCGGTGCACTTGTTAGTGTATCCATTCAGTCCTGGGCTGCGGGGCATTCAGAAGTGGCTCTGTGGAGACGTCTGCATAGAGGCAGCTGTCAGAACACGCACACTCGATTGTTCACCAAAACATATGCAGACGCGTCCTTAGCCTGTAGATTTGGATGCACAGAGTTCCCTGTGTTCGCAAGAGACAAGGGAATCGCGTCTGTGCGCACAGAAGCAATAGCGGACCGTTTCCCTCGGAGTGAACGCGAAAGAGCCGTCTATATACTCGCAGACATGCGAACGTGCCTCAATGCGGTCACAGAGGCAGCAGCTTTTGCACAGATGCTCCTGGTGATTCTGGCACTTTCCAGGCACACTCCTGAAAGTCGCGCACACTGCTGTTCACTCGCTAAACGACCTCTTGGGAAACACGTCTCCGGTCGACGGACCGCTCAGATTGCTTCTCGTGTAACTGTGAACTGTGTCAGCGCAGGGAATCCGTCTCTGTTGAGCAGATGTCAATCCTGCCTCGCCTTTGCTTTGTTGCCTCTACCAAGATGATTTCCCGTTTCTCTCTTCACTGGAGCAGGCAGACACAGCCAACGCACATCAAGTGTCAAGAGACACGCTCTGCTGAGCTCAACGCTTGTGCAGATGCACATGTGCGACGAAGTCAACACACGTGCTTGTGGAGAGAAAGAAAGGGACTCCCAGGCGTGTGGAGCGACGGGGAGAAAGAGCGGGCGCTGAGGAACACAGTTTCAAACAGACTGTCTCCACACAAACAGGCACCTGTCTGCAGGTATCCTAGATCTTGATTCTTGAACTTGAGGAAACACGCGTCTGAGCAAAACTCCCAAACGCTTCCAGGAAAGACACAGGCTCTCCCACAAGCACACAAGTGTTTGCCCTCAGCTATAGATCAGGGACAAGCCTGTGAAGAGCAACCAAAGAGCTCGTCCGTCTTTCCCTCAATAGATGGGAGTAGGCGCGCTTGCGGATGTGTGCGTGTGTGTGGCCACGCGTTTGCTTAGGCATCAGTGTGTGAAAAGGTAGGTGCTTTTCTCTAGCTGCGTGTGCGTGCACGTGGTGCTGGGTGCACATCCCTGGGTGCTCGTGGAAAGGTTTCTGCATGGTTTTCGCTGAGGAATCGTGTGTGTGCACATGGACAAAGAGAAGGCGCAGCAACCAGGTTCCAGCGCCGAAGAAGGCAAAAGGCGAGGTTTCCGGCGCTATCTCCTTCTCTCCCCAGAGCTAGTCGCGCAAAGCAAGCCGCTAAGCCGGCGACCGGCAAGAGAGCTACAACGAAGCATGCCGAACGGAGAAAATAGCAGCAGCTCATCTGTTCACACCTTGTTTCTGCCATGTGCTTGAACGCCAAGACGTTCGCGCTTCTGTGAGATGAAAGACGTCCTTCTGCATATGTGGTTGCTCACACCGGTGCACTTGTTAGTGTATCCATTCAGTCCTGGGCTGCGGGGCATTCAGAAGTGGCTCTGTGGAGACGTCTGCATAGAGGCAGCTGTCAGAACACGCACACTCGATTGTTCACCAAAACATATGCAGACGCGTCCTTAGCCTGTAGATTTGGATGCACAGAGTTCCCTGTGTTCGCAAGAGACAAGGGAATCGCGTCTGTGCGCACAGAAGCAATAGCGGACCGTTTCCCTCGGAGTGAACGCGAAAGAGCCGTCTATATACTCGCAGACACGCGAACGTGCCTCAATGCGGTCACAGAGGCAGCAGCTTTTGCACAGATGCTCCTGGTGATTCTGGCACTTTCCAGGCACACTCCTGAAAGTCGCGCACACTGCTGTTCACTCGCTAAACGACCTCTTGGGAAACACGTCTCCGGTCGACGGACCGCTCAGATTGCTTCTCGTGTAACTGTGAACTGTGTCAGCGCAGGGAATCCGTCTCTGTTGAGCAGATGTCAATCCTGCCTCGCCTTTGCTTTGTTGCCTCTACCAAGATGATTTCCCGTTTCTCTCTTCACTGGAGCAGGCAGACACAGCCAACGCACATCAAGTGTCAAGAGACACGCTCTGCTGAGCTCAACGCTTGTGCAGATGCACATGTGCGACGAAGTCAACACACGTGCTTGTGGAGAGAAAGAAAGGGACTCCCAGGCGTGTGGAGCGACGGGGAGAAAGAGCGGGCGCTGAGGAACACAGTTTCAAACAGACTGTCTCCACACAAACAGGCACCTGTCTGCAGGTATCCTAGATCTTGATTCTTGAACTTGAGGAAACACGCGTCTGAGCAAAACTCCCAAACGCTTCCAGGAAAGACACAGGCTCTCCCACAAGCACACAAGTGTTTGCCCTCAGCTATAGATCAGGGACAAGCCTGTGAAGAGCAACCAAAGAGCTCGTCCGTCTTTCCCTCAATAGATGGGAGTAGGCGCGCTTGCGGATGTGTGCGTGTGTGTGGCCACGCGTTTGCTTAGGCATCAGTGTGTGAAAAGGTAGGTGCTTTTCTCTAGCTGCGTGTGCGTGCACGTGGTGCTGGGTGCACATCCCTGGGTGCTCGTGGAAAGGTTTCTGCATGGTTTTCGCTGAGGAATCGTGTGTGTGCACATGGACAAAGAGAAGGCGCAGCAACCAGGTTCCAGCGCCGAAGAAGGCAAAAGGCGAGGTTTCCGGCGCTATCTCCTTCTCTCCCCAGAGCTAGTCGCGCAAAGCAAGCCGCTAAGCCGGCGACCGGCAAGAGAGCTACAACGAAGCATGCCGAACGGAGAAAATAGCAGCAGCTCATCTGTTCACACCTTGTTTCTGCCATGTGCTTGAACGCCAAGACGTTCGCGCTTCTGTGAGATGAAAGACGTCCTTCTGCATATGTGGTTGCTCACACCGGTGCACTTGTTAGTGTATCCATTCAGTCCTGGGCTGCTGGGCATTCAGAAGTGGCTCTGTGGAGACGTCTGCATAGAGGCAGCTGTCAGAACACGCACACTCGATTGTTCACCAAAACATATGCAGACGCGTCCTTAGCCTGTAGATTTGGATGCACAGAGTTCCCTGTGTTCGCAAGAGACAAGGGAATCGCGTCTGTGCGCACAGAAGCAATAGCGGACCGTTTCCCTCGGAGTGAACGCGAAAGAGCCGTCTATATACTCGCAGACACGCGAACGTGCCTCAATGCGGTCACAGAGGCAGCAGCTTTTGCACAGATGCTCCTGGTGATTCTGGCACTTTCCAGGCACACTCCTGAAAGTCGCGCACACTGCTGTTCACTCGCTAAACGACCTCTTGGGAAACACGTCTCCGGTCGACGGACCGCTCAGATTGCTTCTCGTGTAACTGTGAACTGTGTCAGCGCAGGGAATCCGTCTCTGTTGAGCAGATGTCAATCCTGCCTCGCTTTTGCTTTGTTGCCTCTACCAAGATGATTTCCCGTTTCTCTCTTCACTGGAGCAGGCAGACACAGCCAACGCACATCAAGTGTCAAGAGACACGCTCTGCTGAGCTCAACGCTTGTGCAGATGCACATGTGCGACGAAGTCAACACACGTGCTTGTGGAGAGAAAGAAAGGGACTCCCAGGCGTGTGGAGCGACGGGGAGAAAGAGCGGGCGCTGAGGAACACAGTTTCAAACAGACTGTCTCCACACAAACAGGCACCTGTCTGCAGGTATCCTAGATCTTGATTCTTGAACTTGAGGAAACACGCGTCTGAGCAAAACTCCCAAACGCTTCCAGGAAAGACACAGGCTCTCCCACAAGCACACAAGTGTTTGCCCTCAGCTATAGATCAGGGACAAGCCTGTGAAGAGCAACCAAAGAGCTCGTCCGTCTTTCCCTCAATAGATGGGAGTAGGCGCGCTTGCGGATGTGTGCGTGTGTGTGGCCACGCGTTTGCTTAGGCATCAGTGTGTGAAAAGGTAGGTGCTTTTCTCTAGCTGCGTGTGCGTGCACGTGGTGCTGGGTGCACATCCCTGGGTGCTCGTGGAAAGGTTTCTGCATGGTTTTCGCTGAGGAATCGTGTGTGTGCACATGGACAAAGAGAAGGCGCAGCAACCAGGTTCCAGCGCCGAAGAAGGCAAAAGGCGAGGTTTCCGGCGCTATCTCCTTCTCTCCCCAGAGCTAGTCGCGCAAAGCAAGCCGCTAAGCCGGCGACCGGCAAGAGAGCTACAACGAAGCATGCCGAACGGAGAAAATAGCAGCAGCTCATCTGTTCACACCTTGTTTCTGCCATGTGCTTGAACGCCAAGACGTTCGCGCTTCTGTGAGATGAAAGACGTCCTTCTGCATATGTGGTTGCTCACACCGGTGCACTTGTTAGTGTATCCATTCAGTCCTGGGCTGCGGGGCATTCAGAAGTGGCTCTGTGGAGACGTCTGCATAGAGGCAGCTGTCAGAACACGCACACTCGATTGTTCACCAAAACATATGCAGACGCGTCCTTAGCCTGTAGATTTGGATGCACAGAGTTCCCTGTGTTCGCAAGAGACAAGGGAATCGCGTCTGTGCGCACAGAAGCAATAGCGGACCGTTTCCCTCGGAGTGAACGCGAAAGAGCCGTCTATATACTCGCAGACATGCGAACGTGCCTCAATGCGGTCACAGAGGCAGCAGCTTTTGCACAGATGCTCCTGGTGATTCTGGCACTTTCCAGGCACACTCCTGAAAGTCGCGCACACTGCTGTTCACTCGCTAAACGACCTCTTGGGAAACACGTCTCCGGTCGACGGACCGCTCAGATTGCTTCTCGTGTAACTGTGAACTGTGTCAGCGCAGGGAATCCGTCTCTGTTGAGCAGATGTCAATCCTGCCTCGCCTTTGCTTTGTTGCCTCTACCAAGATGATTTCCCGTTTCTCTCTTCACTGGAGCAGGCAGACACAGCCAACGCACATCAAGTGTCAAGAGACACGCTCTGCTGAGCTCAACGCTTGTGCAGATGCACATGTGCGACGAAGTCAACACACGTGCTTGTGGAGAGAAAGAAAGGGACTCCCAGCCGTGTGGAGCGACGGGGAGAAAGAGCGGGCGCTGAGGAACACAGTTTCAAACAGACTGTCTCCACACAAACAGGCACCTGTCTGCAGGTATCCTAGATCTTGATTCTTGAACTTGAGGAAACACGCGTCTGAGCAAAACTCCCAAACGCTTCCAGGAAAGACACAGGCTCTCCCACAAGCACACAAGTGTTTGCCCTCAGCTATAGATCAGGGACAAGCCTGTGAAGAGCAACCAAAGAGCTCGTCCGTCTTTCCCTCAATAGATGGGAGTAGGCGCGCTTGCGGATGTGTGCGTGTGTGTGGCCACGCGTTTGCTTAGGCATCAGTGTGTGAAAAGGTAGGTGCTTTTCTCTAGCTGCGTGTGCGTGCACGTGGTGCTGGGTGCACATCCCTGGGTGCTCGTGGAAAGGTTTCTGCATGGTTTTCGCTGAGGAATCGTGTGTGTGCACATGGACAAAGAGAAGGCGCAGCAACCAGGTTCCAGCGCCGAAGAAGGCAAAAGGCGAGGTTTCCGGCGCTATCTCCTTCTCTCCCCAGAGCTAGTCGCGCAAAGCAAGCCGCTAAGCCGGCGACCGGCAAGAGAGCTACAACGAAGCATGCCGAACGGAGAAAATAGCAGCAGCTCATCTGTTCACACCTTGTTTCTGCCATGTGCTTGAACGCCAAGACGTTCGCGCTTCTGTGAGATGAAAGACGTCCTTCTGCATATGTGGTTGCTCACACCGGTGCACTTGTTAGTGTATCCATTCAGTCCTGGGCTGCGGGGCATTCAGAAGTGGCTCTGTGGAGACGTCTGCATAGAGGCAGCTGTCAGAACACGCACACTCGATTGTTCACCAAAACATATGCAGACGCGTCCTTAGCCTGTAGATTTGGATGCACAGAGTTCCCTGTGTTCGCAAGAGACAAGGGAATCGCGTCTGTGCGCACAGAAGCAATAGCGGACCGTTTCCCTCGGAGTGAACGCGAAAGAGCCGTCTATATACTCGCAGACACGCGAACGTGCCTCAATGCGGTCACAGAGGCAGCAGCTTTTGCACAGATGCTCCTGGTGATTCTGGCACTTTCCAGGCACACTCCTGAAAGTCGCGCACACTGCTGTTCACTCGCTAAACGACCTCTTGGGAAACACGTCTCCGGTCGACGGACCGCTCAGATTGCTTCTCGTGTAACTGTGAACTGTGTCAGCGCAGGGAATCCGTCTCTGTTGAGCAGATGTCAATCCTGCCTCGCCTTTGCTTTGTTGCCTCTACCAAGATGATTTCCCGTTTCTCTCTTCACTGGAGCAGGCAGACACAGCCAACGCACATCAAGTGTCAAGAGACACGCTCTGCTGAGCTCAACGCTTGTGCAGATGCACATGTGCGACGAAGTCAACACACGTGCTTGTGGAGAGAAAGAAAGGGACTCCCAGGCGTGTGGAGCGACGGGGAGAAAGAGCGGGCGCTGAGGAACACAGTTTCAAACAGACTGTCTCCACACAAACAGGCACCTGTCTGCAGGTATCCTAGATCTTGATTCTTGAACTTGAGGAAACACGCGTCTGAGCAAAACTCCCAAACGCTTCCAGGAAAGACACAGGCTCTCCCACAAGCACACAAGTGTTTGCCCTCAGCTATAGATCAGGGACAAGCCTGTGAAGAGCAACCAAAGAGCTCGTCCGTCTTTCCCTCAATAGATGGGAGTAGGCGCGCTTGCGGATGTGTGCGTGTGTGTGGCCACGCGTTTGCTTAGGCATCAGAGTGTGAAAAGGTAGGTGCTTTTCTCTAGCTGCGTGTGCGTGCACGTGGTGCTGGGTGCACATCCCTGGGTGCTCGTGGAAAGGTTTCTGCATGGTTTTCGCTGAGGAATCGTGTGTGTGCACATGGACAAAGAGAAGGCGCAGCAACCAGGTTCCAGCGCCGAAGAAGGCAAAAGGCGAGGTTTCCGGCGCTATCTCCTTCTCTCCCCAGAGCTAGTCGCGCAAAGCAAGCCGCTAAGCCGGCGACCGGCAAGAGAGCTACAACGAAGCATGCCGAACGGAGAAAATAGCAGCAGCTCATCTGTTCACACCTTGTTTCTGCCATGTGCTTGAACGCCAAGACGTTCGCGCTTCTGTGAGATGAAAGACGTCCTTCTGCATATGTGGTTGCTCACACCGGTGCACTTGTTAGTGTATCCATTCAGTCCTGGGCTGCGGGGCATTCAGAAGTGGCTCTGTGGAGACGTCTGCATAGAGGCAGCTGTCAGAACACGCACACTCGATTGTTCACCAAAACATATGCAGACGCGTCCTTAGCCTGTAGATTTGGATGCACAGAGTTCCCTGTGTTCGCAAGAGACAAGGGAATCGCGTCTGTGCGCACAGAAGCAATAGCGGACCGTTTCCCTCGGAGTGAACGCGAAAGAGCCGTCTATATACTCGCAGACACGCGAACGTGCCTCAATGCGGTCACAGAGGCAGCAGCTTTTGCACAGATGCTCCTGGTGATTCTGGCACTTTCCAGGCACACTCCTGAAAGTCGCGCACACTGCTGTTCACTCGCTAAACGACCTCTTGGGAAACACGTCTCCGGTCGACGGACCGCTCAGATTGCTTCTCGTGTAACTGTGAACTGTGTCAGCGCAGGGAATCCGTCTCTGTTGAGCAGATGTCAATCCTGCCTCGCTTTTGCTTTGTTGCCTCTACCAAGATGATTTCCCGTTTCTCTCTTCACTGGAGCAGGCAGACACAGCCAACGCACATCAAGTGTCAAGAGACACGCTCTGCTGAGCTCAACGCTTGTGCAGATGCACATGTGCGACGAAGTCAACACACGTGCTTGTGGAGAGAAAGAAAGGGACTCCCAGGCGTGTGGAGCGACGGGGAGAAAGAGCGGGCGCTGAGGAACACAGTTTCAAACAGACTGTCTCCACACAAACAGGCACCTGTCTGCAGGTATCCTAGATCTTGATTCTTGAACTTGAGGAAACACGCGTCTGAGCAAAACTCCCAAACGCTTCCAGGAAAGACACAGGCTCTCCCACAAGCACACAAGTGTTTGCCCTCAGCTATAGATCAGGGACAAGCCTGTGAAGAGCAACCAAAGAGCTCGTCCGTCTTTCTCTCAGTAGATGGGAGTAGGCGCGCTTGCGGATGTGTGCGTGTGTGTGGCCACGCGTTTGCTTAGGCATCAGTGTGTGAAAAGGTAGGTGCTTTTCTCTAGCTGCGTGTGCGTGCACGTGGTGCTGGGTGCACATCCCTGGGTGCTCGTGGAAAGGTTTCTGCATGGTTTTCGCTGAGGAATCGTGTGTGTGCACATGGACAAAGAGAAGGCGCAGCAACCAGGTTCCAGCGCCGAAGAAGGCAAAAGGCGAGGTTTCCGGCGCTATCTCCTTCTCTCCCCAGAGCTAGTCGCGCAAAGCAAGCCGCTAAGCCGGCGACCGGCAAGAGAGCTACAACGAAGCATGCCGAACGGAGAAAATAGCAGCAGCTCATCTGTTCACACCTTGTTTCTGCCATGTGCTTGAACGCCAAGACGTTCGCGCTTCTGTGAGATGAAAGACGTCCTTCTGCATATGTGGTTGCTCACACCGGTGCACTTGTTAGTGTATCCATTCAGTCCTGGGCTGCGGGGCATTCAGAAGTGGCTCTGTGGAGACGTCTGCATAGAGGCAGCTGTCAGAACACGCACACTCGATTGTTCACCAAAACATATGCAGACGCGTCCTTAGCCTGTAGATTTGGATGCACAGAGTTCCCTGTGTTCGCAAGAGACAAGGGAATCGCGTCTGTGCGCACAGAAGCAATAGCGGACCGTTTCCCTCGGAGTGAACGCGAAAGAGCCGTCTATATACTCGCAGGCACGCGAACGTGCCTCAATGCGGTCACAGAGGCAGCAGCTTTTGCACAGATGCTCCTGGTGATTCTGGCACTTTCCAGGCACACTCCTGAAAGTCGCGCACACTGCTGTTCACTCGCTAAACGACCTCTTGGGAAACACGTCTCCGGTCGACGGACCGCTCAGATTGCTTCTCGTGTAACTGTGAACTGTGTCAGCGCAGGGAATCCGTCTCTGTTGAGCAGATGTCAATCCTGCCTCGCCTTTGCTTTGTTGCCTCTACCAAGATGATTTCCCGTTTCTCTCTTCACTGGAGCAGGCAGACACAGCCAACGCACATCAAGTGTCAAGAGACACGCTCTGCTGAGCTCAACGCTTGTGCAGATGCACATGTGCGACGAAGTCAACACACGTGCTTGTGGAGAGAAAGAAAGGGACTCCCAGGCGTGTGGAGCGACGGGGAGAAAGAGCGGGCGCTGAGGAACACAGTTTCAAACAGACTGTCTCCACACAAACAGGCACCTGTCTGCAGGTATCCTAGATCTTGATTCTTGAACTTGAGGAAACACGCGTCTGAGCAAAACTCCCAAACGCTTCCAGGAAAGACACAGGCTCTCCCACAAGCACACAAGTGTTTGCCCTCAGCTATAGATCAGGGACAAGCCTGTGAAGAGCAACCAAAGAGCTCGTCCGTCTTTCCCTCAATAGATGGGAGTAGGCGCGCTTGCGGATGTGTGCGTGTGTGTGGCCACGCGTTTGCTTAGGCATCAGAGTGTGAAAAGGTAGGTGCTTTTCTCTAGCTGCGTGTGCGTGCACGTGGTGCTGGGTGCACATCCCTGGGTGCTCGTGGAAAGGTTTCTGCATGGTTTTCGCTGAGGAATCGTGTGTGTGCACATGGACAAAGAGAAGGCGCAGCAACCAGGTTCCAGCGCCGAAGAAGGCAAAAGGCGAGGTTTCCGGCGCTATCTCCTTCTCTCCCCAGAGCTAGTCGCGCAAAGCAAGCCGCTAAGCCGGCGACCGGCAAGAGAGCTACAACGAAGCATGCCGAACGGAGAAAATAGCAGCAGCTCATCTGTTCACACCTTGTTTCTGCCATGTGCTTGAACGCCAAGACGTTCGCGCTTCTGTGAGATGAAAGACGTCCTTCTGCATATGTGGTTGCTCACACCGGTGCACTTGTTAGTGTATCCATTCAGTCCTGGGCTGCGGGGCATTCAGAAGTGGCTCTGTGGAGACGTCTGCATAGAGGCAGCTGTCAGAACACGCACACTCGATTGTTCACCAAAACATATGCAGACGCGTCCTTAGCCTGTAGATTTGGATGCACAGAGTTCCCTGTGTTCGCAAGAGACAAGGGAATCGCGTCTGTGCGCACAGAAGCAATAGCGGACCGTTTCCCTCGGAGTGAACGCGAAAGAGCCGTCTATATACTCGCAGACACGCGAACGTGCCTCAATGCGGTCACAGAGGCAGCAGCTTTTGCACAGATGCTCCTGGTGATTCTGGCACTTTCCAGGCACACTCCTGAAAGTCTCGCACACTGCTGTTCACTCGCTAAACGACCTCTTGGGAAACACGTCTCCGGTCGACGGACCGCTCAGATTGCTTCTCGTGTAACTGTGAACTGTGTCAGCGCAGGGAATCCGTCTCTGTTGAGCAGATGTCAATCCTGCCTCGCCTTTGCTTTGTTGCCTCTACCAAGATGATTTCCCGTTTCTCTCTTCACTGGAGCAGGCAGACACAGCCAACGCACATCAAGTGTCAAGAGACACGCTCTGCTGAGCTCAACGCTTGTGCAGATGCACATGTGCGACGAAGTCAACACACGTGCTTGTGGAGAGAAAGAAAGGGACTCCCAGGCGTGTGGAGCGACGGGGAGAAAGAGCGGGCGCTGAGGAACACAGTTTCAAACAGACTGTCTCCACACAAACAGGCACCTGTCTGCAGGTATCCTAGATCTTGATTCTTGAACTTGAGGAAACACGCGTCTGAGCAAAACTCCCAAACGCTTCCAGGAAAGACACAGGCTCTCCCACAAGCACACAAGTGTTTGCCCTCAGCTATAGATCAGGGACAAGCCTGTGAAGAGCAACCAAAGAGCTCGTCCGTCTTTCCCTCAATAGATGGGAGTAGGCGCGCTTGCGGATGTGTGCGTGTGTGTGGCCACGCGTTTGCTTAGGCATCAGTGTGTGAAAAGGTAGGTGCTTTTCTCTAGCTGCGTGTGCGTGCACGTGGTGCTGGGTGCACATCCCTGGGTGCTCGTGGAAAGGTTTCTGCATGGTTTTCGCTGAGGAATCGTGTGTGTGCACATGGACAAAGAGAAGGCGCAGCAACCAGGTTCCAGCGCCGAAGAAGGCAAAAGGCGAGGTTTCCGGCGCTATCTCCTTCTCTCCCCAGAGCTAGTCGCGCAAAGCAAGCCGCTAAGCCGGCGACCGGCAAGAGAGCTACAACGAAGCATGCCGAACGGAGAAAATAGCAGCAGCTCATCTGTTCACACCTTGTTTCTGCCATGTGCTTGAACGCCAAGACGTTCGCGCTTCTGTGAGATGAAAGACGTCCTTCTGCATATGTGGTTGCTCACACCGGTGCACTTGTTAGTGTATCCATTCAGTCCTGGGCTGCGGGGCATTCAGAAGTGGCTCTGTGGAGACGTCTGCATAGAGGCAGCTGTCAGAACACGCACACTCGATTGTTCACCAAAACATATGCAGACGCGTCCTTAGCCTGTAGATTTGGATGCACAGAGTTCCCTGTGTTCGCAAGAGACAAGGGAATCGCGTCTGTGCGCACAGAAGCAATAGCGGACCGTTTCCCTCGGAGTGAACGCGAAAGAGCCGTCTATATACTCGCAGACACGCGAACGTGCCTCAATGCGGTCACAGAGGCAGCAGCTTTTGCACAGATGCTCCTGGTGATTCTGGCACTTTCCAGGCACACTCCTGAAAGTCGCGCACACTGCTGTTCACTCGCTAAACGACCTCTTGGGAAACACGTCTCCGGTCGACGGACCGCTCAGATTGCTTCTCGTGTAACTGTGAACTGTGTCAGCGCAGGGAATCCGTCTCTGTTGAGCAGATGTCAATCCTGCCTCGCTTTTGCTTTGTTGCCTCTACCAAGATGATTTCCCGTTTCTCTCTTCACTGGAGCAGGCAGACACAGCCAACGCACATCAAGTGTCAAGAGACACGCTCTGCTGAGCTCAACGCTTGTGCAGATGCACATGTGCGACGAAGTCAACACACGTGCTTGTGGAGAGAAAGAAAGGGACTCCCAGGCGTGTGGAGCGACGGGGAGAAAGAGCGGGCGCTGAGGAACACAGTTTCAAACAGACGGTCTCCACACAAACAGGCACCTGTCTGCAGGTATCCTAGATCTTGATTCTTGAACTTGAGGAAACACGCGTCTGAGCAAAACTCCCAAACGCTTCCAGGAAAGACACAGGCTCTCCCACAAGCACACAAGTGTTTGCCCTCAGCTATAGATCAGGGACAAGCCTGTGAAGAGCAACCAAAGAGCTCGTCCGTCTTTCTCTCAGTAGATGGGAGTAGGCGCGCTTGCGGATGTGTGCGTGTGTGTGGCCACGCGTTTGCTTAGGCATCAGTGTGTGAAAAGGTAGGTGCTTTTCTCTAGCTGCGTGTGCGTGCACGTGGTGCTGGGTGCACATCCCTGGGTGCTCGTGGAAAGGTTTCTGCATGGTTTTCGCTGAGGAATCGTGTGTGTGCACATGGACAAAGAGAAGGCGCAGCAACCAGGTTCCAGCGCCGAAGAAGGCAAAAGGCGAGGTTTCCGGCGCTATCTCCTTCTCTCCCCAGAGCTAGTCGCGCAAAGCAAGCCGCTAAGCCGGCGACCGGCAAGAGAGCTACAACGAAGCATGCCGAACGGAGAAAATAGCAGCAGCTCATCTGTTCACACCTTGTTTCTGCCATGTGCTTGAACGCCAAGACGTTCGCGCTTCTGTGAGATGAAAGACGTCCTTCTGCATATGTGGTTGCTCACACCGGTGCACTTGTTAGTGTATCCATTCAGTCCTGGGCTGCGGGGCATTCAGAAGTGGCTCTGTGGAGACGTCTGCATAGAGGCAGCTGTCAGAACACGCACACTCGATTGTTCACCAAAACATATGCAGACGCGTCCTTAGCCTGTAGATTTGGATGCACAGAGTTCCCTGTGTTCGCAAGAGACAAGGGAATCGCGTCTGTGCGCACAGAAGCAATAGCGGACCGTTTCCCTCGGAGTGAACGCGAAAGAGCCGTCTATATACTCGCAGACACGCGAACGTGCCTCAATGCGGTCACAGAGGCAGCAGCTTTTGCACAGATGCTCCTGGTGATTCTGGCACTTTCCAGGCACACTCCTGAAAGTCTCGCACACTGCTGTTCACTCGCTAAACGACCTCTTGGGAAACACGTCTCCGGTCGACGGACCGCTCAGATTGCTTCTCGTGTAACTGTGAACTGTGTCAGCGCAGGGAATCCGTCTCTGTTGAGCAGATGTCAATCCTGCCTCGCCTTTGCTTTGTTGCCTCTACCAAGATGATTTCCCGTTTCTCTCTTCACTGGAGCAGGCAGACACAGCCAACGCACATCAAGTGTCAAGAGACACGCTCTGCTGAGCTCAACGCTTGTGCAGATGCACATGTGCGACGAAGTCAACACACGTGCTTGTGGAGAGAAAGAAAGGGACTCCCAGGCGTGTGGAGCGACGGGGAGAAAGAGCGGGCGCTGAGGAACACAGTTTCAAACAGACTGTCTCCACACAAACAGGCACCTGTCTGCAGGTATCCTAGATCTTGATTCTTGAACTTGAGGAAACACGCGTCTGAGCAAAACTCCCAAACGCTTCCAGGAAAGACACAGGCTCTCCCACAAGCACACAAGTGTTTGCCCTCAGCTATAGATCAGGGACAAGCCTGTGAAGAGCAACCAAAGAGCTCGTCCGTCTTTCCCTCAATAGATGGGAGTAGGCGCGCTTGCGGATGTGTGCGTGTGTGTGGCCACGCGTTTGCTTAGGCATCAGTGTGTGAAAAGGTAGGTGCTTTTCTCTAGCTGCGTGTGCGTGCACGTGGTGCTGGGTGCACATCCCTGGGTGCTCGTGGAAAGGTTTCTGCATGGTTTTCGCTGAGGAATCGTGTGTGTGCACATGGACAAAGAGAAGGCGCAGCAACCAGGTTCCAGCGCCGAAGAAGGCAAAAGGCGAGGTTTCCGGCGCTATCTCCTTCTCTCCCCAGAGCTAGTCGCGCAAAGCAAGCCGCTAAGCCGGCGACCGGCAAGAGAGCTACAACGAAGCATGCCGAACGGAGAAAATAGCAGCAGCTCATCTGTTCACACCTTGTTTCTGCCATGTGCTTGAACGCCAAGACGTTCGCGCTTCTGTGAGATGAAAGACGTCCTTCTGCATATGTGGTTGCTCACACCGGTGCACTTGTTAGTGTATCCATTCAGTCCTGGGCTGCGGGGCATTCAGAAGTGGCTCTGTGGAGACGTCTGCATAGAGGCAGCTGTCAGAACACGCACACTCGATTGTTCACCAAAACATATGCAGACGCGTCCTTAGCCTGTAGATTTGGATGCACAGAGTTCCCTGTGTTCGCAAGAGACAAGGGAATCGCGTCTGTGCGCACAGAAGCAATAGCGGACCGTTTCCCTCGGAGTGAACGCGAAAGAGCCGTCTATATACTCGCAGACACGCGAACGTGCCTCAATGCGGTCACAGAGGCAGCAGCTTTTGCACAGATGCTCCTGGTGATTCTGGCACTTTCCAGGCACACTCCTGAAAGTCGCGCACACTGCTGTTCACTCGCTAAACGACCTCTTGGGAAACACGTCTCCGGTCGACGGACCGCTCAGATTGCTTCTCGTGTAACTGTGAACTGTGTCAGCGCAGGGAATCCGTCTCTGTTGAGCAGATGTCAATCCTGCCTCGCTTTTGCTTTGTTGCCTCTACCAAGATGATTTCCCGTTTCTCTCTTCACTGGAGCAGGCAGACACAGCCAACGCACATCAAGTGTCAAGAGACACGCTCTGCTGAGCTCAACGCTTGTGCAGATGCACATGTGCGACGAAGTCAACACACGTGCTTGTGGAGAGAAAGAAAGGGACTCCCAGGCGTGTGGAGCGACGGGGAGAAAGAGCGGGCGCTGAGGAACACAGTTTCAAACAGACTGTCTCCACACAAACAGGCACCTGTCTGCAGGTATCCTAGATCTTGATTCTTGAACTTGAGGAAACACGCGTCTGAGCAAAACTCCCAAACGCTTCCAGGAAAGACACAGGCTCTCCCACAAGCACACAAGTGTTTGCCCTCAGCTATAGATCAGGGACAAGCCTGTGAAGAGCAACCAAAGAGCTCGTCCGTCTTTCTCTCAGTAGATGGGAGTAGGCGCGCTTGCGGATGTGTGCGTGTGTGTGGCCACGCGTTTGCTTAGGCATCAGTGTGTGAAAAGGTAGGTGCTTTTCTCTAGCTGCGTGTGCGTGCACGTGGTGCTGGGTGCACATCCCTGGGTGCTCGTGGAAAGGTTTCTGCATGGTTTTCGCTGAGGAATCGTGTGTGTGCACATGGACAAAGAGAAGGCGCAGCAACCAGGTTCCAGCGCCGAAGAAGGCAAAAGGCGAGGTTTCCGGCGCTATCTCCTTCTCTCCCCAGAGCTAGTCGCGCAAAGCAAGCCGCTAAGCCGGCGACCGGCAAGAGAGCTACAACGAAGCATGCCGAACGGAGAAAATAGCAGCAGCTCATCTGTTCACACCTTGTTTCTGCCATGTGCTTGAACGCCAAGACGTTCGCGCTTCTGTGAGATGAAAGACGTCCTTCTGCATATGTGGTTGCTCACACCGGTGCACTTGTTAGTGTATCCATTCAGTCCTGGGCTGCGGGGCATTCAGAAGTGGCTCTGTGGAGACGTCTGCATAGAGGCAGCTGTCAGAACACGCACACTCGATTGTTCACCAAAACATATGCAGACGCGTCCTTAGCCTGTAGATTTGGATGCACAGAGTTCCCTGTGTTCGCAAGAGACAAGGGAATCGCGTCTGTGCGCACAGAAGCAATAGCGGACCGTTTCCCTCGGAGTGAACGCGAAAGAGCCGTCTATATACTCGCAGACACGCGAACGTGCCTCAATGCGGTCACAGAGGCAGCAGCTTTTGCACAGATGCTCCTGGTGATTCTGGCACTTTCCAGGCACACTCCTGAAAGTCGCGCACACTGCTGTTCACTCGCTAAACGACCTCTTGGGAAACACGTCTCCGGTCGACGGACCGCTCAGATTGCTTCTCGTGTAACTGTGAACTGTGTCAGCGCAGGGAATCCGTCTCTGTTGAGCAGATGTCAATCCTGCCTCGCCTTTGCTTTGTTGCCTCTACCAAGATGATTTCCCGTTTCTCTCTTCACTGGAGCAGGCAGACACAGCCAACGCACATCAAGTGTCAAGAGACACGCTCTGCTGAGCTCAACGCTTGTGCAGATGCACATGTGCGACGAAGTCAACACACGTGCTTGTGGAGAGAAAGAAAGGGACTCCCAGGCGTGTGGAGCGACGGGGAGAAAGAGCGGGCGCTGAGGAACACAGTTTCAAACAGACTGTCTCCACACAAACAGGCACCTGTCTGCAGGTATCCTAGATCTTGATTCTTGAACTTGAGGAAACACGCGTCTGAGCAAAACTCCCAAACGCTTCCAGGAAAGACACAGGCTCTCCCACAAGCACACAAGTGTTTGCCCTCAGCTATAGATCAGGGACAAGCCTGTGAAGAGCAACCAAAGAGCTCGTCCGTCTTTCCCTCAATAGATGGGAGTAGGCGCGCTTGCGGATGTGTGCGTGTGTGTGGCCACGCGTTTGCTTAGGCATCAGTGTGTGAAAAGGTAGGTGCTTTTCTCTAGCTGCGTGTGCGTGCACGTGGTGCTGGGTGCACATCCCTGGGTGCTCGTGGAAAGGTTTCTGCATGGTTTTCGCTGAGGAATCGTGTGTGTGCACATGGACAAAGAGAAGGCGCAGCAACCAGGTTCCAGCGCCGAAGAAGGCAAAAGGCGAGGTTTCCGGCGCTATCTCCTTCTCTCCCCAGAGCTAGTCGCGCAAAGCAAGCCGCTAAGCCGGCGACCGGCAAGAGAGCTACAACGAAGCATGCCGAACGGAGAAAATAGCAGCAGCTCATCTGTTCACACCTTGTTTCTGCCATGTGCTTGAACGCCAAGACGTTCGCGCTTCTGTGAGATGAAAGACGTCCTTCTGCATATGTGGTTGCTCACACCGGTGCACTTGTTAGTGTATCCATTCAGTCCTGGGCTGCGGGGCATTCAGAAGTGGCTCTGTGGAGACGTCTGCATAGAGGCAGCTGTCAGAACACGCACACTCGATTGTTCACCAAAACATATGCAGACGCGTCCTTAGCCTGTAGATTTGGATGCACAGAGTTCCCTGTGTTCGCAAGAGACAAGGGAATCGCGTCTGTGCGCACAGAAGCAATAGCGGACCGTTTCCCTCGGAGTGAACGCGAAAGAGCCGTCTATATACTCGCAGACACGCGAACGTGCCTCAATGCGGTCACAGAGGCAGCAGCTTTTGCACAGATGCTCCTGGTGATTCTGGCACTTTCCAGGCACACTCCTGAAAGTCGCGCACACTGCTGTTCACTCGCTAAACGACCTCTTGGGAAACACGTCTCCGGTCGACGGACCGCTCAGATTGCTTCTCGTGTAACTGTGAACTGTGTCAGCGCAGGGAATCCGTCTCTGTTGAGCAGATGTCAATCCTGCCTCGCTTTTGCTTTGTTGCCTCTACCAAGATGATTTCCCGTTTCTCTCTTCACTGGAGCAGGCAGACACAGCCAACGCACATCAAGTGTCAAGAGACACGCTCTGCTGAGCTCAACGCTTGTGCAGATGCACATGTGCGACGAAGTCAACACACGTGCTTGTGGAGAGAAAGAAAGGGACTCCCAGGCGTGTGGAGCGACGGGGAGAAAGAGCGGGCGCTGAGGAACACAGTTTCAAACAGACTGTCTCCACACAAACAGGCACCTGTCTGCAGGTATCCTAGATCTTGATTCTTGAACTTGAGGAAACACGCGTCTGAGCAAAACTCCCAAACGCTTCCAGGAAAGACACAGGCTCTCCCACAAGCACACAAGTGTTTGCCCTCAGCTATAGATCAGGGACAAGCCTGTGAAGAGCAACCAAAGAGCTCGTCCGTCTTTCCCTCAATAGATGGGAGTAGGCGCGCTTGCGGATGTGTGCGTGTGTGTGGCCACGCGTTTGCTTAGGCATCAGTGTGTGAAAAGGTAGGTGCTTTTCTCTAGCTGCGTGTGCGTGCACGTGGTGCTGGGTGCACATCCCTGGGTGCTCGTGGAAAGGTTTCTGCATGGTTTTCGCTGAGGAATCGTGTGTGTGCACATGGACAAAGAGAAGGCGCAGCAACCAGGTTCCAGCGCCGAAGAAGGCAAAAGGCGAGGTTTCCGGCGCTATCTCCTTCTCTCCCCAGAGCTAGTCGCGCAAAGCAAGCCGCTAAGCCGGCGACCGGCAAGAGAGCTACAACGAAGCATGCCGAACGGAGAAAATAGCAGCAGCTCATCTGTTCACACCTTGTTTCTGCCATGTGCTTGAACGCCAAGACGTTCGCGCTTCTGTGAGATGAAAGACGTCCTTCTGCATATGTGGTTGCTCACACCGGTGCACTTGTTAGTGTATCCATTCAGTCCTGGGCTGCGGGGCATTCAGAAGTGGCTCTGTGGAGACGTCTGCATAGAGGCAGCTGTCAGAACACGCACACTCGATTGTTCACCAAAACATATGCAGACGCGTCCTTAGCCTGTAGATTTGGATGCACAGAGTTCCCTGTGTTCGCAAGAGACAAGGGAATCGCGTCTGTGCGCACAGAAGCAATAGCGGACCGTTTCCCTCGGAGTGAACGCGAAAGAGCCGTCTATATACTCGCAGACACGCGAACGTGCCTCAATGCGGTCACAGAGGCAGCAGCTTTTGCACAGATGCTCCTGGTGATTCTGGCACTTTCCAGGCACACTCCTGAAAGTCTCGCACACTGCTGTTCACTCGCTAAACGACCTCTTGGGAAACACGTCTCCGGTCGACGGACCGCTCAGATTGCTTCTCGTGTAACTGTGAACTGTGTCAGCGCAGGGAATCCGTCTCTGTTGAGCAGATGTCAATCCTGCCTCGCCTTTGCTTTGTTGCCTCTACCAAGATGATTTCCCGTTTCTCTCTTCACTGGAGCAGGCAGACACAGCCAACGCACATCAAGTGTCAAGAGACACGCTCTGCTGAGCTCAACGCTTGTGCAGATGCACATGTGCGACGAAGTCAACACACGTGCTTGTGGAGAGAAAGAAAGGGACTCCCAGGCGTGTGGAGCGACGGGGAGAAAGAGCGGGCGCTGAGGAACACAGTTTCAAACAGACTGTCTCCACACAAACAGGCACCTGTCTGCAGGTATCCTAGATCTTGATTCTTGAACTTGAGGAAACACGCGTCTGAGCAAAACTCCCAAACGCTTCCAGGAAAGACACAGGCTCTCCCACAAGCACACAAGTGTTTGCCCTCAGCTATAGATCAGGGACAAGCCTGTGAAGAGCAACCAAAGAGCTCGTCCGTCTTTCCCTCAATAGATGGGAGTAGGCGCGCTTGCGGATGTGTGCGTGTGTGTGGCCACGCGTTTGCTTAGGCATCAGTGTGTGAAAAGGTAGGTGCTTTTCTCTAGCTGCGTGTGCGTGCACGTGGTGCTGGGTGCACATCCCTGGGTGCTCGTGGAAAGGTTTCTGCATGGTTTTCGCTGAGGAATCGTGTGTGTGCACATGGACAAAGAGAAGGCGCAGCAACCAGGTTCCAGCGCCGAAGAAGGCAAAAGGCGAGGTTTCCGGCGCTATCTCCTTCTCTCCCCAGAGCTAGTCGCGCAAAGCAAGCCGCTAAGCCGGCGACCGGCAAGAGAGCTACAACGAAGCATGCCGAACGGAGAAAATAGCAGCAGCTCATCTGTTCACACCTTGTTTCTGCCATGTGCTTGAACGCCAAGACGTTCGCGCTTCTGTGAGATGAAAGACGTCCTTCTGCATATGTGGTTGCTCACACCGGTGCACTTGTTAGTGTATCCATTCAGTCCTGGGCTGCGGGGCATTCAGAAGTGGCTCTGTGGAGACGTCTGCATAGAGGCAGCTGTCAGAACACGCACACTCGATTGTTCACCAAAACATATGCAGACGCGTCCTTAGCCTGTAGATTTGGATGCACAGAGTTCCCTGTGTTCGCAAGAGACAAGGGAATCGCGTCTGTGCGCACAGAAGCAATAGCGGACCGTTTCCCTCGGAGTGAACGCGAAAGAGCCGTCTATATACTCGCAGACACGCGAACGTGCCTCAATGCGGTCACAGAGGCAGCAGCTTTTGCACAGATGCTCCTGGTGATTCTGGCACTTTCCAGGCACACTCCTGAAAGTCTCGCACACTGCTGTTCACTCGCTAAACGACCTCTTGGGAAACACGTCTCCGGTCGACGGACCGCTCAGATTGCTTCTCGTGTAACTGTGAACTGTGTCAGCGCAGGGAATCCGTCTCTGTTGAGCAGATGTCAATCCTGCCTCGCCTTTGCTTTGTTGCCTCTACCAAGATGATTTCCCGTTTCTCTCTTCACTGGAGCAGGCAGACACAGCCAACGCACATCAAGTGTCAAGAGACACGCTCTGCTGAGCTCAACGCTTGTGCAGATGCACATGTGCGACGAAGTCAACACACGTGCTTGTGGAGAGAAAGAAAGGGACTCCCAGGCGTGTGGAGCGACGGGGAGAAAGAGCGGGCGCTGAGGAACACAGTTTCAAACAGACTGTCTCCACACAAACAGGCACCTGTCTGCAGGTATCCTAGATCTTGATTCTTGAACTTGAGGAAACACGCGTCTGAGCAAAACTCCCAAACGCTTCCAGGAAAGACACAGGCTCTCCCACAAGCACACAAGTGTTTGCCCTCAGCTATAGATCAGGGACAAGCCTGTGAAGAGCAACCAAAGAGCTCGTCCGTCTTTCCCTCAATAGATGGGAGTAGGCGCGCTTGCGGATGTGTGCGTGTGTGTGGCCACGCGTTTGCTTAGGCATCAGTGTGTGAAAAGGTAGGTGCTTTTCTCTAGCTGCGTGTGCGTGCACGTGGTGCTGGGTGCACATCCCTGGGTGCTCGTGGAAAGGTTTCTGCATGGTTTTCGCTGAGGAATCGTGTGTGTGCACATGGACAAAGAGAAGGCGCAGCAACCAGGTTCCAGCGCCGAAGAAGGCAAAAGGCGAGGTTTCCGGCGCTATCTCCTTCTCTCCCCAGAGCTAGTCGCGCAAAGCAAGCCGCTAAGCCGGCGACCGGCAAGAGAGCTACAACGAAGCATGCCGAACGGAGAAAATAGCAGCAGCTCATCTGTTCACACCTTGTTTCTGCCATGTGCTTGAACGCCAAGACGTTCGCGCTTCTGTGAGATGAAAGACGTCCTTCTGCATATGTGGTTGCTCACACCGGTGCACTTGTTAGTGTATCCATTCAGTCCTGGGCTGCGGGGCATTCAGAAGTGGCTCTGTGGAGACGTCTGCATAGAGGCAGCTGTCAGAACACGCACACTCGATTGTTCACCAAAACATATGCAGACGCGTCCTTAGCCTGTAGATTTGGATGCACAGAGTTCCCTGTGTTCGCAAGAGACAAGGGAATCGCGTCTGTGCGCACAGAAGCAATAGCGGACCGTTTCCCTCGGAGTGAACGCGAAAGAGCCGTCTATATACTCGCAGACACGCGAACGTGCCTCAATGCGGTCACAGAGGCAGCAGCTTTTGCACAGATGCTCCTGGTGATTCTGGCACTTTCCAGGCACACTCCTGAAAGTCGCGCACACTGCTGTTCACTCGCTAAACGACCTCTTGGGAAACACGTCTCCGGTCGACGGACCGCTCAGATTGCTTCTCGTGTAACTGTGAACTGTGTCAGCGCAGGGAATCCGTCTCTGTTGAGCAGATGTCAATCCTGCCTCGCTTTTGCTTTGTTGCCTCTACCAAGATGATTTCCCGTTTCTCTCTTCACTGGAGCAGGCAGACACAGCCAACGCACATCAAGTGTCAAGAGACACGCTCTGCTGAGCTCAACGCTTGTGCAGATGCACATGTGCGACGAAGTCAACACACGTGCTTGTGGAGAGAAAGAAAGGGACTCCCAGGCGTGTGGAGCGACGGGGAGAAAGAGCGGGCGCTGAGGAACACAGTTTCAAACAGACTGTCTCCACACAAACAGGCACCTGTCTGCAGGTATCCTAGATCTTGATTCTTGAACTTGAGGAAACACGCGTCTGAGCAAAACTCCCAAACGCTTCCAGGAAAGACACAGGCTCTCCCACAAGCACACAAGTGTTTGCCCTCAGCTATAGATCAGGGACAAGCCTGTGAAGAGCAACCAAAGAGCTCGTCCGTCTTTCTCTCAGTAGATGGGAGTAGGCGCGCTTGCGGATGTGTGCGTGTGTGTGGCCACGCGTTTGCTTAGGCATCAGTGTGTGAAAAGGTAGGTGCTTTTCTCTAGCTGCGTGTGCGTGCACGTGGTGCTGGGTGCACATCCCTGGGTGCTCGTGGAAAGGTTTCTGCATGGTTTTCGCTGAGGAATCGTGTGTGTGCACATGGACAAAGAGAAGGCGCAGCAACCAGGTTCCAGCGCCGAAGAAGGCAAAAGGCGAGGTTTCCGGCGCTATCTCCTTCTCTCCCCAGAGCTAGTCGCGCAAAGCAAGCCGCTAAGCCGGCGACCGGCAAGAGAGCTACAACGAAGCATGCCGAACGGAGAAAATAGCAGCAGCTCATCTGTTCACACCTTGTTTCTGCCATGTGCTTGAACGCCAAGACGTTCGCGCTTCTGTGAGATGAAAGACGTCCTTCTGCATATGTGGTTGCTCACACCGGTGCACTTGTTAGTGTATCCATTCAGTCCTGGGCTGCGGGGCATTCAGAAGTGGCTCTGTGGAGACGTCTGCATAGAGGCAGCTGTCAGAACACGCACACTCGATTGTTCACCAAAACATATGCAGACGCGTCCTTAGCCTGTAGATTTGGATGCACAGAGTTCCCTGTGTTCGCAAGAGACAAGGGAATCGCGTCTGTGCGCACAGAAGCAATAGCGGACCGTTTCCCTCGGAGTGAACGCGAAAGAGCCGTCTATATACTCGCAGACACGCGAACGTGCCTCAATGCGGTCACAGAGGCAGCAGCTTTTGCACAGATGCTCCTGGTGATTCTGGCACTTTCCAGGCACACTCCTGAAAGTCGCGCACACTGCTGTTCACTCGCTAAACGACCTCTTGGGAAACACGTCTCCGGTCGACGGACCGCTCAGATTGCTTCTCGTGTAACTGTGAACTGTGTCAGCGCAGGGAATCCGTCTCTGTTGAGCAGATGTCAATCCTGCCTCGCCTTTGCTTTGTTGCCTCTACCAAGATGATTTCCCGTTTCTCTCTTCACTGGAGCAGGCAGACACAGCCAACGCACATCAAGTGTCAAGAGACACGCTCTGCTGAGCTCAACGCTTGTGCAGATGCACATGTGCGACGAAGTCAACACACGTGCTTGTGGAGAGAAAGAAAGGGACTCCCAGGCGTGTGGAGCGACGGGGAGAAAGAGCGGGCGCTGAGGAACACAGTTTCAAACAGACTGTCTCCACACAAACAGGCACCTGTCTGCAGGTATCCTAGATCTTGATTCTTGAACTTGAGGAAACACGCGTCTGAGCAAAACTCCCAAACGCTTCCAGGAAAGACACAGGCTCTCCCACAAGCACACAAGTGTTTGCCCTCAGCTATAGATCAGGGACAAGCCTGTGAAGAGCAACCAAAGAGCTCGTCCGTCTTTCCCTCAATAGATGGGAGTAGGCGCGCTTGCGGATGTGTGCGTGTGTGTGGCCACGCGTTTGCTTAGGCATCAGTGTGTGAAAAGGTAGGTGCTTTTCTCTAGCTGCGTGTGCGTGCACGTGGTGCTGGGTGCACATCCCTGGGTGCTCGTGGAAAGGTTTCTGCATGGTTTTCGCTGAGGAATCGTGTGTGTGCACATGGACAAAGAGAAGGCGCAGCAACCAGGTTCCAGCGCCGAAGAAGGCAAAAGGCGAGGTTTCCGGCGCTATCTCCTTCTCTCCCCAGAGCTAGTCGCGCAAAGCAAGCCGCTAAGCCGGCGACCGGCAAGAGAGCTACAACGAAGCATGCCGAACGGAGAAAATAGCAGCAGCTCATCTGTTCACACCTTGTTTCTGCCATGTGCTTGAACGCCAAGACGTTCGCGCTTCTGTGAGATGAAAGACGTCCTTCTGCATATGTGGTTGCTCACACCGGTGCACTTGTTAGTGTATCCATTCAGTCCTGGGCTGCGGGGCATTCAGAAGTGGCTCTGTGGAGACGTCTGCATAGAGGCAGCTGTCAGAACACGCACACTCGATTGTTCACCAAAACATATGCAGACGCGTCCTTAGCCTGTAGATTTGGATGCACAGAGTTCCCTGTGTTCGCAAGAGACAAGGGAATCGCGTCTGTGCGCACAGAAGCAATAGCGGACCGTTTCCCTCGGAGTGAACGCGAAAGAGCCGTCTATATACTCGCAGACACGCGAACGTGCCTCAATGCGGTCACAGAGGCAGCAGCTTTTGCACAGATGCTCCTGGTGATTCTGGCACTTTCCAGGCACACTCCTGAAAGTCGCGCACACTGCTGTTCACTCGCTAAACGACCTCTTGGGAAACACGTCTCCGGTCGACGGACCGCTCAGATTGCTTCTCGTGTAACTGTGAACTGTGTCAGCGCAGGGAATCCGTCTCTGTTGAGCAGATGTCAATCCTGCCTCGCCTTTGCTTTGTTGCCTCTACCAAGATGATTTCCCGTTTCTCTCTTCACTGGAGCAGGCAGACACAGCCAACGCACATCAAGTGTCAAGAGACACGCTCTGCTGAGCTCAACGCTTGTGCAGATGCACATGTGCGACGAAGTCAACACACGTGCTTGTGGAGAGAAAGAAAGGGACTCCCAGGCGTGTGGAGCGACGGGGAGAAAGAGCGGGCGCTGAGGAACACAGTTTCAAACAGACTGTCTCCACACAAACAGGCACCTGTCTGCAGGTATCCTAGATCTTGATTCTTGAACTTGAGGAAACACGCGTCTGAGCAAAACTCCCAAACGCTTCCAGGAAAGACACAGGCTCTCCCACAAGCACACAAGTGTTTGCCCTCAGCTATAGATCAGGGACAAGCCTGTGAAGAGCAACCAAAGAGCTCGTCCGTCTTTCCCTCAATAGATGGGAGTAGGCGCGCTTGCGGATGTGTGCGTGTGTGTGGCCACGCGTTTGCTTAGGCATCAGTGTGTGAAAAGGTAGGTGCTTTTCTCTAGCTGCGTGTGCGTGCACGTGGTGCTGGGTGCACATCCCTGGGTGCTCGTGGAAAGGTTTCTGCATGGTTTTCGCTGAGGAATCGTGTGTGTGCACATGGACAAAGAGAAGGCGCAGCAACCAGGTTCCAGCGCCGAAGAAGGCAAAAGGCGAGGTTTCCGGCGCTATCTCCTTCTCTCCCCAGAGCTAGTCGCGCAAAGCAAGCCGCTAAGCCGGCGACCGGCAAGAGAGCTACAACGAAGCATGCCGAACGGAGAAAATAGCAGCAGCTCATCTGTTCACACCTTGTTTCTGCCATGTGCTTGAACGCCAAGACGTTCGCGCTTCTGTGAGATGAAAGACGTCCTTCTGCATATGTGGTTGCTCACACCGGTGCACTTGTTAGTGTATCCATTCAGTCCTGGGCTGCGGGGCATTCAGAAGTGGCTCTGTGGAGACGTCTGCATAGAGGCAGCTGTCAGAACACGCACACTCGATTGTTCACCAAAACATATGCAGACGCGTCCTTAGCCTGTAGATTTGGATGCACAGAGTTCCCTGTGTTCGCAAGAGACAAGGGAATCGCGTCTGTGCGCACAGAAGCAATAGCGGACCGTTTCCCTCGGAGTGAACGCGAAAGAGCCGTCTATATACTCGCAGACACGCGAACGTGCCTCAATGCGGTCACAGAGGCAGCAGCTTTTGCACAGATGCTCCTGGTGATTCTGGCACTTTCCAGGCACACTCCTGAAAGTCGCGCACACTGCTGTTCACTCGCTAAACGACCTCTTGGGAAACACGTCTCCGGTCGACGGACCGCTCAGATTGCTTCTCGTGTAACTGTGAACTGTGTCAGCGCAGGGAATCCGTCTCTGTTGAGCAGATGTCAATCCTGCCTCGCCTTTGCTTTGTTGCCTCTACCAAGATGATTTCCCGTTTCTCTCTTCACTGGAGCAGGCAGACACAGCCAACGCACATCAAGTGTCAAGAGACACGCTCTGCTGAGCTCAACGCTTGTGCAGATGCACATGTGCGACGAAGTCAACACACGTGCTTGTGGAGAGAAAGAAAGGGACTCCCAGGCGTGTGGAGCGACGGGGAGAAAGAGCGGGCGCTGAGGAACACAGTTTCAAACAGACTGTCTCCACACAAACAGGCACCTGTCTGCAGGTATCCTAGATCTTGATTCTTGAACTTGAGGAAACACGCGTCTGAGCAAAACTCCCAAACGCTTCCAGGAAAGACACAGGCTCTCCCACAAGCACACAAGTGTTTGCCCTCAGCTATAGATCAGGGACAAGCCTGTGAAGAGCAACCAAAGAGCTCGTCCGTCTTTCCCTCAATAGATGGGAGTAGGCGCGCTTGCGGATGTGTGCGTGTGTGTGGCCACGCGTTTGCTTAGGCATCAGTGTGTGAAAAGGTAGGTGCTTTTCTCTAGCTGCGTGTGCGTGCACGTGGTGCTGGGTGCACATCCCTGGGTGCTCGTGGAAAGGTTTCTGCATGGTTTTCGCTGAGGAATCGTGTGTGTGCACATGGACAAAGAGAAGGCGCAGCAACCAGGTTCCAGCGCCGAAGAAGGCAAAAGGCGAGGTTTCCGGCGCTATCTCCTTCTCTCCCCAGAGCTAGTCGCGCAAAGCAAGCCGCTAAGCCGGCGACCGGCAAGAGAGCTACAACGAAGCATGCCGAACGGAGAAAATAGCAGCAGCTCATCTGTTCACACCTTGTTTCTGCCATGTGCTTGAACGCCAAGACGTTCGCGCTTCTGTGAGATGAAAGACGTCCTTCTGCATATGTGGTTGCTCACACCGGTGCACTTGTTAGTGTATCCATTCAGTCCTGGGCTGCGGGGCATTCAGAAGTGGCTCTGTGGAGACGTCTGCATAGAGGCAGCTGTCAGAACACGCACACTCGATTGTTCACCAAAACATATGCAGACGCGTCCTTAGCCTGTAGATTTGGATGCACAGAGTTCCCTGTGTTCGCAAGAGACAAGGGAATCGCGTCTGTGCGCACAGAAGCAATAGCGGACCGTTTCCCTCGGAGTGAACGCGAAAGAGCCGTCTATATACTCGCAGACACGCGAACGTGCCTCAATGCGGTCACAGAGGCAGCAGCTTTTGCACAGATGCTCCTGGTGATTCTGGCACTTTCCAGGCACACTCCTGAAAGTCTCGCACACTGCTGTTCACTCGCTAAACGACCTCTTGGGAAACACGTCTCCGGTCGACGGACCGCTCAGATTGCTTCTCGTGTAACTGTGAACTGTGTCAGCGCAGGGAATCCGTCTCTGTTGAGCAGATGTCAATCCTGCCTCGCCTTTGCTTTGTTGCCTCTACCAAGATGATTTCCCGTTTCTCTCTTCACTGGAGCAGGCAGACACAGCCAACGCACATCAAGTGTCAAGAGACACGCTCTGCTGAGCTCAACGCTTGTGCAGATGCACATGTGCGACGAAGTCAACACACGTGCTTGTGGAGAGAAAGAAAGGGACTCCCAGGCGTGTGGAGCGACGGGGAGAAAGAGCGGGCGCTGAGGAACACAGTTTCAAACAGACTGTCTCCACACAAACAGGCACCTGTCTGCAGGTATCCTAGATCTTGATTCTTGAACTTGAGGAAACACGCGTCTGAGCAAAACTCCCAAACGCTTCCAGGAAAGACACAGGCTCTCCCACAAGCACACAAGTGTTTGCCCTCAGCTATAGATCAGGGACAAGCCTGTGAAGAGCAACCAAAGAGCTCGTCCGTCTTTCCCTCAATAGATGGGAGTAGGCGCGCTTGCGGATGTGTGCGTGTGTGTGGCCACGCGTTTGCTTAGGCATCAGTGTGTGAAAAGGTAGGTGCTTTTCTCTAGCTGCGTGTGCGTGCGCGTGGTGCTGGGTGCACATCCCTGGGTGCTCGTGGAAAGGTTTCTGCATGGTTTTCGCTGAGGAATCGTGTGTGTGCACATGGACAAAGAGAAGGCGCAGCAACCAGGTTCCAGCGCCGAAGAAGGCAAAAGGCGAGGTTTCCGGCGCTATCTCCTTCTCTCCCCAGAGCTAGTCGCGCAAAGCAAGCCGCTAAGCCGGCGACCGGCAAGAGAGCTACAACGAAGCATGCCGAACGGAGAAAATAGCAGCAGCTCATCTGTTCACACCTTGTTTCTGCCATGTGCTTGAACGCCAAGACGTTCGCGCTTCTGTGAGATGAAAGACGTCCTTCTGCATATGTGGTTGCTCACACCGGTGCACTTGTTAGTGTATCCATTCAGTCCTGGGCTGCGGGGCATTCAGAAGTGGCTCTGTGGAGACGTCTGCATAGAGGCAGCTGTCAGAACACGCACACTCGATTGTTCACCAAAACATATGCAGACGCGTCCTTAGCCTGTAGATTTGGATGCACAGAGTTCCCTGTGTTCGCAAGAGACAAGGGAATCGCGTCTGTGCGCACAGAAGCAATAGCGGACCGTTTCCCTCGGAGTGAACGCGAAAGAGCCGTCTATATACTCGCAGACACGCGAACGTGCCTCAATGCGGTCACAGAGGCAGCAGCTTTTGCACAGATGCTCCTGGTGATTCTGGCACTTTCCAGGCACACTCCTGAAAGTCGCGCACACTGCTGTTCACTCGCTAAACGACCTCTTGGGAAACACGTCTCCGGTCGACGGACCGCTCAGATTGCTTCTCGTGTAACTGTGAACTGTGTCAGCGCAGGGAATCCGTCTCTGTTGAGCAGATGTCAATCCTGCCTCGCCTTTGCTTTGTTGCCTCTACCAAGATGATTTCCCGTTTCTCTCTTCACTGGAGCAGGCAGACACAGCCAACGCACATCAAGTGTCAAGAGACACGCTCTGCTGAGCTCAACGCTTGTGCAGATGCACATGTGCGACGAAGTCAACACACGTGCTTGTGGAGAGAAAGAAAGGGACTCCCAGCCGTGTGGAGCGACGGGGAGAAAGAGCGGGCGCTGAGGAACACAGTTTCAAACAGACTGTCTCCACACAAACAGGCACCTGTCTGCAGGTATCCTAGATCTTGATTCTTGAACTTGAGGAAACACGCGTCTGAGCAAAACTCCCAAACGCTTCCAGGAAAGACACAGGCTCTCCCACAAGCACACAAGTGTTTGCCCTCAGCTATAGATCAGGGACAAGCCTGTGAAGAGCAACCAAAGAGCTCGTCCGTCTTTCCCTCAATAGATGGGAGTAGGCGCGCTTGCGGATGTGTGCGTGTGTGTGGCCACGCGTTTGCTTAGGCATCAGTGTGTGAAAAGGTAGGTGCTTTTCTCTAGCTGCGTGTGCGTGCACGTGGTGCTGGGTGCACATCCCTGGGTGCTCGTGGAAAGGTTTCTGCATGGTTTTCGCTGAGGAATCGTGTGTGTGCACATGGACAAAGAGAAGGCGCAGCAACCAGGTTCCAGCGCCGAAGAAGGCAAAAGGCGAGGTTTCCGGCGCTATCTCCTTCTCTCCCCAGAGCTAGTCGCGCAAAGCAAGCCGCTAAGCCGGCGACCGGCAAGAGAGCTACAACGAAGCATGCCGAACGGAGAAAATAGCAGCAGCTCATCTGTTCACACCTTGTTTCTGCCATGTGCTTGAACGCCAAGACGTTCGCGCTTCTGTGAGATGAAAGACGTCCTTCTGCATATGTGGTTGCTCACACCGGTGCACTTGTTAGTGTATCCATTCAGTCCTGGGCTGCGGGGCATTCAGAAGTGGCTCTGTGGAGACGTCTGCATAGAGGCAGCTGTCAGAACACGCACACTCGATTGTTCACCAAAACATATGCAGACGCGTCCTTAGCCTGTAGATTTGGATGCACAGAGTTCCCTGTGTTCGCAAGAGACAAGGGAATCGCGTCTGTGCGCACAGAAGCAATAGCGGACCGTTTCCCTCGGAGTGAACGCGAAAGAGCCGTCTATATACTCGCAGACACGCGAACGTGCCTCAATGCGGTCACAGAGGCAGCAGCTTTTGCACAGATGCTCCTGGTGATTCTGGCACTTTCCAGGCACACTCCTGAAAGTCGCGCACACTGCTGTTCACTCGCTAAACGACCTCTTGGGAAACACGTCTCCGGTCGACGGACCGCTCAGATTGCTTCTCGTGTAACTGTGAACTGTGTCAGCGCAGGGAATCCGTCTCTGTTGAGCAGATGTCAATCCTGCCTCGCCTTTGCTTTGTTGCCTCTACCAAGATGATTTCCCGTTTCTCTCTTCACTGGAGCAGGCAGACACAGCCAACGCACATCAAGTGTCAAGAGACACGCTCTGCTGAGCTCAACGCTTGTGCAGATGCACATGTGCGACGAAGTCAACACACGTGCTTGTGGAGAGAAAGAAAGGGACTCCCAGGCGTGTGGAGCGACGGGGAGAAAGAGCGGGCGCTGAGGAACACAGTTTCAAACAGACTGTCTCCACACAAACAGGCACCTGTCTGCAGGTATCCTAGATCTTGATTCTTGAACTTGAGGAAACACGCGTCTGAGCAAAACTCCCAAACGCTTCCAGGAAAGACACAGGCTCTCCCACAAGCACACAAGTGTTTGCCCTCAGCTATAGATCAGGGACAAGCCTGTGAAGAGCAACCAAAGAGCTCGTCCGTCTTTCCCTCAATAGATGGGAGTAGGCGCGCTTGCGGATGTGTGCGTGTGTGTGGCCACGCGTTTGCTTAGGCATCAGTGTGTGAAAAGGTAGGTGCTTTTCTCTAGCTGCGTGTGCGTGCACGTGGTGCTGGGTGCACATCCCTGGGTGCTCGTGGAAAGGTTTCTGCATGGTTTTCGCTGAGGAATCGTGTGTGTGCACATGGACAAAGAGAAGGCGCAGCAACCAGGTTCCAGCGCCGAAGAAGGCAAAAGGCGAGGTTTCCGGCGCTATCTCCTTCTCTCCCCAGAGCTAGTCGCGCAAAGCAAGCCGCTAAGCCGGCGACCGGCAAGAGAGCTACAACGAAGCATGCCGAACGGAGAAAATAGCAGCAGCTCATCTGTTCACACCTTGTTTCTGCCATGTGCTTGAACGCCAAGACGTTCGCGCTTCTGTGAGATGAAAGACGTCCTTCTGCATATGTGGTTGCTCACACCGGTGCACTTGTTAGTGTATCCATTCAGTCCTGGGCTGCGGGGCATTCAGAAGTGGCTCTGTGGAGACGTCTGCATAGAGGCAGCTGTCAGAACACGCACACTCGATTGTTCACCAAAACATATGCAGACGCGTCCTTAGCCTGTAGATTTGGATGCACAGAGTTCCCTGTGTTCGCAAGAGACAAGGGAATCGCGTCTGTGCGCACAGAAGCAATAGCGGACCGTTTCCCTCGGAGTGAACGCGAAAGAGCCGTCTATATACTCGCAGACACGCGAACGTGCCTCAATGCGGTCACAGAGGCAGCAGCTTTTGCACAGATGCTCCTGGTGATTCTGGCACTTTCCAGGCACACTCCTGAAAGTCGCGCACACTGCTGTTCACTCGCTAAACGACCTCTTGGGAAACACGTCTCCGGTCGACGGACCGCTCAGATTGCTTCTCGTGTAACTGTGAACTGTGTCAGCGCAGGGAATCCGTCTCTGTTGAGCAGATGTCAATCCTGCCTCGCCTTTGCTTTGTTGCCTCTACCAAGATGATTTCCCGTTTCTCTCTTCACTGGAGCAGGCAGACACAGCCAACGCACATCAAGTGTCAAGAGACACGCTCTGCTGAGCTCAACGCTTGTGCAGATGCACATGTGCGACGAAGTCAACACACGTGCTTGTGGAGAGAAAGAAAGGGACTCCCAGGCGTGTGGAGCGACGGGGAGAAAGAGCGGGCGCTGAGGAACACAGTTTCAAACAGACTGTCTCCACACAAACAGGCACCTGTCTGCAGGTATCCTAGATCTTGATTCTTGAACTTGAGGAAACACGCGTCTGAGCAAAACTCCCAAACGCTTCCAGGAAAGACACAGGCTCTCCCACAAGCACACAAGTGTTTGCCCTCAGCTATAGATCAGGGACAAGCCTGTGAAGAGCAACCAAAGAGCTCGTCCGTCTTTCCCTCAATAGATGGGAGTAGGCGCGCTTGCGGATGTGTGCGTGTGTGTGGCCACGCGTTTGCTTAGGCATCAGTGTGTGAAAAGGTAGGTGCTTTTCTCTAGCTGCGTGTGCGTGCACGTGGTGCTGGGTGCACATCCCTGGGTGCTCGTGGAAAGGTTTCTGCATGGTTTTCGCTGAGGAATCGTGTGTGTGCACATGGACAAAGAGAAGGCGCAGCAACCAGGTTCCAGCGCCGAAGAAGGCAAAAGGCGAGGTTTCCGGCGCTATCTCCTTCTCTCCCCAGAGCTAGTCGCGCAAAGCAAGCCGCTAAGCCGGTGACCGGCAAGAGAGCTACAACGAAGCATGCCGAACGGAGAAAATAGCAGCAGCTCATCTGTTCACACCTTGTTTCTGCCATGTGCTTGAACGCCAAGACGTTCGCGCTTCTGTGAGATGAAAGACGTCCTTCTGCATATGTGGTTGCTCACACCGGTGCACTTGTTAGTGTATCCATTCAGTCCTGGGCTGCGGGGCATTCAGAAGTGGCTCTGTGGAGACGTCTGCATAGAGGCAGCTGTCAGAACACGCACACTCGATTGTTCACCAAAACATATGCAGACGCGTCCTTAGCCTGTAGATTTGGATGCACAGAGTTCCCTGTGTTCGCAAGAGACAAGGGAATCGCGTCTGTGCGCACAGAAGCAATAGCGGACCGTTTCCCTCGGAGTGAACGCGAAAGAGCCGTCTATATACTCGCAGACACGCGAACGTGCCTCAATGCGGTCACAGAGGCAGCAGCTTTTGCACAGATGCTCCTGGTGATTCTGGCACTTTCCAGGCACACTCCTGAAAGTCGCGCACACTGCTGTTCACTCGCTAAACGACCTCTTGGGAAACACGTCTCCGGTCGACGGACCGCTCAGATTGCTTCTCGTGTAACTGTGAACTGTGTCAGCGCAGGGAATCCGTCTCTGTTGAGCAGATGTCAATCCTGCCTCGCCTTTGCTTTGTTGCCTCTACCAAGATGATTTCCCGTTTCTCTCTTCACTGGAGCACGCAGACACAGCCAACGCACATCAAGTGTCAAGAGACACGCTCTGCTGAGCTCAACGCTTGTGCAGATGCACATGTGCGACGAAGTCAACACACGTGCTTGTGGAGAGAAAGAAAGGGACTCCCAGGCGTGTGGAGCGACGGGGAGAAAGAGCGGGCGCTGAGGAACACAGTTTCAAACAGACTGTCTCCACACAAACAGGCACCTGTCTGCAGGTATCCTAGATCTTGATTCTTGAACTTGAGGAAACACGCGTCTGAGCAAAACTCCCAAACGCTTCCAGGAAAGACACAGGCTCTCCCACAAGCACACAAGTGTTTGCCCTCAGCTATAGATCAGGGACAAGCCTGTGAAGAGCAACCAAAGAGCTCGTCCGTCTTTCCCTCAATAGATGGGAGTAGGCGCGCTTGCGGATGTGTGCGTGTGTGTGGCCACGCGTTTGCTTAGGCATCAGTGTGTGAAAAGGTAGGTGCTTTTCTCTAGCTGCGTGTGCGTGCACGTGGTGCTGGGTGCACATCCCTGGGTGCTCGTGGAAAGGTTTCTGCATGGTTTTCGCTGAGGAATCGTGTGTGTGCACATGGACAAAGAGAAGGCGCAGCAACCAGGTTCCAGCGCCGAAGAAGGCAAAAGGCGAGGTTTCCGGCGCTATCTCCTTCTCTCCCCAGAGCTAGTCGCGCAAAGCAAGCCGCTAAGCCGGCGACCGGCAAGAGAGCTACAACGAAGCATGCCGAACGGAGAAAATAGCAGCAGCTCATCTGTTCACACCTTGTTTCTGCCATGTGCTTGAACGCCAAGACGTTCGCGCTTCTGTGAGATGAAAGACGTCCTTCTGCATATGTGGTTGCTCACACCGGTGCACTTGTTAGTGTATCCATTCAGTCCTGGGCTGCGGGGCATTCAGAAGTGGCTCTGTGGAGACGTCTGCATAGAGGCAGCTGTCAGAACACGCACACTCGATTGTTCACCAAAACATATGCAGACGCGTCCTTAGCCTGTAGATTTGGATGCACAGAGTTCCCTGTGTTCGCAAGAGACAAGGGAATCGCGTCTGTGCGCACAGAAGCAATAGCGGACCGTTTCCCTCGGAGTGAACGCGAAAGAGCCGTCTATATACTCGCAGACACGCGAACGTGCCTCAATGCGGTCACAGAGGCAGCAGCTTTTGCACAGATGCTCCTGGTGATTCTGGCACTTTCCAGGCACACTCCTGAAAGTCGCGCACACTGCTGTTCACTCGCTAAACGACCTCTTGGGAAACACGTCTCCGGTCGACGGACCGCTCAGATTGCTTCTCGTGTAACTGTGAACTGTGTCAGCGCAGGGAATCCGTCTCTGTTGAGCAGATGTCAATCCTGCCTCGCTTTTGCTTTGTTGCCTCTACCAAGATGATTTCCCGTTTCTCTCTTCACTGGAGCAGGCAGACACAGCCAACGCACATCAAGTGTCAAGAGACACGCTCTGCTGAGCTCAACGCTTGTGCAGATGCACATGTGCGACGAAGTCAACACACGTGCTTGTGGAGAGAAAGAAAGGGACTCCCAGGCGTGTGGAGCGACGGGGAGAAAGAGCGGGCGCTGAGGAACACAGTTTCAAACAGACTGTCTCCACACAAACAGGCACCTGTCTGCAGGTATCCTAGATCTTGATTCTTGAACTTGAGGAAACACGCGTCTGAGCAAAACTCCCAAACGCTTCCAGGAAAGACACAGGCTCTCCCACAAGCACACAAGTGTTTGCCCTCAGCTATAGATCAGGGACAAGCCTGTGAAGAGCAACCAAAGAGCTCGTCCGTCTTTCCCTCAATAGATGGGAGTAGGCGCGCTTGCGGATGTGTGCGTGTGTGTGGCCACGCGTTTGCTTAGGCATCAGTGTGTGAAAAGGTAGGTGCTTTTCTCTAGCTGCGTGTGCGTGCACGTGGTGCTGGGTGCACATCCCTGGGTGCTCGTGGAAAGGTTTCTGCATGGTTTTCGCTGAGGAATCGTGTGTGTGCACATGGACAAAGAGAAGGCGCAGCAACCAGGTTCCAGCGCCGAAGAAGGCAAAAGGCGAGGTTTCCGGCGCTATCTCCTTCTCTCCCCAGAGCTAGTCGCGCAAAGCAAGCCGCTAAGCCGGCGACCGGCAAGAGAGCTACAACGAAGCATGCGGAACGGAGAAAATAGCAGCAGCTCATCTGTTCACACCTTGTTTCTGCCATGTGCTTGAACGCCAAGACGTTCGCGCTTCTGTGAGATGAAAGACGTCCTTCTGCATATGTGGTTGCTCACACCGGTGCACTTGTTAGTGTATCCATTCAGTCCTGGGCTGCGGGGCATTCAGAAGTGGCTCTGTGGAGACGTCTGCATAGAGGCAGCTGTCAGAACACGCACACTCGATTGTTCACCAAAACATATGCAGACGCGTCCTTAGCCTGTAGATTTGGATGCACAGAGTTCCCTGTGTTCGCAAGAGACAAGGGAATCGCGTCTGTGCGCACAGAAGCAATAGCGGACCGTTTCCCTCGGAGTGAACGCGAAAGAGCCGTCTATATACTCGCAGACACGCGAACGTGCCTCAATGCGGTCACAGAGGCAGCAGCTTTTGCACAGATGCTCCTGGTGATTCTGGCACTTTCCAGGCACACTCCTGAAAGTCGCGCACACTGCTGTTCACTCGCTAAACGACCTCTTGGGAAACACGTCTCCGGTCGACGGACCGCTCAGATTGCTTCTCGTGTAACTGTGAACTGTGTCAGCGCAGGGAATCCGTCTCTGTTGAGCAGATGTCAATCCTGCCTCGCCTTTGCTTTGTTGCCTCTACCAAGATGATTTCCCGTTTCTCTCTTCACTGGAGCAGGCAGACACAGCCAACGCACATCAAGTGTCAAGAGACACGCTCTGCTGAGCTCAACGCTTGTGCAGATGCACATGTGCGACGAAGTCAACACACGTGCTTGTGGAGAGAAAGAAAGGGACTCCCAGGCGTGTGGAGCGACGGGGAGAAAGAGCGGGCGCTGAGGAACACAGTTTCAAACAGACTGTCTCCACACAAACAGGCACCTGTCTGCAGGTATCCTAGATCTTGATTCTTGAACTTGAGGAAACACGCGTCTGAGCAAAACTCCCAAACGCTTCCAGGAAAGACACAGGCTCTCCCACAAGCACACAAGTGTTTGCCCTCAGCTATAGATCAGGGACAAGCCTGTGAAGAGCAACCAAAGAGCTCGTCCGTCTTTCCCTCAATAGATGGGAGTAGGCGCGCTTGCGGATGTGTGCGTGTGTGTGGCCACGCGTTTGCTTAGGCATCAGTGTGTGAAAAGGTAGGTGCTTTTCTCTAGCTGCGTGTGCGTGCACGTGGTGCTGGGTGCACATCCCTGGGTGCTCGTGGAAAGGTTTCTGCATGGTTTTCGCTGAGGAATCGTGTGTGTGCACATGGACAAAGAGAAGGCGCAGCAACCAGGTTCCAGCGCCGAAGAAGGCAAAAGGCGAGGTTTCCGGCGCTATCTCCTTCTCTCCCCAGAGCTAGTCGCGCAAAGCAAGCCGCTAAGCCGGCGACCGGCAAGAGAGCTACAACGAAGCATGCCGAACGGAGAAAATAGCAGCAGCTCATCTGTTCACACCTTGTTTCTGCCATGTGCTTGAACGCCAAGACGTTCGCGCTTCTGTGAGATGAAAGACGTCCTTCTGCATATGTGGTTGCTCACACCGGTGCACTTGTTAGTGTATCCATTCAGTCCTGGGCTGCGGGGCATTCAGAAGTGGCTCTGTGGAGACGTCTGCATAGAGGCAGCTGTCAGAACACGCACACTCGATTGTTCACCAAAACATATGCAGACGCGTCCTTAGCCTGTAGATTTGGATGCACAGAGTTCCCTGTGTTCGCAAGAGACAAGGGAATCGCGTCTGTGCGCACAGAAGCAATAGCGGACCGTTTCCCTCGGAGTGAACGCGAAAGAGCCGTCTATATACTCGCAGACACGCGAACGTGCCTCAATGCGGTCACAGAGGCAGCAGCTTTTGCACAGATGCTCCTGGTGATTCTGGCACTTTCCAGGCACACTCCTGAAAGTCGCGCACACTGCTGTTCACTCGCTAAACGACCTCTTGGGAAACACGTCTCCGGTCGACGGACCGCTCAGATTGCTTCTCGTGTAACTGTGAACTGTGTCAGCGCAGGGAATCCGTCTCTGTTGAGCAGATGTCAATCCTGCCTCGCTTTTGCTTTGTTGCCTCTACCAAGATGATTTCCCGTTTCTCTCTTCACTGGAGCAGGCAGACACAGCCAACGCACATCAAGTGTCAAGAGACACGCTCTGCTGAGCTCAACGCTTGTGCAGATGCACATGTGCGACGAAGTCAACACACGTGCTTGTGGAGAGAAAGAAAGGGACTCCCAGGCGTGTGGAGCGACGGGGAGAAAGAGCGGGCGCTGAGGAACACAGTTTCAAACAGACTGTCTCCACACAAACAGGCACCTGTCTGCAGGTATCCTAGATCTTGATTCTTGAACTTGAGGAAACACGCGTCTGAGCAAAACTCCCAAACGCTTCCAGGAAAGACACAGGCTCTCCCACAAGCACACAAGTGTTTGCCCTCAGCTATAGATCAGGGACAAGCCTGTGAAGAGCAACCAAAGAGCTCGTCCGTCTTTCCCTCAATAGATGGGAGTAGGCGCGCTTGCGGATGTGTGCGTGTGTGTGGCCACGCGTTTGCTTAGGCATCAGTGTGTGAAAAGGTAGGTGCTTTTCTCTAGCTGCGTGTGCGTGCACGTGGTGCTGGGTGCACATCCCTGGGTGCTCGTGGAAAGGTTTCTGCATGGTTTTCGCTGAGGAATCGTGTGTGTGCACATGGACAAAGAGAAGGCGCAGCAACCAGGTTCCAGCGCCGAAGAAGGCAAAAGGCGAGGTTTCCGGCGCTATCTCCTTCTCTCCCCAGAGCTAGTCGCGCAAAGCAAGCCGCTAAGCCGGCGACCGGCAAGAGAGCTACAACGAAGCATGCGGAACGGAGAAAATAGCAGCAGCTCATCTGTTCACACCTTGTTTCTGCCATGTGCTTGAACGCCAAGACGTTCGCGCTTCTGTGAGATGAAAGACGTCCTTCTGCATATGTGGTTGCTCACACCGGTGCACTTGTTAGTGTATCCATTCAGTCCTGGGCTGCGGGGCATTCAGAAGTGGCTCTGTGGAGACGTCTGCATAGAGGCAGCTGTCAGAACACGCACACTCGATTGTTCACCAAAACATATGCAGACGCGTCCTTAGCCTGTAGATTTGGATGCACAGAGTTCCCTGTGTTCGCAAGAGACAAGGGAATCGCGTCTGTGCGCACAGAAGCAATAGCGGACCGTTTCCCTCGGAGTGAACGCGAAAGAGCCGTCTATATACTCGCAGACACGCGAACGTGCCTCAATGCGGTCACAGAGGCAGCAGCTTTTGCACAGATGCTCCTGGTGATTCTGGCACTTTCCAGGCACACTCCTGAAAGTCGCGCACACTGCTGTTCACTCGCTAAACGACCTCTTGGGAAACACGTCTCCGGTCGACGGACCGCTCAGATTGCTTCTCGTGTAACTGTGAACTGTGTCAGCGCAGGGAATCCGTCTCTGTTGAGCAGATGTCAATCCTGCCTCGCCTTTGCTTTGTTGCCTCTACCAAGATGATTTCCCGTTTCTCTCTTCACTGGAGCAGGCAGACACAGCCAACGCACATCAAGTGTCAAGAGACACGCTCTGCTGAGCTCAACGCTTGTGCAGATGCACATGTGCGACGAAGTCAACACACGTGCTTGTGGAGAGAAAGAAAGGGACTCCCAGGCGTGTGGAGCGACGGGGAGAAAGAGCGGGCGCTGAGGAACACAGTTTCAAACAGACTGTCTCCACACAAACAGGCACCTGTCTGCAGGTATCCTAGATCTTGATTCTTGAACTTGAGGAAACACGCGTCTGAGCAAAACTCCCAAACGCTTCCAGGAAAGACACAGGCTCTCCCACAAGCACACAAGTGTTTGCCCTCAGCTATAGATCAGGGACAAGCCTGTGAAGAGCAACCAAAGAGCTCGTCCGTCTTTCCCTCAATAGATGGGAGTAGGCGCGCTTGCGGATGTGTGCGTGTGTGTGGCCACGCGTTTGCTTAGGCATCAGTGTGTGAAAAGGTAGGTGCTTTTCTCTAGCTGCGTGTGCGTGCACGTGGTGCTGGGTGCACATCCCTGGGTGCTCGTGGAAAGGTTTCTGCATGGTTTTCGCTGAGGAATCGTGTGTGTGCACATGGACAAAGAGAAGGCGCAGCAACCAGGTTCCAGCGCCGAAGAAGGCAAAAGGCGAGGTTTCCGGCGCTATCTCCTTCTCTCCCCAGAGCTAGTCGCGCAAAGCAAGCCGCTAAGCCGGCGACCGGCAAGAGAGCTACAACGAAGCATGCGGAACGGAGAAAATAGCAGCAGCTCATCTGTTCACACCTTGTTTCTGCCATGTGCTTGAACGCCAAGACGTTCGCGCTTCTGTGAGATGAAAGACGTCCTTCTGCATATGTGGTTGCTCACACCGGTGCACTTGTTAGTGTATCCATTTAGTCCTGGGCTGCGGGGCATTCAGAAGTGGCTCTGTGGAGACGTCTGCATAGAGGCAGCTGTCAGAACACGCACACTCGATTGTTCACCAAAACATATGCAGACGCGTCCTTAGCCTGTAGATTTGGATGCACAGAGTTCCCTGTGTTCGCAAGAGACAAGGGAATCGCGTCTGTGCGCACAGAAGCAATAGCGGACCGTTTCCCTCGGAGTGAACGCGAAAGAGCCGTCTATATACTCGCAGACACGCGAACGTGCCTCAATGCGGTCACAGAGGCAGCAGCTTTTGCACAGATGCTCCTGGTGATTCTGGCACTTTCCAGGCACACTCCTGAAAGTCGCGCACACTGCTGTTCACTCGCTAAACGACCTCTTGGGAAACACGTCTCCGGTCGACGGACCGCTCAGATTGCTTCTCGTGTAACTGTGAACTGTGTCAGCGCAGGGAATCCGTCTCTGTTGAGCAGATGTCAATCCTGCCTCGCTTTTGCTTTGTTGCCTCTACCAAGATGATTTCCCGTTTCTCTCTTCACTGGAGCAGGCAGACACAGCCAACGCACATCAAGTGTCAAGAGACACGCTCTGCTGAGCTCAACGCTTGTGCAGATGCACATGTGCGACGAAGTCAACACACGTGCTTGTGGAGAGAAAGAAAGGGACTCCCAGGCGTGTGGAGCGACGGGGAGAAAGAGCGGGCGCTGAGGAACACAGTTTCAAACAGACTGTCTCCACACAAACAGGCACCTGTCTGCAGGTATCCTAGATCTTGATTCTTGAACTTGAGGAAACACGCGTCTGAGCAAAACTCCCAAACTCTTCCAGGAAAGACACAGGCTCTCCCACAAGCACACAAGTGTTTGCCCTCAGCTATAGATCAGGGACAAGCCTGTGAAGAGCAACCAAAGAGCTCGTCCGTCTTTCCCTCAATAGATGGGAGTAGGCGCGCTTGCGGATGTGTGCGTGTGTGTGGCCACGCGTTTGCTTAGGCATCAGTGTGTGAAAAGGTAGGTGCTTTTCTCTAGCTGCGTGTGCGTGCACGTGGTGCTGGGTGCACATCCCTGGGTGCTCGTGGAAAGGTTTCTGCACGGTTTTCGCTGAGGAATCGTGTGTGTGCACATGGACAAAGAGAAGGCGCAGCAACCAGGTTCCAGCGCCGAAGAAGGCAAAAGGCGAGGTTTCCGGCGCTATCTCCTTCTCTCCCCAGAGCTAGTCGCGCAAAGCAAGCCGCTAAGCCGGCGACCGGCAAGAGAGCTACAACGAAGCATGCCGAACGGAGAAAATAGCAGCAGCTCATCTGTTCACACCTTGTTTCTGCCATGTGCTTGAACGCCAAGGCGTTCGCGCTTCTGTGAGATGAAAGACGTCCTTCTGCATATGTGGTTGCTCACACCGGTGCACTTGTTAGTGTATCCATTCAGTCCTGGGCTGCGGGGCATTCAGAAGTGGCTCTGTGGAGACGTCTGCATAGAGGCAGCTGTCAGAACACGCACACTCGATTGTTCACCAAAACATATGCAGACGCGTCCTTAGCCTGTAGATTTGGATGCACAGAGTTCCCTGTGTTCGCAAGAGACAAGGGAATCGCGTCTGTGCGCACAGAAGCAATAGCGGACCGTTTCCCTCGGAGTGAACGCGAAAGAGCCGTCTATATACTCGCAGACACGCGAACGTGCCTCAATGCGGTCACAGAGGCAGCAGCTTTTGCACAGATGCTCCTGGTGATTCTGGCACTTTCCAGGCACACTCCTGAAAGTCGCGCACACTGCTGTTCACTCGCTAAACGACCTCTTGGGAAACACGTCTCCGGTCGACGGACCGCTCAGATTGCTTCTCGTGTAACTGTGAACTGTGTCAGCGCAGGGAATCCGTCTCTGTTGAGCAGATGTCAATCCTGCCTCGCTTTTGCTTTGTTGCCTCTACCAAGATGATTTCCCGTTTCTCTCTTCACTGGAGCAGGCAGACACAGCCAACGCACATCAAGTGTCAAGAGACACGCTCTGCTGAGCTCAACGCTTGTGCAGATGCACATGTGCGACGAAGTCAACACACGTGCTTGTGGAGAGAAAGAAAGGGACTCCCAGGCGTGTGGAGCGACGGGGAGAAAGAGCGGGCGCTGAGGAACACAGTTTCAAACAGACTGTCTCCACACAAACAGGCACCTGTCTGCAGGTATCCTAGATCTTGATTCTTGAACTTGAGGAAACACGCGTCTGAGCAAAACTCCCAAACGCTTCCAGGAAAGACACAGGCTCTCCCACAAGCACACAAGTGTTTGCCCTCAGCTATAGATCAGGGACAAGCCTGTGAAGAGCAACCAAAGAGCTCGTCCGTCTTTCCCTCAATAGATGGGAGTAGGCGCGCTTGCGGATGTGTGCGTGTGTGTGGCCACGCGTTTGCTTAGGCATCAGTGTGTGAAAAGGTAGGTGCTTTTCTCTAGCTGCGTGTGCGTGCACGTGGTGCTGGGTGCACATCCCTGGGTGCTCGTGGAAAGGTTTCTGCATGGTTTTCGCTGAGGAATCGTGTGTGTGCACATGGACAAAGAGAAGGCGCAGCAACCAGGTTCCAGCGCCGAAGAAGGCAAAAGGCGAGGTTTCCGGCGCTATCTCCTTCTCTCCCCAGAGCTAGTCGCGCAAAGCAAGCCGCTAAGCCGGCGACCGGCAAGAGAGCTACAACGAAGCATGCCGAACGGAGAAAATAGCAGCAGCTCATCTGTTCACACCTTGTTTCTGCCATGTGCTTGAACGCCAAGACGTTCGCGCTTCTGTGAGATGAAAGACGTCCTTCTGCATATGTGGTTGCTCACACCGGTGCACTTGTTAGTGTATCCATTCAGTCCTGGGCTGCGGGGCATTCAGAAGTGGCTCTGTGGAGACGTCTGCATAGAGGCAGCTGTCAGAACACGCACACTCGATTGTTCACCAAAACATATGCAGACGCGTCCTTAGCCTGTAGATTTGGATGCACAGAGTTCCCTGTGTTCGCAAGAGACAAGGGAATCGCGTCTGTGCGCACAGAAGCAATAGCGGACCGTTTCCCTCGGAGTGAACGCGAAAGAGCCGTCTATATACTCGCAGACACGCGAACGTGCCTCAATGCGGTCACAGAGGCAGCAGCTTTTGCACAGATGCTCCTGGTGATTCTGGCACTTTCCAGGCACACTCCTGAAAGTCGCGCACACTGCTGTTCACTCGCTAAACGACCTCTTGGGAAACACGTCTCCGGTCGACGGACCGCTCAGATTGCTTCTCGTGTAACTGTGAACTGTGTCAGCGCAGGGAATCCGTCTCTGTTGAGCAGATGTCAATCCTGCCTCGCCTTTGCTTTGTTGCCTCTACCAAGATGATTTCCCGTTTCTCTCTTCACTGGAGCACGCAGACACAGCCAACGCACATCAAGTGTCAAGAGACACGCTCTGCTGAGCTCAACGCTTGTGCAGATGCACATGTGCGACGAAGTCAACACACGTGCTTGTGGAGAGAAAGAAAGGGACTCCCAGGCGTGTGGAGCGACGGGGAGAAAGAGCGGGCGCTGAGGAACACAGTTTCAAACAGACTGTCTCCACACAAACAGGCACCTGTCTGCAGGTATCCTAGATCTTGATTCTTGAACTTGAGGAAACACGCGTCTGAGCAAAACTCCCAAACGCTTCCAGGAAAGACACAGGCTCTCCCACAAGCACACAAGTGTTTGCCCTCAGCTATAGATCAGGGACAAGCCTGTGAAGAGCAACCAAAGAGCTCGTCCGTCTTTCCCTCAATAGATGGGAGTAGGCGCGCTTGCGGATGTGTGCGTGTGTGTGGCCACGCGTTTGCTTAGGCATCAGTGTGTGAAAAGGTAGGTGCTTTTCTCTAGCTGCGTGTGCGTGCACGTGGTGCTGGGTGCACATCCCTGGGTGCTCGTGGAAAGGTTTCTGCACGGTTTTCGCTGAGGAATCGTGTGTGTGCACATGGACAAAGAGAAGGCGCAGCAACCAGGTTCCAGCGCCGAAGAAGGCAAAAGGCGAGGTTTCCGGCGCTATCTCCTTCTCTCCCCAGAGCTAGTCGCGCAAAGCAAGCCGCTAAGCCGGCGACCGGCAAGAGAGCTACAACGAAGCATGCCGAACGGAGAAAATAGCAGCAGCTCATCTGTTCACACCTTGTTTCTGCCATGTGCTTGAACGCCAAGGCGTTCGCGCTTCTGTGAGATGAAAGACGTCCTTCTGCATATGTGGTTGCTCACACCGGTGCACTTGTTAGTGTATCCATTCAGTCCTGGGCTGCGGGGCATTCAGAAGTGGCTCTGTGGAGACGTCTGCATAGAGGCAGCTGTCAGAACACGCACACTCGATTGTTCACCAAAACATATGCAGACGCGTCCTTAGCCTGTAGATTTGGATGCACAGAGTTCCCTGTGTTCGCAAGAGACAAGGGAATCGCGTCTGTGCGCACAGAAGCAATAGCGGACCGTTTCCCTCGGAGTGAACGCGAAAGAGCCGTCTATATACTCGCAGACACGCGAACGTGCCTCAATGCGGTCACAGAGGCAGCAGCTTTTGCACAGATGCTCCTGGTGATTCTGGCACTTTCCAGGCACACTCCTGAAAGTCGCGCACACTGCTGTTCACTCGCTAAACGACCTCTTGGGAAACACGTCTCCGGTCGACGGACCGCTCAGATTGCTTCTCGTGTAACTGTGAACTGTGTCAGCGCAGGGAATCCGTCTCTGTTGAGCAGATGTCAATCCTGCCTCGCCTTTGCTTTGTTGCCTCTACCAAGATGATTTCCCGTTTCTCTCTTCACTGGAGCAGGCAGACACAGCCAACGCACATCAAGTGTCAAGAGACACGCTCTGCTGAGCTCAACGCTTGTGCAGATGCACATGTGCGACGAAGTCAACACACGTGCTTGTGGAGAGAAAGAAAGGGACTCCCAGGCGTGTGGAGCGACGGGGAGAAAGAGCGGGCGCTGAGGAACACAGTTTCAAACAGACTGTCTCCACACAAACAGGCACCTGTCTGCAGGTATCCTAGATCTTGATTCTTGAACTTGAGGAAACACGCGTCTGAGCAAAACTCCCAAACGCTTCCAGGAAAGACACAGGCTCTCCCACAAGCACACAAGTGTTTGCCCTCAGCTATAGATCAGGGACAAGCCTGTGAAGAGCAACCAAAGAGCTCGTCCGTCTTTCCCTCAATAGATGGGAGTAGGCGCGCTTGCGGATGTGTGCGTGTGTGTGGCCACGCGTTTGCTTAGGCATCAGTGTGTGAAAAGGTAGGTGCTTTTCTCTAGCTGCGTGTGCGTGCACGTGGTGCTGGGTGCACATCCCTGGGTGCTCGTGGAAAGGTTTCTGCATGGTTTTCGCTGAGGAATCGTGTGTGTGCACATGGACAAAGAGAAGGCGCAGCAACCAGGTTCCAGCGCCGAAGAAGGCAAAAGGCGAGGTTTCCGGCGCTATCTCCTTCTCTCCCCAGAGCTAGTCGCGCAAAGCAAGCCGCTAAGCCGGCGACCGGCAAGAGAGCTACAACGAAGCATGCCGAACGGAGAAAATAGCAGCAGCTCATCTGTTCACACCTTGTTTCTGCCATGTGCTTGAACGCCAAGACGTTCGCGCTTCTGTGAGATGAAAGACGTCCTTCTGCATATGTGGTTGCTCACACCGGTGCACTTGTTAGTGTATCCATTCAGTCCTGGGCTGCGGGGCATTCAGAAGTGGCTCTGTGGAGACGTCTGCATAGAGGCAGCTGTCAGAACACGCACACTCGATTGTTCACCAAAACATATGCAGACGCGTCCTTAGCCTGTAGATTTGGATGCACAGAGTTCCCTGTGTTCGCAAGAGACAAGGGAATCGCGTCTGTGCGCACAGAAGCAATAGCGGACCGTTTCCCTCGGAGTGAACGCGAAAGAGCCGTCTATATACTCGCAGACACGCGAACGTGCCTCAATGCGGTCACAGAGGCAGCAGCTTTTGCACAGATGTTCCTGGTGATTCTGGCACTTTCCAGGCACACTCCTGAAAGTCGCGCACATTGCTGTTCACTCGCTAAACGACCTCTTGGGAAACACGTCTCCGGTCGACGGACCGCTCAGATTGCTTCTCGTGTAACTGTGAACTGTGTCAGCGCAGGGAATCCGTCTCTGTTGAGCAGATGTCAATCCTGCCTCGCCTTTGCTTTGTTGCCTCTACCAAGATGATTTCCCGTTTCTCTCTTCACTGGAGCAGGCAGACACAGCCAACGCACATCAAGTGTCAAGAGACACGCTCTGCTGAGCTCAACGCTTGTGCAGATGCACATGTGCGACGAAGTCAACACACGTGCTTGTGGAGAGAAAGAAAGGGACTCCCAGGCGTGTGGAGCGACGGGGAGAAAGAGCGGGCGCTGAGGAACACAGTTTCAAACAGACTGTCTCCACACAAACAGGCACCTGTCTGCAGGTATCCTAGATCTTGATTCTTGAACTTGAGGAAACACGCGTCTGAGCAAAACTCCCAAACGCTTCCAGGAAAGACACAGGCTCTCCCACAAGCACACAAGTGTTTGCCCTCAGCTATAGATCAGGGACAAGCCTGTGAAGAGCAACCAAAGAGCTCGTCCGTCTTTCCCTCAATAGATGGGAGTAGGCGCGCTTGCGGATGTGTGCGTGTGTGTGGCCACGCGTTTGCTTAGGCATCAGTGTGTGAAAAGGTAGGTGCTTTTCTCTAGCTGCGTGTGCGTGCACGTGGTGCTGGGTGCACATCCCTGGGTGCTCGTGGAAAGGTTTCTGCACGGTTTTCGCTGAGGAATCGTGTGTGTGCACATGGACAAAGAGAAGGCGCAGCAACCAGGTTCCAGCGCCGAAGAAGGCAAAAGGCGAGGTTTCCGGCGCTATCTCCTTCTCTCCCCAGAGCTAGTCGCGCAAAGCAAGCCGCTAAGCCGGCGACCGGCAAGAGAGCTACAACGAAGCATGCCGAACGGAGAAAATAGCAGCAGCTCATCTGTTCACACCTTGTTTCTGCCATGTGCTTGAACGCCAAGGCGTTCGCGCTTCTGTGAGATGAAAGACGTCCTTCTGCATATGTGGTTGCTCACACCGGTGCACTTGTTAGTGTATCCATTCAGTCCTGGGCTGCGGGGCATTCAGAAGTGGCTCTGTGGAGACGTCTGCATAGAGGCAGCTGTCAGAACACGCACACTCGATTGTTCACCAAAACATATGCAGACGCGTCCTTAGCCTGTAGATTTGGATGCACAGAGTTCCCTGTGTTCGCAAGAGACAAGGGAATCGCGTCTGTGCGCACAGAAGCAATAGCGGACCGTTTCCCTCGGAGTGAACGCGAAAGAGCCGTCTATATACTCGCAGACACGCGAACGTGCCTCAATGCGGTCACAGAGGCAGCAGCTTTTGCACAGATGCTCCTGGTGATTCTGGCACTTTCCAGGCACACTCCTGAAAGTCGCGCACACTGCTGTTCACTCGCTAAACGACCTCTTGGGAAACACGTCTCCGGTCGACGGACCGCTCAGATTGCTTCTCGTGTAACTGTGAACTGTGTCAGCGCAGGGAATCCGTCTCTGTTGAGCAGATGTCAATCCTGCCTCGCTTTTGCTTTGTTGCCTCTACCAAGATGATTTCCCGTTTCTCTCTTCACTGGAGCAGGCAGACACAGCCAACGCACATCAAGTGTCAAGAGACACGCTCTGCTGAGCTCAACGCTTGTGCAGATGCACATGTGCGACGAAGTCAACACACGTGCTTGTGGAGAGAAAGAAAGGGACTCCCAGGCGTGTGGAGCGACGGGGAGAAAGAGCGGGCGCTGAGGAACACAGTTTCAAACAGACTGTCTCCACACAAACAGGCACCTGTCTGCAGGTATCCTAGATCTTGATTCTTGAACTTGAGGAAACACGCGTCTGAGCAAAACTCCCAAACGCTTCCAGGAAAGACACAGGCTCTCCCACAAGCACACAAGTGTTTGCCCTCAGCTATAGATCAGGGACAAGCCTGTGAAGAGCAACCAAAGAGCTCGTCCGTCTTTCCCTCAATAGATGGGAGTAGGCGCGCTTGCGGATGTGTGCGTGTGTGTGGCCACGCGTTTGCTTAGGCATCAGTGTGTGAAAAGGTAGGTGCTTTTCTCTAGCTGCGTGTGCGTGCACGTGGTGCTGGGTGCACATCCCTGGGTGCTCGTGGAAAGGTTTCTGCATGGTTTTCGCTGAGGAATCGTGTGTGTGCACATGGACAAAGAGAAGGCGCAGCAACCAGGTTCCAGCGCCGAAGAAGGCAAAAGGCGAGGTTTCCGGCGCTATCTCCTTCTCTCCCCAGAGCTAGTCGCGCAAAGCAAGCCGCTAAGCCGGCGACCGGCAAGAGAGCTACAACGAAGCATGCCGAACGGAGAAAATAGCAGCAGCTCATCTGTTCACACCTTGTTTCTGCCATGTGCTTGAACGCCAAGACGTTCGCGCTTCTGTGAGATGAAAGACGTCCTTCTGCATATGTGGTTGCTCACACCGGTGCACTTGTTAGTGTATCCATTCAGTCCTGGGCTGCGGGGCATTCAGAAGTGGCTCTGTGGAGACGTCTGCATAGAGGCAGCTGTCAGAACACGCACACTCGATTGTTCACCAAAACATATGCAGACGCGTCCTTAGCCTGTAGATTTGGATGCACAGAGTTCCCTGTGTTCGCAAGAGACAAGGGAATCGCGTCTGTGCGCACAGAAGCAATAGCGGACCGTTTCCCTCGGAGTGAACGCGAAAGAGCCGTCTATATACTCGCAGACACGCGAACGTGCCTCAATGCGGTCACAGAGGCAGCAGCTTTTGCACAGATGCTCCTGGTGATTCTGGCACTTTCCAGGCACACTCCTGAAAGTCGCGCACACTGCTGTTCACTCGCTAAACGACCTCTTGGGAAACACGTCTCCGGTCGACGGACCGCTCAGATTGCTTCTCGTGTAACTGTGAACTGTGTCAGCGCAGGGAATCCGTCTCTGTTGAGCAGATGTCAATCCTGCCTCGCCTTTGCTTTGTTGCCTCTACCAAGATGATTTCCCGTTTCTCTCTTCACTGGAGCACGCAGACACAGCCAACGCACATCAAGTGTCAAGAGACACGCTCTGCTGAGCTCAACGCTTGTGCAGATGCACATGTGCGACGAAGTCAACACACGTGCTTGTGGAGAGAAAGAAAGGGACTCCCAGGCGTGTGGAGCGACGGGGAGAAAGAGCGGGCGCTGAGGAACACAGTTTCAAACAGACTGTCTCCACACAAACAGGCACCTGTCTGCAGGTATCCTAGATCTTGATTCTTGAACTTGAGGAAACACGCGTCTGAGCAAAACTCCCAAACGCTTCCAGGAAAGACACAGGCTCTCCCACAAGCACACAAGTGTTTGCCCTCAGCTATAGATCAGGGACAAGCCTGTGAAGAGCAACCAAAGAGCTCGTCCGTCTTTCCCTCAATAGATGGGAGTAGGCGCGCTTGCGGATGTGTGCGTGTGTGTGGCCACGCGTTTGCTTAGGCATCAGTGTGTGAAAAGGTAGGTGCTTTTCTCTAGCTGCGTGTGCGTGCACGTGGTGCTGGGTGCACATCCCTGGGTGCTCGTGGAAAGGTTTCTGCACGGTTTTCGCTGAGGAATCGTGTGTGTGCACATGGACAAAGAGAAGGCGCAGCAACCAGGTTCCAGCGCCGAAGAAGGCAAAAGGCGAGGTTTCCGGCGCTATCTCCTTCTCTCCCCAGAGCTAGTCGCGCAAAGCAAGCCGCTAAGCCGGCGACCGGCAAGAGAGCTACAACGAAGCATGCCGAACGGAGAAAATAGCAGCAGCTCATCTGTTCACACCTTGTTTCTGCCATGTGCTTGAACGCCAAGGCGTTCGCGCTTCTGTGAGATGAAAGACGTCCTTCTGCATATGTGGTTGCTCACACCGGTGCACTTGTTAGTGTATCCATTCAGTCCTGGGCTGCGGGGCATTCAGAAGTGGCTCTGTGGAGACGTCTGCATAGAGGCAGCTGTCAGAACACGCACACTCGATTGTTCACCAAAACATATGCAGACGCGTCCTTAGCCTGTAGATTTGGATGCACAGAGTTCCCTGTGTTCGCAAGAGACAAGGGAATCGCGTCTGTGCGCACAGAAGCAATAGCGGACCGTTTCCCTCGGAGTGAACGCGAAAGAGCCGTCTATATACTCGCAGACACGCGAACGTGCCTCAATGCGGTCACAGAGGCAGCAGCTTTTGCACAGATGCTCCTGGTGATTCTGGCACTTTCCAGGCACACTCCTGAAAGTCGCGCACACTGCTGTTCACTCGCTAAACGACCTCTTGGGAAACACGTCTCCGGTCGACGGACCGCTCAGATTGCTTCTCGTGTAACTGTGAACTGTGTCAGCGCAGGGAATCCGTCTCTGTTGAGCAGATGTCAATCCTGCCTCGCTTTTGCTTTGTTGCCTCTACCAAGATGATTTCCCGTTTCTCTCTTCACTGGAGCAGGCAGACACAGCCAACGCACATCAAGTGTCAAGAGACACGCTCTGCTGAGCTCAACGCTTGTGCAGATGCACATGTGCGACGAAGTCAACACACGTGCTTGTGGAGAGAAAGAAAGGGACTCCCAGGCGTGTGGAGCGACGGGGAGAAAGAGCGGGCGCTGAGGAACACAGTTTCAAACAGACTGTCTCCACACAAACAGGCACCTGTCTGCAGGTATCCTAGATCTTGATTCTTGAACTTGAGGAAACACGCGTCTGAGCAAAACTCCCAAACGCTTCCAGGAAAGACACAGGCTCTCCCACAAGCACACAAGTGTTTGCCCTCAGCTATAGATCAGGGACAAGCCTGTGAAGAGCAACCAAAGAGCTCGTCCGTCTTTCCCTCAATAGATGGGAGTAGGCGCGCTTGCGGATGTGTGCGTGTGTGTGGCCACGCGTTTGCTTAGGCATCAGTGTGTGAAAAGGTAGGTGCTTTTCTCTAGCTGCGTGTGCGTGCACGTGGTGCTGGGTGCACATCCCTGGGTGCTCGTGGAAAGGTTTCTGCACGGTTTTCGCTGAGGAATCGTGTGTGTGCACATGGACAAAGAGAAGGCGCAGCAACCAGGTTCCAGCGCCGAAGAAGGCAAAAGGCGAGGTTTCCGGCGCTATCTCCTTCTCTCCCCAGAGCTAGTCGCGCAAAGCAAGCCGCTAAGCCGGCGACCGGCAAGAGAGCTACAACGAAGCATGCCGAACGGAGAAAATAGCAGCAGCTCATCTGTTCACACCTTGTTTCTGCCATGTGCTTGAACGCCAAGACGTTCGCGCTTCTGTGAGATGAAAGACGTCCTTCTGCATATGTGGTTGCTCACACCGGTGCACTTGTTAGTGTATCCATTCAGTCCTGGGCTGCGGGGCATTCAGAAGTGGCTCTGTGGAGACGTCTGCATAGAGGCAGCTGTCAGAACACGCACACTCGATTGTTCACCAAAACATATGCAGACGCGTCCTTAGCCTGTAGATTTGGATGCACAGAGTTCCCTGTGTTCGCAAGAGACAAGGGAATCGCGTCTGTGCGCACAGAAGCAATAGCGGACCGTTTCCCTCGGAGTGAACGCGAAAGAGCCGTCTATATACTCGCAGACACGCGAACGTGCCTCAATGCGGTCACAGAGGCAGCAGCTTTTGCACAGATGCTCCTGGTGATTCTGGCACTTTCCAGGCACACTCCTGAAAGTCGCGCACACTGCTGTTCACTCGCTAAACGACCTCTTGGGAAACACGTCTCCGGTCGACGGACCGCTCAGATTGCTTCTCGTGTAACTGTGAACTGTGTCAGCGCAGGGAATCCGTCTCTGTTGAGCAGATGTCAATCCTGCCTCGCCTTTGCTTTGTTGCCTCTACCAAGATGATTTCCCGTTTCTCTCTTCACTGGAGCAGGCAGACACAGCCAACGCACATCAAGTGTCAAGAGACACGCTCTGCTGAGCTCAACGCTTGTGCAGATGCACATGTGCGACGAAGTCAACACACGTGCTTGTGGAGAGAAAGAAAGGGACTCCCAGGCGTGTGGAGCGACGGGGAGAAAGAGCGGGCGCTGAGGAACACAGTTTCAAACAGACTGTCTCCACACAAACAGGCACCTGTCTGCAGGTATCCTAGATCTTGATTCTTGAACTTGAGGAAACACGCGTCTGAGCAAAACTCCCAAACGCTTCCAGGAAAGACACAGGCTCTCCCACAAGCACACAAGTGTTTGCCCTCAGCTATAGATCAGGGACAAGCCTGTGAAGAGCAACCAAAGAGCTCGTCCGTCTTTCCCTCAATAGATGGGAGTAGGCGCGCTTGCGGATGTGTGCGTGTGTGTGGCCACGCGTTTGCTTAGGCTTCAGTGTGTGAAAAGGTAGGTGCTTTTCTCTAGCTGCGTGTGCGTGCACGTGGTGCTGGGTGCACATCCCTGGGTGCTCGTGGAAAGGTTTCTGCATGGTTTTCGCTGAGGAATCGTGTGTGTGCACATGGACAAAGAGAAGGCGCAGCAACCAGGTTCCAGCGCCGAAGAAGGCAAAAGGCGAGGTTTCCGGCGCTATCTCCTTCTCTCCCCAGAGCTAGTCGCGCAAAGCAAGCCGCTAAGCCGGCGACCGGCAAGAGAGCTACAACGAAGCATGCCGAACGGAGAAAATAGCAGCAGCTCATCTGTTCACACCTTGTTTCTGCCATGTGCTTGAACGCCAAGACGTTCGCGCTTCTGTGAGATGAAAGACGTCCTTCTGCATATGTGGTTGCTCACACCGGTGCACTTGTTAGTGTATCCATTCAGTCCTGGGCTGCGGGGCATTCAGAAGTGGCTCTGTGGAGACGTCTGCATAGAGGCAGCTGTCAGAACACGCACACTCGATTGTTCACCAAAACATATGCAGACGCGTCCTTAGCCTGTAGATTTGGATGCACAGAGTTCCCTGTGTTCGCAAGAGACAAGGGAATCGCGTCTGTGCGCACAGAAGCAATAGCGGACCGTTTCCCTCGGAGTGAACGCGAAAGAGCCGTCTATATACTCGCAGACACGCGAACGTGCCTCAATGCGGTCACAGAGGCAGCAGCTTTTGCACAGATGCTCCTGGTGATTCTGGCACTTTCCAGGCACACTCCTGAAAGTCGCGCACACTGCTGTTCACTCGCTAAACGACCTCTTGGGAAACACGTCTCCGGTCGACGGACCGCTCAGATTGCTTCTCGTGTAACTGTGAACTGTGTCAGCGCAGGGAATCCGTCTCTGTTGAGCAGATGTCAATCCTGCCTCGCCTTTGCTTTGTTGCCTCTACCAAGATGATTTCCCGTTTCTCTCTTCACTGGAGCAGGCAGACACAGCCAACGCACATCAAGTGTCAAGAGACACGCTCTGCTGAGCTCAACGCTTGTGCAGATGCACATGTGCGACGAAGTCAACACACGTGCTTGTGGAGAGAAAGAAAGGGACTCCCAGGCGTGTGGAGCGACGGGGAGAAAGAGCGGGCGCTGAGGAACACAGTTTCAAACAGACTGTCTCCACACAAACAGGCACCTGTCTGCAGGTATCCTAGATCTTGATTCTTGAACTTGAGGAAACACGCGTCTGAGCAAAACTCCCAAACGCTTCCAGGAAAGACACAGGCTCTCCCACAAGCACACAAGTGTTTGCCCTCAGCTATAGATCAGGGACAAGCCTGTGAAGAGCAACCAAAGAGCTCGTCCGTCTTTCCCTCAATAGATGGGAGTAGGCGCGCTTGCGGATGTGTGCGTGTGTGTGGCCACGCGTTTGCTTAGGCATCAGTGTGTGAAAAGGTAGGTGCTTTTCTCTAGCTGCGTGTGCGTGCACGTGGTGCTGGGTGCACATCCCTGGGTGCTCGTGGAAAGGTTTCTGCATGGTTTTCGCTGAGGAATCGTGTGTGTGCACATGGACAAAGAGAAGGCGCAGCAACCAGGTTCCAGCGCCGAAGAAGGCAAAAGGCGAGGTTTCCGGCGCTATCTCCTTCTCTCCCCAGAGCTAGTCGCGCAAAGCAAGCCGCTAAGCCGGCGACCGGCAAGAGAGCTACAACGAAGCATGCCGAACGGAGAAAATAGCAGCAGCTCATCTGTTCACACCTTGTTTCTGCCATGTGCTTGAACGCCAAGACGTTCGCGCTTCTGTGAGATGAAAGACGTCCTTCTGCATATGTGGTTGCTCACACCGGTGCACTTGTTAGTGTATCCATTCAGTCCTGGGCTGCGGGGCATTCAGAAGTGGCTCTGTGGAGACGTCTGCATAGAGGCAGCTGTCAGAACACGCACACTCGATTGTTCACCAAAACATATGCAGACGCGTCCTTAGCCTGTAGATTTGGATGCACAGAGTTCCCTGTGTTCGCAAGAGACAAGGGAATCGCGTCTGTGCGCACAGAAGCAATAGCGGACCGTTTCCCTCGGAGTGAACGCGAAAGAGCCGTCTATATACTCGCAGACACGCGAACGTGCCTCAATGCGGTCACAGAGGCAGCAGCTTTTGCACAGATGCTCCTGGTGATTCTGGCACTTTCCAGGCACACTCCTGAAAGTCGCGCACACTGCTGTTCACTCGCTAAACGACCTCTTGGGAAACACGTCTCCGGTCGACGGACCGCTCAGATTGCTTCTCGTGTAACTGTGAACTGTGTCAGCGCAGGGAATCCGTCTCTGTTGAGCAGATGTCAATCCTGCCTCGCCTTTGCTTTGTTGCCTCTACCAAGATGATTTCCCGTTTCTCTCTTCACTGGAGCACGCAGACACAGCCAACGCACATCAAGTGTCAAGAGACACGCTCTGCTGAGCTCAACGCTTGTGCAGATGCACATGTGCGACGAAGTCAACACACGTGCTTGTGGAGAGAAAGAAAGGGACTCCCAGGCGTGTGGAGCGACGGGGAGAAAGAGCGGGCGCTGAGGAACACAGTTTCAAACAGACTGTCTCCACACAAACAGGCACCTGTCTGCAGGTATCCTAGATCTTGATTCTTGAACTTGAGGAAACACGCGTCTGAGCAAAACTCCCAAACGCTTCCAGGAAAGACACAGGCTCTCCCACAAGCACACAAGTGTTTGCCCTCAGCTATAGATCAGGGACAAGCCTGTGAAGAGCAACCAAAGAGCTCGTCCGTCTTTCCCTCAATAGATGGGAGTAGGCGCGCTTGCGGATGTGTGCGTGTGTGTGGCCACGCGTTTGCTTAGGCATCAGTGTGTGAAAAGGTAGGTGCTTTTCTCTAGCTGCGTGTGCGTGCACGTGGTGCTGGGTGCACATCCCTGGGTGCTCGTGGAAAGGTTTCTGCACGGTTTTCGCTGAGGAATCGTGTGTGTGCACATGGACAAAGAGAAGGCGCAGCAACCAGGTTCCAGCGCCGAAGAAGGCAAAAGGCGAGGTTTCCGGCGCTATCTCCTTCTCTCCCCAGAGCTAGTCGCGCAAAGCAAGCCGCTAAGCCGGCGACCGGCAAGAGAGCTACAACGAAGCATGCCGAACGGAGAAAATAGCAGCAGCTCATCTGTTCACACCTTGTTTCTGCCATGTGCTTGAACGCCAAGGCGTTCGCGCTTCTGTGAGATGAAAGACGTCCTTCTGCATATGTGGTTGCTCACACCGGTGCACTTGTTAGTGTATCCATTCAGTCCTGGGCTGCGGGGCATTCAGAAGTGGCTCTGTGGAGACGTCTGCATAGAGGCAGCTGTCAGAACACGCACACTCGATTGTTCACCAAAACATATGCAGACGCGTCCTTAGCCTGTAGATTTGGATGCACAGAGTTCCCTGTGTTCGCAAGAGACAAGGGAATCGCGTCTGTGCGCACAGAAGCAATAGCGGACCGTTTCCCTCGGAGTGAACGCGAAAGAGCCGTCTATATACTCGCAGACACGCGAACGTGCCTCAATGCGGTCACAGAGGCAGCAGCTTTTGCACAGATGCTCCTGGTGATTCTGGCACTTTCCAGGCACACTCCTGAAAGTCGCGCACACTGCTGTTCACTCGCTAAACGACCTCTTGGGAAACACGTCTCCGGTCGACGGACCGCTCAGATTGCTTCTCGTGTAACTGTGAACTGTGTCAGCGCAGGGAATCCGTCTCTGTTGAGCAGATGTCAATCCTGCCTCGCCTTTGCTTTGTTGCCTCTACCAAGATGATTTCCCGTTTCTCTCTTCACTGGAGCAGGCAGACACAGCCAACGCACATCAAGTGTCAAGAGACACGCTCTGCTGAGCTCAACGCTTGTGCAGATGCACATGTGCGACGAAGTCAACACACGTGCTTGTGGAGAGAAAGAAAGGGACTCCCAGGCGTGTGGAGCGACGGGGAGAAAGAGCGGGCGCTGAGGAACACAGTTTCAAACAGACTGTCTCCACACAAACAGGCACCTGTCTGCAGGTATCCTAGATCTTGATTCTTGAACTTGAGGAAACACGCGTCTGAGCAAAACTCCCAAACGCTTCCAGGAAAGACACAGGCTCTCCCACAAGCACACAAGTGTTTGCCCTCAGCTATAGATCAGGGACAAGCCTGTGAAGAGCAACCAAAGAGCTCGTCCGTCTTTCCCTCAATAGATGGGAGTAGGCGCGCTTGCGGATGTGTGCGTGTGTGTGGCCACGCGTTTGCTTAGGCATCAGTGTGTGAAAAGGTAGGTGCTTTTCTCTAGCTGCGTGTGCGTGCACGTGGTGCTGGGTGCACATCCCTGGGTGCTCGTGGAAAGGTTTCTGCACGGTTTTCGCTGAGGAATCGTGTGTGTGCACATGGACAAAGAGAAGGCGCAGCAACCAGGTTCCAGCGCCGAAGAAGGCAAAAGGCGAGGTTTCCGGCGCTATCTCCTTCTCTCCCCAGAGCTAGTCGCGCAAAGCAAGCCGCTAAGCCGGCGACCGGCAAGAGAGCTACAACGAAGCATGCCGAACGGAGAAAATAGCAGCAGCTCATCTGTTCACACCTTGTTTCTGCCATGTGCTTGAACGCCAAGGCGTTCGCGCTTCTGTGAGATGAAAGACGTCCTTCTGCATATGTGGTTGCTCACACCGGTGCACTTGTTAGTGTATCCATTCAGTCCTGGGCTGCGGGGCATTCAGAAGTGGCTCTGTGGAGACGTCTGCATAGAGGCAGCTGTCAGAACACGCACACTCGATTGTTCACCAAAACATATGCAGACGCGTCCTTAGCCTGTAGATTTGGATGCACAGAGTTCCCTGTGTTCGCAAGAGACAAGGGAATCGCGTCTGTGCGCACAGAAGCAATAGCGGACCGTTTCCCTCGGAGTGAACGCGAAAGAGCCGTCTATATACTCGCAGACACGCGAACGTGCCTCAATGCGGTCACAGAGGCAGCAGCTTTTGCACAGATGCTCCTGGTGATTCTGGCACTTTCCAGGCACACTCCTGAAAGTCGCGCACACTGCTGTTCACTCGCTAAACGACCTCTTGGGAAACACGTCTCCGGTCGACGGACCGCTCAGATTGCTTCTCGTGTAACTGTGAACTGTGTCAGCGCAGGGAATCCGTCTCTGTTGAGCAGATGTCAATCCTGCCTCGCTTTTGCTTTGTTGCCTCTACCAAGATGATTTCCCGTTTCTCTCTTCACTGGAGCACGCAGACACAGCCAACGCACATCAAGTGTCAAGAGACACGCTCTGCTGAGCTCAACGCTTGTGCAGATGCACATGTGCGACGAAGTCAACACACGTGCTTGTGGAGAGAAAGAAAGGGACTCCCAGGCGTGTGGAGCGACGGGGAGAAAGAGCGGGCGCTGAGGAACACAGTTTCAAACAGACTGTCTCCACACAAACAGGCACCTGTCTGCAGGTATCCTAGATCTTGATTCTTGAACTTGAGGAAACACGCGTCTGAGCAAAACTCCCAAACGCTTCCAGGAAAGACACAGGCTCTCCCACAAGCACACAAGTGTTTGCCCTCAGCTATAGATCAGGGACAAGCCTGTGAAGAGCAACCAAAGAGCTCGTCCGTCTTTCCCTCAATAGATGGGAGTAGGCGCGCTTGCGGATGTGTGCGTGTGTGTGGCCACGCGTTTGCTTAGGCATCAGTGTGTGAAAAGGTAGGTGCTTTTCTCTAGCTGCGTGTGCGTGCACGTGGTGCTGGGTGCACATCCCTGGGTGCTCGTGGAAAGGTTTCTGCACGGTTTTCGCTGAGGAATCGTGTGTGTGCACATGGACAAAGAGAAGGCGCAGCAACCAGGTTCCAGCGCCGAAGAAGGCAAAAGGCGAGGTTTCCGGCGCTATCTCCTTCTCTCCCCAGAGCTAGTCGCGCAAAGCAAGCCGCTAAGCCGGCGACCGGCAAGAGAGCTACAACGAAGCATGCCGAACGGAGAAAATAGCAGCAGCTCATCTGTTCACACCTTGTTTCTGCCATGTGCTTGAACGCCAAGACGTTCGCGCTTCTGTGAGATGAAAGACGTCCTTCTGCATATGTGGTTGCTCACACCGGTGCACTTGTTAGTGTATCCATTCAGTCCTGGGCTGCGGGGCATTCAGAAGTGGCTCTGTGGAGACGTCTGCATAGAGGCAGCTGTCAGAACACGCACACTCGATTGTTCACCAAAACATATGCAGACGCGTCCTTAGCCTGTAGATTTGGATGCACAGAGTTCCCTGTGTTCGCAAGAGACAAGGGAATCGCGTCTGTGCGCACAGAAGCAATAGCGGACCGTTTCCCTCGGAGTGAACGCGAAAGAGCCGTCTATATACTCGCAGACACGCGAACGTGCCTCAATGCGGTCACAGAGGCAGCAGCTTTTGCACAGATGCTCCTGGTGATTCTGGCACTTTCCAGGCACACTCCTGAAAGTCGCGCACACTGCTGTTCACTCGCTAAACGACCTCTTGGGAAACACGTCTCCGGTCGACGGACCGCTCAGATTGCTTCTCGTGTAACTGTGAACTGTGTCAGCGCAGGGAATCCGTCTCTGTTGAGCAGATGTCAATCCTGCCTCGCCTTTGCTTTGTTGCCTCTACCAAGATGATTTCCCGTTTCTCTCTTCACTGGAGCAGGCAGACACAGCCAACGCACATCAAGTGTCAAGAGACACGCTCTGCTGAGCTCAACGCTTGTGCAGATGCACATGTGCGACGAAGTCAACACACGTGCTTGTGGAGAGAAAGAAAGGGACTCCCAGGCGTGTGGAGCGACGGGGAGAAAGAGCGGGCGCTGAGGAACACAGTTTCAAACAGACTGTCTCCACACAAACAGGCACCTGTCTGCAGGTATCCTAGATCTTGATTCTTGAACTTGAGGAAACACGCGTCTGAGCAAAACTCCCAAACGCTTCCAGGAAAGACACAGGCTCTCCCACAAGCACACAAGTGTTTGCCCTCAGCTATAGATCAGGGACAAGCCTGTGAAGAGCAACCAAAGAGCTCGTCCGTCTTTCCCTCAATAGATGGGAGTAGGCGCGCTTGCGGATGTGTGCGTGTGTGTGGCCACGCGTTTGCTTAGGCTTCAGTGTGTGAAAAGGTAGGTGCTTTTCTCTAGCTGCGTGTGCGTGCACGTGGTGCTGGGTGCACATCCCTGGGTGCTCGTGGAAAGGTTTCTGCATGGTTTTCGCTGAGGAATCGTGTGTGTGCACATGGACAAAGAGAAGGCGCAGCAACCAGGTTCCAGCGCCGAAGAAGGCAAAAGGCGAGGTTTCCGGCGCTATCTCCTTCTCTCCCCAGAGCTAGTCGCGCAAAGCAAGCCGCTAAGCCGGCGACCGGCAAGAGAGCTACAACGAAGCATGCCGAACGGAGAAAATAGCAGCAGCTCATCTGTTCACACCTTGTTTCTGCCATGTGCTTGAACGCCAAGACGTTCGCGCTTCTGTGAGATGAAAGACGTCCTTCTGCATATGTGGTTGCTCACACCGGTGCACTTGTTAGTGTATCCATTCAGTCCTGGGCTGCGGGGCATTCAGAAGTGGCTCTGTGGAGACGTCTGCATAGAGGCAGCTGTCAGAACACGCACACTCGATTGTTCACCAAAACATATGCAGACGCGTCCTTAGCCTGTAGATTTGGATGCACAGAGTTCCCTGTGTTCGCAAGAGACAAGGGAATCGCGTCTGTGCGCACAGAAGCAATAGCGGACCGTTTCCCTCGGAGTGAACGCGAAAGAGCCGTCTATATACTCGCAGACACGCGAACGTGCCTCAATGCGGTCACAGAGGCAGCAGCTTTTGCACAGATGCTCCTGGTGATTCTGGCACTTTCCAGGCACACTCCTGAAAGTCGCGCACACTGCTGTTCACTCGCTAAACGACCTCTTGGGAAACACGTCTCCGGTCGACGGACCGCTCAGATTGCTTCTCGTGTAACTGTGAACTGTGTCAGCGCAGGGAATCCGTCTCTGTTGAGCAGATGTCAATCCTGCCTCGCTTTTGCTTTGTTGCCTCTACCAAGATGATTTCCCGTTTCTCTCTTCACTGGAGCAGGCAGACACAGCCAACGCACATCAAGTGTCAAGAGACACGCTCTGCTGAGCTCAACGCTTGTGCAGATGCACATGTGCGACGAAGTCAACACACGTGCTTGTGGAGAGAAAGAAAGGGACTCCCAGGCGTGTGGAGCGACGGGGAGAAAGAGCGGGCGCTGAGGAACACAGTTTCAAACAGACTGTCTCCACACAAACAGGCACCTGTCTGCAGGTATCCTAGATCTTGATTCTTGAACTTGAGGAAACACGCGTCTGAGCAAAACTCCCAAACGCTTCCAGGAAAGACACAGGCTCTCCCACAAGCACACAAGTGTTTGCCCTCAGCTATAGATCAGGGACAAGCCTGTGAAGAGCAACCAAAGAGCTCGTCCGTCTTTCCCTCAATAGATGGGAGTAGGCGCGCTTGCGGATGTGTGCGTGTGTGTGGCCACGCGTTTGCTTAGGCATCAGTGTGTGAAAAGGTAGGTGCTTTTCTCTAGCTGCGTGTGCGTGCACGTGGTGCTGGGTGCACATCCCTGGGTGCTCGTGGAAAGGTTTCTGCATGGTTTTCGCTGAGGAATCGTGTGTGTGCACATGGACAAAGAGAAGGCGCAGCAACCAGGTTCCAGCGCCGAAGAAGGCAAAAGGCGAGGTTTCCGGCGCTATCTCCTTCTCTCCCCAGAGCTAGTCGCGCAAAGCAAGCCGCTAAGCCGGCGACCGGCAAGAGAGCTACAACGAAGCATGCCGAACGGAGAAAATAGCAGCAGCTCATCTGTTCACACCTTGTTTCTGCCATGTGCTTGAACGCCAAGACGTTCGCGCTTCTGTGAGATGAAAGACGTCCTTCTGCATATGTGGTTGCTCACACCGGTGCACTTGTTAGTGTATCCATTCAGTCCTGGGCTGCGGGGCATTCAGAAGTGGCTCTGTGGAGACGTCTGCATAGAGGCAGCTGTCAGAACACGCACACTCGATTGTTCACCAAAACATATGCAGACGCGTCCTTAGCCTGTAGATTTGGATGCACAGAGTTCCCTGTGTTCGCAAGAGACAAGGGAATCGCGTCTGTGCGCACAGAAGCAATAGCGGACCGTTTCCCTCGGAGTGAACGCGAAAGAGCCGTCTATATACTCGCAGACACGCGAACGTGCCTCAATGCGGTCACAGAGGCAGCAGCTTTTGCACAGATGCTCCTGGTGATTCTGGCACTTTCCAGGCACACTCCTGAAAGTCGCGCACACTGCTGTTCACTCGCTAAACGACCTCTTGGGAAACACGTCTCCGGTCGACGGACCGCTCAGATTGCTTCTCGTGTAACTGTGAACTGTGTCAGCGCAGGGAATCCGTCTCTGTTGAGCAGATGTCAATCCTGCCTCGCCTTTGCTTTGTTGCCTCTACCAAGATGATTTCCCGTTTCTCTCTTCACTGGAGCAGGCAGACACAGCCAACGCACATCAAGTGTCAAGAGACACGCTCTGCTGAGCTCAACGCTTGTGCAGATGCACATGTGCGACGAAGTCAACACACGTGCTTGTGGAGAGAAAGAAAGGGACTCCCAGGCGTGTGGAGCGACGGGGAGAAAGAGCGGGCGCTGAGGAACACAGTTTCAAACAGACTGTCTCCACACAAACAGGCACCTGTCTGCAGGTATCCTAGATCTTGATTCTTGAACTTGAGGAAACACGCGTCTGAGCAAAACTCCCAAACGCTTCCAGGAAAGACACAGGCTCTCCCACAAGCACACAAGTGTTTGCCCTCAGCTATAGATCAGGGACAAGCCTGTGAAGAGCAACCAAAGAGCTCGTCCGTCTTTCCCTCAATAGATGGGAGTAGGCGCGCTTGCGGATGTGTGCGTGTGTGTGGCCACGCGTTTGCTTAGGCATCAGTGTGTGAAAAGGTAGGTGCTTTTCTCTAGCTGCGTGTGCGTGCACGTGGTGCTGGGTGCACATCCCTGGGTGCTCGTGGAAAGGTTTCTGCATGGTTTTCGCTGAGGAATCGTGTGTGTGCACATGGACAAAGAGAAGGCGCAGCAACCAGGTTCCAGCGCCGAAGAAGGCAAAAGGCGAGGTTTCCGGCGCTATCTCCTTCTCTCCCCAGAGCTAGTCGCGCAAAGCAAGCCGCTAAGCCGGCGACCGGCAAGAGAGCTACAACGAAGGATGCCGAACGGAGAAAATAGCAGCAGCTCATCTGTTCACACCTTGTTTCTGCCATGTGCTTGAACGCCAAGACGTTCGCGCTTCTGTGAGATGAAAGACGTCCTTCTGCATATGTGGTTGCTCACACCGGTGCACTTGTTAGTGTATCCATTCAGTCCTGGGCTGCGGGGCATTCAGAAGTGGCTCTGTGGAGACGTCTGCATAGAGGCAGCTGTCAGAACACGCACACTCGATTGTTCACCAAAACATATGCAGACGCGTCCTTAGCCTGTAGATTTGGATGCACAGAGTTCCCTGTGTTCGCAAGAGACAAGGGAATCGCGTCTGTGCGCACAGAAGCAATAGCGGACCGTTTCCCTCGGAGTGAACGCGAAAGAGCCGTCTATATACTCGCAGACACGCGAACGTGCCTCAATGCGGTCACAGAGGCAGCAGCTTTTGCACAGATGCTCCTGGTGATTCTGGCACTTTCCAGGCACACTCCTGAAAGTCGCGCACACTGCTGTTCACTCGCTAAACGACCTCTTGGGAAACACGTCTCCGGTCGACGGACCGCTCAGATTGCTTCTCGTGTAACTGTGAACTGTGTCAGCGCAGGGAATCCGTCTCTGTTGAGCAGATGTCAATCCTGCCTCGCCTTTGCTTTGTTGCCTCTACCAAGATGATTTCCCGTTTCTCTCTTCACTGGAGCAGGCAGACACAGCCAACGCACATCAAGTGTCAAGAGACACGCTCTGCTGAGCTCAACGCTTGTGCAGATGCACATGTGCGACGAAGTCAACACACGTGCTTGTGGAGAGAAAGAAAGGGACTCCCAGGCGTGTGGAGCGACGGGGAGAAAGAGCGGGCGCTGAGGAACACAGTTTCAAACAGACTGTCTCCACACAAACAGGCACCTGTCTGCAGGTATCCTAGATCTTGATTCTTGAACTTGAGGAAACACGCGTCTGAGCAAAACTCCCAAACGCTTCCAGGAAAGACACAGGCTCTCCCACAAGCACACAAGTGTTTGCCCTCAGCTATAGATCAGGGACAAGCCTGTGAAGAGCAACCAAAGAGCTCGTCCGTCTTTCCCTCAATAGATGGGAGTAGGCGCGCTTGCGGATGTGTGCGTGTGTGTGGCCACGCGTTTGCTTAGGCATCAGTGTGTGAAAAGGTAGGTGCTTTTCTCTAGCTGCGTGTGCGTGCACGTGGTGCTGGGTGCACATCCCTGGGTGCTCGTGGAAAGGTTTCTGCATGGTTTCCGCTGAGGAATCGTGTGTGTGCACATGGACAAAGAGAAGGCGCAGCAACCAGGTTCCAGCGCCGAAGAAGGCAAAAGGCGAGGTTTCCGGCGCTATCTCCTTCTCTCCCCAGAGCTAGTCGCGCAAAGCAAGCCGCTAAGCCGGCGACCGGCAAGAGAGCTACAACGAAGCATGCCGAACGGAGAAAATAGCAGCAGCTCATCTGTTCACACCTTGTTTCTGCCATGTGCTTGAACGCCAAGACGTTCGCGCTTCTGTGAGATGAAAGACGTCCTTCTGCATATGTGGTTGCTCACACCGGTGCACTTGTTAGTGTATCCATTCAGTCCTGGGCTGCGGGGCATTCAGAAGTGGCTCTGTGGAGACGTCTGCATAGAGGCAGCTGTCAGAACACGCACACTCGATTGTTCACCAAAACATATGCAGACGCGTCCTTAGCCTGTAGATTTGGATGCACAGAGTTCCCTGTGTTCGCAAGAGACAAGGGAATCGCGTCTGTGCGCACAGAAGCAATAGCGGGCCGTTTCCCTCGGAGTGAACGCGAAAGAGCCGTCTATATACTCGCAGACACGCGAACGTGCCTCAATGCGGTCACAGAGGCAGCAGCTTTTGCACAGATGCTCCTGGTGATTCTGGCACTTTCCAGGCACACTCCTGAAAGTCGCGCACACTGCTGTTCACTCGCTAAACGACCTCTTGGGAAACACGTCTCCGGTCGACGGACCGCTCAGATTGCTTCTCGTGTAACTGTGAACTGTGTCAGCGCAGGGAATCCGTCTCTGTTGAGCAGATGTGGATCCTGCCTCGCTTTTGCTTTGTTGCCTCTACCAAGATGATTTCCCGTTTCTCTCTTCACTGGAGCAGGCAGACACAGCCAACGCACATCAAGTGTCAAGAGACACGCTCTGCTGAGCTCAACGCTTGTGCAGATGCACATGTGCGACGAAGTCAACACACGTGCTTGTGGAGAGAAAGAAAGGGACTCCCAGGCGTGTGGAGCGACGGGGAGAAAGAGCGGGCGCTGAGGAACACAGTTTCAAACAGACTGTCTCCACACAAACAGGCACCTGTCTGCAGGTATCCTAGATCTTGATTCTTGAACTTGAGGAAACACGCGTCTGAGCAAAACTCCCAAACGCTTCCAGGAAAGACACAGGCTCTCCCACAAGCACACAAGTGTTTGCCCTCAGCTATAGATCAGGGACAAGCCTGTGAAGAGCAACCAAAGAGCTCGTCCGTCTTTCCCTCAATAGATGGGAGTAGGCGCGCTTGCGGATGTGTGCGTGTGTGTGGCCACGCGTTTGCTTAGGCATCAGTGTGTGAAAAGGTAGGTGCTTTTCTCTAGCTGCGTGTGCGTGCACGTGGTGCTGGGTGCACATCCCTGGGTGCTCGTGGAAAGGTTTCTGCATGGTTTCCGCTGAGGAATCGTGTGTGTGCACATGGACAAAGAGAAGGCGCAGCAACCAGGTTCCAGCGCCGAAGAAGGCAAAAGGCGAGGTTTCCGGCGCTATCTCCTTCTCTCCCCAGAGCTAGTCGCGCAAAGCAAGCCGCTAAGCCGGCGACCGGCAAGAGAGCTACAACGAAGCATGCCGAACGGAGAAAATAGCAGCAGCTCATCTGTTCACACCTTGTTTCTGCCATGTGCTTGAACGCCAAGACGTTCGCGCTTCTGTGAGATGAAAGACGTCCTTCTGCATATGTGGTTGCTCACACCGGTGCACTTGTTAGTGTATCCATTCAGTCCTGGGCTGCGGGGCATTCAGAAGTGGCTCTGTGGAGACGTCTGCATAGAGGCAGCTGTCAGAACACGCACACTCGATTGTTCACCAAAACATATGCAGACGCGTCCTTAGCCTGTAGATTTGGATGCACAGAGTTCCCTGTGTTCGCAAGAGACAAGGGAATCGCGTCTGTGCGCACAGAAGCAATAGCGGACCGTTTCCCTCGGAGTGAACGCGAAAGAGCCGTCTATATACTCGCAGACACGCGAACGTGCCTCAATGCGGTCACAGAGGCAGCAGCTTTTGCACAGATGCTCCTGGTGATTCTGGCACTTTCCAGGCACACTCCTGAAAGTCGCGCACACTGCTGTTCACTCGCTAAACGACCTCTTGGGAAACACGTCTCCGGTCGACGGACCGCTCAGATTGCTTCTCGTGTAACTGTGAACTGTGTCAGCGCAGGGAATCCGTCTCTGTTGAGCAGATGTCAATCCTGCCTCGCTTTTGCTTTGTTGCCTCTACCAAGATGATTTCCCGTTTCTCTCTTCACTGGAGCAGGCAGACACAGCCAACGCACATCAAGTGTCAAGAGACACGCTCTGCTGAGCTCAACGCTTGTGCAGATGCACATGTGCGACGAAGTCAACACACGTGCTTGTGGAGAGAAAGAAAGGGACTCCCAGGCGTGTGGAGCGACGGGGAGAAAGAGCGGGCGCTGAGGAACACAGTTTCAAACAGACTGTCTCCACACAAACAGGCACCTGTCTGCAGGTATCCTAGATCTTGATTCTTGAACTTGAGGAAACACGCGTCTGAGCAAAACTCCCAAACGCTTCCAGGAAAGACACAGGCTCTCCCACAAGCACACAAGTGTTTGCCCTCAGCTATAGATCAGGGACAAGCCTGTGAAGAGCAACCAAAGAGCTCGTCCGTCTTTCCCTCAATAGATGGGAGTAGGCGCGCTTGCGGATGTGTGCGTGTGTGTGGCCACGCGTTTGCTTAGGCATCAGTGTGTGAAAAGGTAGGTGCTTTTCTCTAGCTGCGTGTGCGTGCACGTGGTGCTGGGTGCACATCCCTGGGTGCTCGTGGAAAGGTTTCTGCATGGTTTTCGCTGAGGAATCGTGTGTGTGCACATGGACAAAGAGAAGGCGCAGCAACCAGGTTCCAGCGCCGAAGAAGGCAAAAGGCGAGGTTTCCGGCGCTATCTCCTTCTCTCCCCAGAGCTAGTCGCGCAAAGCAAGCCGCTAAGCCGGCGACCGGCAAGAGAGCTACAACGAAGCATGCCGAACGGAGAAAATAGCAGCAGCTCATCTGTTCACACCTTGTTTCTGCCATGTGCTTGAACGCCAAGACGTTCGCGCTTCTGTGAGATGAAAGACGTCCTTCTGCATATGTGGTTGCTCACACCGGTGCACTTGTTAGTGTATCCATTCAGTCCTGGGCTGCGGGGCATTCAGAAGTGGCTCTGTGGAGACGTCTGCATAGAGGCAGCTGTCAGAACACGCACACTCGATTGTTCACCAAAACATATGCAGACGCGTCCTTAGCCTGTAGATTTGGATGCACAGAGTTCCCTGTGTTCGCAAGAGACAAGGGAATCGCGTCTGTGCGCACAGAAGCAATAGCGGACCGTTTCCCTCGGAGTGAACGCGAAAGAGCCGTCTATATACTCGCAGACACGCGAACGTGCCTCAATGCGGTCACAGAGGCAGCAGCTTTTGCACAGATGCTCCTGGTGATTCTGGCACTTTCCAGGCACACTCCTGAAAGTCGCGCACACTGCTGTTCACTCGCTAAACGACCTCTTGGGAAACACGTCTCCGGTCGACGGACCGCTCAGATTGCTTCTCGTGTAACTGTGAACTGTGTCAGCGCAGGGAATCCGTCTCTGTTGAGCAGATGTCAATCCTGCCTCGCTTTTGCTTTGTTGCCTCTACCAAGATGATTTCCCGTTTCTCTCTTCACTGGAGCAGGCAGACACAGCCAACGCACATCAAGTGTCAAGAGACACGCTCTGCTGAGCTCAACGCTTGTGCAGATGCACATGTGCGACGAAGTCAACACACGTGCTTGTGGAGAGAAAGAAAGGGACTCCCAGGCGTGTGGAGCGACGGGGAGAAAGAGCGGGCGCTGAGGAACACAGTTTCAAACAGACTGTCTCCACACAAACAGGCACCTGTCTGCAGGTATCCTAGATCTTGATTCTTGAACTTGAGGAAACACGCGTCTGAGCAAAACTCCCAAACGCTTCCAGGAAAGACACAGGCTCTCCCACAAGCACACAAGTGTTTGCCCTCAGCTATAGATCAGGGACAAGCCTGTGAAGAGCAACCAAAGAGCTCGTCCGTCTTTCCCTCAATAGATGGGAGTAGGCGCGCTTGCGGATGTGTGCGTGTGTGTGGCCACGCGTTTGCTTAGGCATCAGTGTGTGAAAAGGTAGGTGCTTTTCTCTAGCTGCGTGTGCGTGCACGTGGTGCTGGGTGCACATCCCTGGGTGCTCGTGGAAAGGTTTCTGCATGGTTTTCGCTGAGGAATCGTGTGTGTGCACATGGACAAAGAGAAGGCGCAGCAACCAGGTTCCAGCGCCGAAGAAGGCAAAAGGCGAGGTTTCCGGCGCTATCTCCTTCTCTCCCCAGAGCTAGTCGCGCAAAGCAAGCCGCTAAGCCGGCGACCGGCAAGAGAGCTACAACGAAGCATGCCGAACGGAGAAAATAGCAGCAGCTCATCTGTTCACACCTTGTTTCTGCCATGTGCTTGAACGCCAAGACGTTCGCGCTTCTGTGAGATGAAAGACGTCCTTCTGCATATGTGGTTGCTCACACCGGTGCACTTGTTAGTGTATCCATTCAGTCCTGGGCTGCGGGGCATTCAGAAGTGGCTCTGTGGAGACGTCTGCATAGAGGCAGCTGTCAGAACACGCACACTCGATTGTTCACCAAAACATATGCAGACGCGTCCTTAGCCTGTAGATTTGGATGCACAGAGTTCCCTGTGTTCGCAAGAGACAAGGGAATCGCGTCTGTGCGCACAGAAGCAATAGCGGACCGTTTCCCTCGGAGTGAACGCGAAAGAGCCGTCTATATACTCGCAGACACGCGAACGTGCCTCAATGCGGTCACAGAGGCAGCAGCTTTTGCACAGATGCTCCTGGTGATTCTGGCACTTTCCAGGCACACTCCTGAAAGTCGCGCACACTGCTGTTCACTCGCTAAACGACCTCTTGGGAAACACGTCTCCGGTCGACGGACCGCTCAGATTGCTTCTCGTGTAACTGTGAACTGTGTCAGCGCAGGGAATCCGTCTCTGTTGAGCAGATGTCAATCCTGCCTCGCTTTTGCTTTGTTGCCTCTACCAAGATGATTTCCCGTTTCTCTCTTCACTGGAGCAGGCAGACACAGCCAACGCACATCAAGTGTCAAGAGACACGCTCTGCTGAGCTCAACGCTTGTGCAGATGCACATGTGCGACGAAGTCAACACACGTGCTTGTGGAGAGAAAGAAAGGGACTCCCAGGCGTGTGGAGCGACGGGGAGAAAGAGCGGGCGCTGAGGAACACAGTTTCAAACAGACTGTCTCCACACAAACAGGCACCTGTCTGCAGGTATCCTAGATCTTGATTCTTGAACTTGAGGAAACACGCGTCTGAGCAAAACTCCCAAACGCTTCCAGGAAAGACACAGGCTCTCCCACAAGCACACAAGTGTTTGCCCTCAGCTATAGATCAGGGACAAGCCTGTGAAGAGCAACCAAAGAGCTCGTCCGTCTTTCCCTCAATAGATGGGAGTAGGCGCGCTTGCGGATGTGTGCGTGTGTGTGGCCACGCGTTTGCTTAGGCATCAGTGTGTGAAAAGGTAGGTGCTTTTCTCTAGCTGCGTGTGCGTGCACGTGGTGCTGGGTGCACATCCCTGGGTGCTCGTGGAAAGGTTTCTGCATGGTTTTCGCTGAGGAATCGTGTGTGTGCACATGGACAAAGAGAAGGCGCAGCAACCAGGTTCCAGCGCCGAAGAAGGCAAAAGGCGAGGTTTCCGGCGCTATCTCCTTCTCTCCCCAGAGCTAGTCGCGCAAAGCAAGCCGCTAAGCCGGCGACCGGCAAGAGAGCTACAACGAAGCATGCCGAACGGAGAAAATAGCAGCAGCTCATCTGTTCACACCTTGTTTCTGCCATGTGCTTGAACGCCAAGACGTTCGCGCTTCTGTGAGATGAAAGACGTCCTTCTGCATATGTGGTTGCTCACACCGGTGCACTTGTTAGTGTATCCATTCAGTCCTGGGCTGCGGGGCATTCAGAAGTGGCTCTGTGGAGACGTCTGCATAGAGGCAGCTGTCAGAACACGCACACTCGATTGTTCACCAAAACATATGCAGACGCGTCCTTAGCCTGTAGATTTGGATGCACAGAGTTCCCTGTGTTCGCAAGAGACAAGGGAATCGCGTCTGTGCGCACAGAAGCAATAGCGGGCCGTTTCCCTCGGAGTGAACGCGAAAGAGCCGTCTATATACTCGCAGACACGCGAACGTGCCTCAATGCGGTCACAGAGGCAGCAGCTTTTGCACAGATGCTCCTGGTGATTCTGGCACTTTCCAGGCACACTCCTGAAAGTCGCGCACACTGCTGTTCACTCGCTAAACGACCTCTTGGGAAACACGTCTCCGGTCGACGGACCGCTCAGATTGCTTCTCGTGTAACTGTGAACTGTGTCAGCGCAGGGAATCCGTCTCTGTTGAGCAGATGTCAATCCTGCCTCGCTTTTGCTTTGTTGCCTCTACCAAGATGATTTCCCGTTTCTCTCTTCACTGGAGCAGGCAGACACAGCCAACGCACATCAAGTGTCAAGAGACACGCTCTGCTGAGCTCAACGCTTGTGCAGATGCACATGTGCGACGAAGTCAACACACGTGCTTGTGGAGAGAAAGAAAGGGACTCCCAGGCGTGTGGAGCGACGGGGAGAAAGAGCGGGCGCTGAGGAACACAGTTTCAAACAGACTGTCTCCACACAAACAGGCACCTGTCTGCAGGTATCCTAGATCTTGATTCTTGAACTTGAGGAAACACGCGTCTGAGCAAAACTCCCAAACGCTTCCAGGAAAGACACAGGCTCTCCCACAAGCACACAAGTGTTTGCCCTCAGCTATAGATCAGGGACAAGCCTGTGAAGAGCAACCAAAGAGCTCGTCCGTCTTTCCCTCAATAGATGGGAGTAGGCGCGCTTGCGGATGTGTGCGTGTGTGTGGCCACGCGTTTGCTTAGGCATCAGTGTGTGAAAAGGTAGGTGCTTTTCTCTAGCTGCGTGTGCGTGCACGTGGTGCTGGGTGCACATCCCTGGGTGCTCGTGGAAAGGTTTCTGCATGGTTTTCGCTGAGGAATCGTGTGTGTGCACATGGACAAAGAGAAGGCGCAGCAACCAGGTTCCAGCGCCGAAGAAGGCAAAAGGCGAGGTTTCCGGCGCTATCTCCTTCTCTCCCCAGAGCTAGTCGCGCAAAGCAAGCCGCTAAGCCGGCGACCGGCAAGAGAGCTACAACGAAGCATGCCGAACGGAGAAAATAGCAGCAGCTCATCTGTTCACACCTTGTTTCTGCCATGTGCTTGAACGCCAAGACGTTCGCGCTTCTGTGAGATGAAAGACGTCCTTCTGCATATGTGGTTGCTCACACCGGTGCACTTGTTAGTGTATCCATTCAGTCCTGGGCTGCGGGGCATTCAGAAGTGGCTCTGTGGAGACGTCTGCATAGAGGCAGCTGTCAGAACACGCACACTCGATTGTTCACCAAAACATATGCAGACGCGTCCTTAGCCTGTAGATTTGGATGCACAGAGTTCCCTGTGTTCGCAAGAGACAAGGGAATCGCGTCTGTGCGCACAGAAGCAATAGCGGACCGTTTCCCTCGGAGTGAACGCGAAAGAGCCGTCTATATACTCGCAGACACGCGAACGTGCCTCAATGCGGTCACAGAGGCAGCAGCTTTTGCACAGATGCTCCTGGTGATTCTGGCACTTTCCAGGCACACTCCTGAAAGTCGCGCACACTGCTGTTCACTCGCTAAACGACCTCTTGGGAAACACGTCTCCGGTCGACGGACCGCTCAGATTGCTTCTCGTGTAACTGTGAACTGTGTCAGCGCAGGGAATCCGTCTCTGTTGAGCAGATGTCAATCCTGCCTCGCCTTTGCTTTGTTGCCTCTACCAAGATGATTTCCCGTTTCTCTCTTCACTGGAGCAGGCAGACACAGCCAACGCACATCAAGTGTCAAGAGACACGCTCTGCTGAGCTCAACGCTTGTGCAGATGCACATGTGCGACGAAGTCAACACACGTGCTTGTGGAGAGAAAGAAAGGGACTCCCAGGCGTGTGGAGCGACGGGGAGAAAGAGCGGGCGCTGAGGAACACAGTTTCAAACAGACTGTCTCCACACAAACAGGCACCTGTCTGCAGGTATCCTAGATCTTGATTCTTGAACTTGAGGAAACACGCGTCTGAGCAAAACTCCCAAACGCTTCCAGGAAAGACACAGGCTCTCCCACAAGCACACAAGTGTTTGCCCTCAGCTATAGATCAGGGACAAGCCTGTGAAGAGCAACCAAAGAGCTCGTCCGTCTTTCCCTCAATAGATGGGAGTAGGCGCGCTTGCGGATGTGTGCGTGTGTGTGGCCACGCGTTTGCTTAGGCATCAGTGTGTGAAAAGGTAGGTGCTTTTCTCTAGCTGCGTGTGCGTGCACGTGGTGCTGGGTGCACATCCCTGGGTGCTCGTGGAAAGGTTTCTGCATGGTTTTCGCTGAGGAATCGTGTGTGTGCACATGGACAAAGAGAAGGCGCAGCAACCAGGTTCCAGCGCCGAAGAAGGCAAAAGGCGAGGTTTCCGGCGCTATCTCCTTCTCTCCCCAGAGCTAGTCGCGCAAAGCAAGCCGCTAAGCCGGCGACCGGCAAGAGAGCTACAACGAAGCATGCCGAACGGAGAAAATAGCAGCAGCTCATCTGTTCACACCTTGTTTCTGCCATGTGCTTGAACGCCAAGACGTTCGCGCTTCTGTGAGATGAAAGACGTCCTTCTGCATATGTGGTTGCTCACACCGGTGCACTTGTTAGTGTATCCATTCAGTCCTGGGCTGCGGGGCATTCAGAAGTGGCTCTGTGGAGACGTCTGCATAGAGGCAGCTGTCAGAACACGCACACTCGATTGTTCACCAAAACATATGCAGACGCGTCCTTAGCCTGTAGATTTGGATGCACAGAGTTCCCTGTGTTCGCAAGAGACAAGGGAATCGCGTCTGTGCGCACAGAAGCAATAGCGGACCGTTTCCCTCGGAGTGAACGCGAAAGAGCCGTCTATATACTCGCAGACACGCGAACGTGCCTCAATGCGGTCACAGAGGCAGCAGCTTTTGCACAGATGCTCCTGGTGATTCTGGCACTTTCCAGGCACACTCCTGAAAGTCGCGCACACTGCTGTTCACTCGCTAAACGACCTCTTGGGAAACACGTCTCCGGTCGACGGACCGCTCAGATTGCTTCTCGTGTAACTGTGAACTGTGTCAGCGCAGGGAATCCGTCTCTGTTGAGCAGATGTCAATCCTGCCTCGCTTTTGCTTTGTTGCCTCTACCAAGATGATTTCCCGTTTCTCTCTTCACTGGAGCAGGCAGACACAGCCAACGCACATCAAGTGTCAAGAGACACGCTCTGCTGAGCTCAACGCTTGTGCAGATGCACATGTGCGACGAAGTCAACACACGTGCTTGTGGAGAGAAAGAAAGGGACTCCCAGGCGTGTGGAGCGACGGGGAGAAAGAGCGGGCGCTGAGGAACACAGTTTCAAACAGACTGTCTCCACACAAACAGGCACCTGTCTGCAGGTATCCTAGATCTTGATTCTTGAACTTGAGGAAACACGCGTCTGAGCAAAACTCCCAAACGCTTCCAGGAAAGACACAGGCTCTCCCACAAGCACACAAGTGTTTGCCCTCAGCTATAGATCAGGGACAAGCCTGTGAAGAGCAACCAAAGAGCTCGTCCGTCTTTCCCTCAATAGATGGGAGTAGGCGCGCTTGCGGATGTGTGCGTGTGTGTGGCCACGCGTTTGCTTAGGCATCAGTGTGTGAAAAGGTAGGTGCTTTTCTCTAGCTGCGTGTGCGTGCACGTGGTGCTGGGTGCACATCCCTGGGTGCTCGTGGAAAGGTTTCTGCATGGTTTCCGCTGAGGAATCGTGTGTGTGCACATGGACAAAGAGAAGGCGCAGCAACCAGGTTCCAGCGCCGAAGAAGGCAAAAGGCGAGGTTTCCGGCGCTATCTCCTTCTCTCCCCAGAGCTAGTCGCGCAAAGCAAGCCGCTAAGCCGGCGACCGGCAAGAGAGCTACAACGAAGCATGCCGAACGGAGAAAATAGCAGCAGCTCATCTGTTCACACCTTGTTTCTGCCATGTGCTTGAACGCCAAGACGTTCGCGCTTCTGTGAGATGAAAGACGTCCTTCTGCATATGTGGTTGCTCACACCGGTGCACTTGTTAGTGTATCCATTCAGTCCTGGGCTGCGGGGCATTCAGAAGTGGCTCTGTGGAGACGTCTGCATAGAGGCAGCTGTCAGAACACGCACACTCGATTGTTCACCAAAACATATGCAGACGCGTCCTTAGCCTGTAGATTTGGATGCACAGAGTTCCCTGTGTTCGCAAGAGACAAGGGAATCGCGTCTGTGCGCACAGAAGCAATAGCGGGCCGTTTCCCTCGGAGTGAACGCGAAAGAGCCGTCTATATACTCGCAGACACGCGAACGTGCCTCAATGCGGTCACAGAGGCAGCAGCTTTTGCACAGATGCTCCTGGTGATTCTGGCACTTTCCAGGCACACTCCTGAAAGTCGCGCACACTGCTGTTCACTCGCTAAACGACCTCTTGGGAAACACGTCTCCGGTCGACGGACCGCTCAGATTGCTTCTCGTGTAACTGTGAACTGTGTCAGCGCAGGGAATCCGTCTCTGTTGAGCAGATGTCAATCCTGCCTCGCTTTTGCTTTGTTGCCTCTACCAAGATGATTTCCCGTTTCTCTCTTCACTGGAGCAGGCAGACACAGCCAACGCACATCAAGTGTCAAGAGACACGCTCTGCTGAGCTCAACGCTTGTGCAGATGCACATGTGCGACGAAGTCAACACACGTGCTTGTGGAGAGAAAGAAAGGGACTCCCAGGCGTGTGGAGCGACGGGGAGAAAGAGCGGGCGCTGAGGAACACAGTTTCAAACAGACTGTCTCCACACAAACAGGCACCTGTCTGCAGGTATCCTAGATCTTGATTCTTGAACTTGAGGAAACACGCGTCTGAGCAAAACTCCCAAACGCTTCCAGGAAAGACACAGGCTCTCCCACAAGCACACAAGTGTTTGCCCTCAGCTATAGATCAGGGACAAGCCTGTGAAGAGCAACCAAAGAGCTCGTCCGTCTTTCCCTCAATAGATGGGAGTAGGCGCGCTTGCGGATGTGTGCGTGTGTGTGGCCACGCGTTTGCTTAGGCATCAGTGTGTGAAAAGGTAGGTGCTTTTCTCTAGCTGCGTGTGCGTGCACGTGGTGCTGGGTGCACATCCCTGGGTGCTCGTGGAAAGGTTTCTGCATGGTTTTCGCTGAGGAATCGTGTGTGTGCACATGGACAAAGAGAAGGCGCAGCAACCAGGTTCCAGCGCCGAAGAAGGCAAAAGGCGAGGTTTCCGGCGCTATCTCCTTCTCTCCCCAGAGCTAGTCGCGCAAAGCAAGCCGCTAAGCCGGCGACCGGCAAGAGAGCTACAACGAAGCATGCCGAACGGAGAAAATAGCAGCAGCTCATCTGTTCACACCTTGTTTCTGCCATGTGCTTGAACGCCAAGACGTTCGCGCTTCTGTGAGATGAAAGACGTCCTTCTGCATATGTGGTTGCTCACACCGGTGCACTTGTTAGTGTATCCATTCAGTCCTGGGCTGCGGGGCATTCAGAAGTGGCTCTGTGGAGACGTCTGCATAGAGGCAGCTGTCAGAACACGCACACTCGATTGTTCACCAAAACATATGCAGACGCGTCCTTAGCCTGTAGATTTGGATGCACAGAGTTCCCTGTGTTCGCAAGAGACAAGGGAATCGCGTCTGTGCGCACAGAAGCAATAGCGGACCGTTTCCCTCGGAGTGAACGCGAAAGAGCCGTCTATATACTCGCAGACACGCGAACGTGCCTCAATGCGGTCACAGAGGCAGCAGCTTTTGCACAGATGCTCCTGGTGATTCTGGCACTTTCCAGGCACACTCCTGAAAGTCGCGCACACTGCTGTTCACTCGCTAAACGACCTCTTGGGAAACACGTCTCCGGTCGACGGACCGCTCAGATTGCTTCTCGTGTAACTGTGAACTGTGTCAGCGCAGGGAATCCGTCTCTGTTGAGCAGATGTCAATCCTGCCTCGCTTTTGCTTTGTTGCCTCTACCAAGATGATTTCCCGTTTCTCTCTTCACTGGAGCAGGCAGACACAGCCAACGCACATCAAGTGTCAAGAGACACGCTCTGCTGAGCTCAACGCTTGTGCAGATGCACATGTGCGACGAAGTCAACACACGTGCTTGTGGAGAGAAAGAAAGGGACTCCCAGGCGTGTGGAGCGACGGGGAGAAAGAGCGGGCGCTGAGGAACACAGTTTCAAACAGACTGTCTCCACACAAACAGGCACCTGTCTGCAGGTATCCTAGATCTTGATTCTTGAACTTGAGGAAACACGCGTCTGAGCAAAACTCCCAAACGCTTCCAGGAAAGACACAGGCTCTCCCACAAGCACACAAGTGTTTGCCCTCAGCTATAGATCAGGGACAAGCCTGTGAAGAGCAACCAAAGAGCTCGTCCGTCTTTCCCTCAATAGATGGGAGTAGGCGCGCTTGCGGATGTGTGCGTGTGTGTGGCCACGCGTTTGCTTAGGCATCAGTGTGTGAAAAGGTAGGTGCTTTTCTCTAGCTGCGTGTGCGTGCACGTGGTGCTGGGTGCACATCCCTGGGTGCTCGTGGAAAGGTTTCTGCATGGTTTTCGCTGAGGAATCGTGTGTGTGCACATGGACAAAGAGAAGGCGCAGCAACCAGGTTCCAGCGCCGAAGAAGGCAAAAGGCGAGGTTTCCGGCGCTATCTCCTTCTCTCCCCAGACCTAGTCGCGCAAAGCAAGCCGCTAAGCCGGCGACCGGCAAGAGAGCTACAACGAAGCATGCCGAACGGAGAAAATAGCAGCAGCTCATCTGTTCACACCTTGTTTCTGCCATGTGCTTGAACGCCAAGACGTTCGCGCTTCTGTGAGATGAAAGACGTCCTTCTGCATATGTGGTTGCTCACACCGGTGCACTTGTTAGTGTATCCATTCAGTCCTGGGCTGCGGGGCATTCAGAAGTGGCTCTGTGGAGACGTCTGCATAGAGGCAGCTGTCAGAACACGCACACTCGATTGTTCACCAAAACATATGCAGACGCGTCCTTAGCCTGTAGATTTGGATGCACAGAGTTCCCTGTGTTCGCAAGAGACAAGGGAATCGCGTCTGTGCGCACAGAAGCAATAGCGGACCGTTTCCCTCGGAGTGAACGCGAAAGAGCCGTCTATATACTCGCAGACACGCGAACGTGCCTCAATGCGGTCACAGAGGCAGCAGCTTTTGCACAGATGCTCCTGGTGATTCTGGCACTTTCCAGGCACACTCCTGAAAGTCGCGCACACTGCTGTTCACTCGCTAAACGACCTCTTGGGAAACACGTCTCCGGTCGACGGACCGCTCAGATTGCTTCTCGTGTAACTGTGAACTGTGTCAGCGCAGGGAATCCGTCTCTGTTGAGCAGATGTCAATCCTGCCTCGCTTTTGCTTTGTTGCCTCTACCAAGATGATTTCCCGTTTCTCTCTTCACTGGAGCAGGCAGACACAGCCAACGCACATCAAGTGTCAAGAGACACGCTCTGCTGAGCTCAACGCTTGTGCAGATGCACATGTGCGACGAAGTCAACACACGTGCTTGTGGAGAGAAAGAAAGGGACTCCCAGGCGTGTGGAGCGACGGGGAGAAAGAGCGGGCGCTGAGGAACACAGTTTCAAACAGACTGTCTCCACACAAACAGGCACCTGTCTGCAGGTATCCTAGATCTTGATTCTTGAACTTGAGGAAACACGCGTCTGAGCAAAACTCCCAAACGCTTCCAGGAAAGACACAGGCTCTCCCACAAGCACACAAGTGTTTGCCCTCAGCTATAGATCAGGGACAAGCCTGTGAAGAGCAACCAAAGAGCTCGTCCGTCTTTCCCTCAATAGATGGGAGTAGGCGCGCTTGCGGATGTGTGCGTGTGTGTGGCCACGCGTTTGCTTAGGCATCAGTGTGTGAAAAGGTAGGTGCTTTTCTCTAGCTGCGTGTGCGTGCACGTGGTGCTGGGTGCACATCCCTGGGTGCTCGTGGAAAGGTTTCTGCATGGTTTTCGCTGAGGAATCGTGTGTGTGCACATGGACAAAGAGAAGGCGCAGCAACCAGGTTCCAGCGCCGAAGAAGGCAAAAGGCGAGGTTTCCGGCGCTATCTCCTTCTCTCCCCAGAGCTAGTCGCGCAAAGCAAGCCGCTAAGCCGGCGACCGGCAAGAGAGCTACAACGAAGCATGCCGAACGGAGAAAATAGCAGCAGCTCATCTGTTCACACCTTGTTTCTGCCATGTGCTTGAACGCCAAGACGTTCGCGCTTCTGTGAGATGAAAGACGTCCTTCTGCATATGTGGTTGCTCACACCGGTGCACTTGTTAGTGTATCCATTCAGTCCTGGGCTGCGGGGCATTCAGAAGTGGCTCTGTGGAGACGTCTGCATAGAGGCAGCTGTCAGAACACGCACACTCGATTGTTCACCAAAACATATGCAGACGCGTCCTTAGCCTGTAGATTTGGATGCACAGAGTTCCCTGTGTTCGCAAGAGACAAGGGAATCGCGTCTGTGCGCACAGAAGCAATAGCGGACCGTTTCCCTCGGAGTGAACGCGAAAGAGCCGTCTATATACTCGCAGACACGCGAACGTGCCTCAATGCGGTCACAGAGGCAGCAGCTTTTGCACAGATGCTCCTGGTGATTCTGGCACTTTCCAGGCACACTCCTGAAAGTCGCGCACACTGCTGTTCACTCGCTAAACGACCTCTTGGGAAACACGTCTCCGGTCGACGGACCGCTCAGATTGCTTCTCGTGTAACTGTGAACTGTGTCAGCGCAGGGAATCCGTCTCTGTTGAGCAGATGTCAATCCTGCCTCGCTTTTGCTTTGTTGCCTCTACCAAGATGATTTCCCGTTTCTCTCTTCACTGGAGCAGGCAGACACAGCCAACGCACATCAAGTGTCAAGAGACACGCTCTGCTGAGCTCAACGCTTGTGCAGATGCACATGTGCGACGAAGTCAACACACGTGCTTGTGGAGAGAAAGAAAGGGACTCCCAGGCGTGTGGAGCGACGGGGAGAAAGAGCGGGCGCTGAGGAACACAGTTTCAAACAGACTGTCTCCACACAAACAGGCACCTGTCTGCAGGTATCCTAGATCTTGATTCTTGAACTTGAGGAAACACGCGTCTGAGCAAAACTCCCAAACGCTTCCAGGAAAGACACAGGCTCTCCCACAAGCACACAAGTGTTTGCCCTCAGCTATAGATCAGGGACAAGCCTGTGAAGAGCAACCAAAGAGCTCGTCCGTCTTTCCCTCAATAGATGGGAGTAGGCGCGCTTGCGGATGTGTGCGTGTGTGTGGCCACGCGTTTGCTTAGGCATCAGTGTGTGAAAAGGTAGGTGCTTTTCTCTAGCTGCGTGTGCGTGCACGTGGTGCTGGGTGCACATCCCTGGGTGCTCGTGGAAAGGTTTCTGCATGGTTTTCGCTGAGGAATCGTGTGTGTGCACATGGACAAAGAGAAGGCGCAGCAACCAGGTTCCAGCGCCGAAGAAGGCAAAAGGCGAGGTTTCCGGCGCTATCTCCTTCTCTCCCCAGAGCTAGTCGCGCAAAGCAAGCCGCTAAGCCGGCGACCGGCAAGAGAGCTACAACGAAGCATGCCGAACGGAGAAAATAGCAGCAGCTCATCTGTTCACACCTTGTTTCTGCCATGTGCTTGAACGCCAAGACGTTCGCGCTTCTGTGAGATGAAAGACGTCCTTCTGCATATGTGGTTGCTCACACCGGTGCACTTGTTAGTGTATCCATTCAGTCCTGGGCTGCGGGGCATTCAGAAGTGGCTCTGTGGAGACGTCTGCATAGAGGCAGCTGTCAGAACACGCACACTCGATTGTTCACCAAAACATATGCAGACGCGTCCTTAGCCTGTAGATTTGGATGCACAGAGTTCCCTGTGTTCGCAAGAGACAAGGGAATCGCGTCTGTGCGCACAGAAGCAATAGCGGGCCGTTTCCCTCGGAGTGAACGCGAAAGAGCCGTCTATATACTCGCAGACACGCGAACGTGCCTCAATGCGGTCACAGAGGCAGCAGCTTTTGCACAGATGCTCCTGGTGATTCTGGCACTTTCCAGGCACACTCCTGAAAGTCGCGCACACTGCTGTTCACTCGCTAAACGACCTCTTGGGAAACACGTCTCCGGTCGACGGACCGCTCAGATTGCTTCTCGTGTAACTGTGAACTGTGTCAGCGCAGGGAATCCGTCTCTGTTGAGCAGATGTCAATCCTGCCTCGCTTTTGCTTTGTTGCCTCTACCAAGATGATTTCCCGTTTCTCTCTTCACTGGAGCAGGCAGACACAGCCAACGCACATCAAGTGTCAAGAGACACGCTCTGCTGAGCTCAACGCTTGTGCAGATGCACATGTGCGACGAAGTCAACACACGTGCTTGTGGAGAGAAAGAAAGGGACTCCCAGGCGTGTGGAGCGACGGGGAGAAAGAGCGGGCGCTGAGGAACACAGTTTCAAACAGACTGTCTCCACACAAACAGGCACCTGTCTGCAGGTATCCTAGATCTTGATTCTTGAACTTGAGGAAACACGCGTCTGAGCAAAACTCCCAAACGCTTCCAGGAAAGACACAGGCTCTCCCACAAGCACACAAGTGTTTGCCCTCAGCTATAGATCAGGGACAAGCCTGTGAAGAGCAACCAAAGAGCTCGTCCGTCTTTCCCTCAATAGATGGGAGTAGGCGCGCTTGCGGATGTGTGCGTGTGTGTGGCCACGCGTTTGCTTAGGCATCAGTGTGTGAAAAGGTAGGTGCTTTTCTCTAGCTGCGTGTGCGTGCACGTGGTGCTGGGTGCACATCCCTGGGTGCTCGTGGAAAGGTTTCTGCATGGTTTTCGCTGAGGAATCGTGTGTGTGCACATGGACAAAGAGAAGGCGCAGCAACCAGGTTCCAGCGCCGAAGAAGGCAAAAGGCGAGGTTTCCGGCGCTATCTCCTTCTCTCCCCAGAGCTAGTCGCGCAAAGCAAGCCGCTAAGCCGGCGACCGGCAAGAGAGCTACAACGAAGCATGCCGAACGGAGAAAATAGCAGCAGCTCATCTGTTCACACCTTGTTTCTGCCATGTGCTTGAACGCCAAGACGTTCGCGCTTCTGTGAGATGAAAGACGTCCTTCTGCATATGTGGTTGCTCACACCGGTGCACTTGTTAGTGTATCCATTCAGTCCTGGGCTGCGGGGCATTCAGAAGTGGCTCTGTGGAGACGTCTGCATAGAGGCAGCTGTCAGAACACGCACACTCGATTGTTCACCAAAACATATGCAGACGCGTCCTTAGCCTGTAGATTTGGATGCACAGAGTTCCCTGTGTTCGCAAGAGACAAGGGAATCGCGTCTGTGCGCACAGAAGCAATAGCGGACCGTTTCCCTCGGAGTGAACGCGAAAGAGCCGTCTATATACTCGCAGACACGCGAACGTGCCTCAATGCGGTCACAGAGGCAGCAGCTTTTGCACAGATGCTCCTGGTGATTCTGGCACTTTCCAGGCACACTCCTGAAAGTCGCGCACACTGCTGTTCACTCGCTAAACGACCTCTTGGGAAACACGTCTCCGGTCGACGGACCGCTCAGATTGCTTCTCGTGTAACTGTGAACTGTGTCAGCGCAGGGAATCCGTCTCTGTTGAGCAGATGTCAATCCTGCCTCGCTTTTGCTTTGTTGCCTCTACCAAGATGATTTCCCGTTTCTCTCTTCACTGGAGCAGGCAGACACAGCCAACGCACATCAAGTGTCAAGAGACACGCTCTGCTGAGCTCAACGCTTGTGCAGATGCACATGTGCGACGAAGTCAACACACGTGCTTGTGGAGAGAAAGAAAGGGACTCCCAGGCGTGTGGAGCGACGGGGAGAAAGAGCGGGCGCTGAGGAACACAGTTTCAAACAGACTGTCTCCACACAAACAGGCACCTGTCTGCAGGTATCCTAGATCTTGATTCTTGAACTTGAGGAAACACGCGTCTGAGCAAAACTCCCAAACGCTTCCAGGAAAGACACAGGCTCTCCCACAAGCACACAAGTGTTTGCCCTCAGCTATAGATCAGGGACAAGCCTGTGAAGAGCAACCAAAGAGCTCGTCCGTCTTTCCCTCAATAGATGGGAGTAGGCGCGCTTGCGGATGTGTGCGTGTGTGTGGCCACGCGTTTGCTTAGGCATCAGTGTGTGAAAAGGTAGGTGCTTTTCTCTAGCTGCGTGTGCGTGCACGTGGTGCTGGGTGCACATCCCTGGGTGCTCGTGGAAAGGTTTCTGCATGGTTTTCGCTGAGGAATCGTGTGTGTGCACATGGACAAAGAGAAGGCGCAGCAACCAGGTTCCAGCGCCGAAGAAGGCAAAAGGCGAGGTTTCCGGCGCTATCTCCTTCTCTCCCCAGAGCTAGTCGCGCAAAGCAAGCCGCTAAGCCGGCGACCGGCAAGAGAGCTACAACGAAGCATGCCGAACGGAGAAAATAGCAGCAGCTCATCTGTTCACACCTTGTTTCTGCCATGTGCTTGAACGCCAAGACGTTCGCGCTTCTGTGAGATGAAAGACGTCCTTCTGCATATGTGGTTGCTCACACCGGTGCACTTGTTAGTGTATCCATTCAGTCCTGGGCTGCGGGGCATTCAGAAGTGGCTCTGTGGAGACGTCTGCATAGAGGCAGCTGTCAGAACACGCACACTCGATTGTTCACCAAAACATATGCAGACGCGTCCTTAGCCTGTAGATTTGGATGCACAGAGTTCCCTGTGTTCGCAAGAGACAAGGGAATCGCGTCTGTGCGCACAGAAGCAATAGCGGACCGTTTCCCTCGGAGTGAACGCGAAAGAGCCGTCTATATACTCGCAGACACGCGAACGTGCCTCAATGCGGTCACAGAGGCAGCAGCTTTTGCACAGATGCTCCTGGTGATTCTGGCACTTTCCAGGCACACTCCTGAAAGTCGCGCACACTGCTGTTCACTCGCTAAACGACCTCTTGGGAAACACGTCTCCGGTCGACGGACCGCTCAGATTGCTTCTCGTGTAACTGTGAACTGTGTCAGCGCAGGGAATCCGTCTCTGTTGAGCAGATGTCAATCCTGCCTCGCTTTTGCTTTGTTGCCTCTACCAAGATGATTTCCCGTTTCTCTCTTCACTGGAGCAGGCAGACACAGCCAACGCACATCAAGTGTCAAGAGACACGCTCTGCTGAGCTCAACGCTTGTGCAGATGCACATGTGCGACGAAGTCAACACACGTGCTTGTGGAGAGAAAGAAAGGGACTCCCAGGCGTGTGGAGCGACGGGGAGAAAGAGCGGGCGCTGAGGAACACAGTTTCAAACAGACTGTCTCCACACAAACAGGCACCTGTCTGCAGGTATCCTAGATCTTGATTCTTGAACTTGAGGAAACACGCGTCTGAGCAAAACTCCCAAACGCTTCCAGGAAAGACACAGGCTCTCCCACAAGCACACAAGTGTTTGCCCTCAGCTATAGATCAGGGACAAGCCTGTGAAGAGCAACCAAAGAGCTCGTCCGTCTTTCCCTCAATAGATGGGAGTAGGCGCGCTTGCGGATGTGTGCGTGTGTGTGGCCACGCGTTTGCTTAGGCATCAGTGTGTGAAAAGGTAGGTGCTTTTCTCTAGCTGCGTGTGCGTGCACGTGGTGCTGGGTGCACATCCCTGGGTGCTCGTGGAAAGGTTTCTGCATGGTTTTCGCTGAGGAATCGTGTGTGTGCACATGGACAAAGAGAAGGCGCAGCAACCAGGTTCCAGCGCCGAAGAAGGCAAAAGGCGAGGTTTCCGGCGCTATCTCCTTCTCTCCCCAGAGCTAGTCGCGCAAAGCAAGCCGCTAAGCCGGCGACCGGCAAGAGAGCTACAACGAAGCATGCCGAACGGAGAAAATAGCAGCAGCTCATCTGTTCACACCTTGTTTCTGCCATGTGCTTGAACGCCAAGACGTTCGCGCTTCTGTGAGATGAAAGACGTCCTTCTGCATATGTGGTTGCTCACACCGGTGCACTTGTTAGTGTATCCATTCAGTCCTGGGCTGCGGGGCATTCAGAAGTGGCTCTGTGGAGACGTCTGCATAGAGGCAGCTGTCAGAACACGCACACTCGATTGTTCACCAAAACATATGCAGACGCGTCCTTAGCCTGTAGATTTGGATGCACAGAGTTCCCTGTGTTCGCAAGAGACAAGGGAATCGCGTCTGTGCGCACAGAAGCAATAGCGGACCGTTTCCCTCGGAGTGAACGCGAAAGAGCCGTCTATATACTCGCAGACACGCGAACGTGCCTCAATGCGGTCACAGAGGCAGCAGCTTTTGCACAGATGCTCCTGGTGATTCTGGCACTTTCCAGGCACACTCCTGAAAGTCGCGCACACTGCTGTTCACTCGCTAAACGACCTCTTGGGAAACACGTCTCCGGTCGACGGACCGCTCAGATTGCTTCTCGTGTAACTGTGAACTGTGTCAGCGCAGGGAATCCGTCTCTGTTGAGCAGATGTCAATCCTGCCTCGCTTTTGCTTTGTTGCCTCTACCAAGATGATTTCCCGTTTCTCTCTTCACTGGAGCAGGCAGACACAGCCAACGCACATCAAGTGTCAAGAGACACGCTCTGCTGAGCTCAACGCTTGTGCAGATGCACATGTGCGACGAAGTCAACACACGTGCTTGTGGAGAGAAAGAAAGGGACTCCCAGGCGTGTGGAGCGACGGGGAGAAAGAGCGGGCGCTGAGGAACACAGTTTCAAACAGACTGTCTCCACACAAACAGGCACCTGTCTGCAGGTATCCTAGATCTTGATTCTTGAACTTGAGGAAACACGCGTCTGAGCAAAACTCCCAAACGCTTCCAGGAAAGACACAGGCTCTCCCACAAGCACACAAGTGTTTGCCCTCAGCTATAGATCAGGGACAAGCCTGTGAAGAGCAACCAAAGAGCTCGTCCGTCTTTCCCTCAATAGATGGGAGTAGGCGCGCTTGCGGATGTGTGCGTGTGTGTGGCCACGCGTTTGCTTAGGCATCAGTGTGTGAAAAGGTAGGTGCTTTTCTCTAGCTGCGTGTGCGTGCACGTGGTGCTGGGTGCACATCCCTGGGTGCTCGTGGAAAGGTTTCTGCATGGTTTTCGCTGAGGAATCGTGTGTGTGCACATGGACAAAGAGAAGGCGCAGCAACCAGGTTCCAGCGCCGAAGAAGGCAAAAGGCGAGGTTTCCGGCGCTATCTCCTTCTCTCCCCAGAGCTAGTCGCGCAAAGCAAGCCGCTAAGCCGGCGACCGGCAAGAGAGCTACAACGAAGCATGCCGAACGGAGAAAATAGCAGCAGCTCATCTGTTCACACCTTGTTTCTGCCATGTGCTTGAACGCCAAGACGTTCGCGCTTCTGTGAGATGAAAGACGTCCTTCTGCATATGTGGTTGCTCACACCGGTGCACTTGTTAGTGTATCCATTCAGTCCTGGGCTGCGGGGCATTCAGAAGTGGCTCTGTGGAGACGTCTGCATAGAGGCAGCTGTCAGAACACGCACACTCGATTGTTCACCAAAACATATGCAGACGCGTCCTTAGCCTGTAGATTTGGATGCACAGAGTTCCCTGTGTTCGCAAGAGACAAGGGAATCGCGTCTGTGCGCACAGAAGCAATAGCGGACCGTTTCCCTCGGAGTGAACGCGAAAGAGCCGTCTATATACTCGCAGACACGCGAACGTGCCTCAATGCGGTCACAGAGGCAGCAGCTTTTGCACAGATGCTCCTGGTGATTCTGGCACTTTCCAGGCACACTCCTGAAAGTCGCGCACACTGCTGTTCACTCGCTAAACGACCTCTTGGGAAACACGTCTCCGGTCGACGGACCGCTCAGATTGCTTCTCGTGTAACTGTGAACTGTGTCAGCGCAGGGAATCCGTCTCTGTTGAGCAGATGTCAATCCTGCCTCGCTTTTGCTTTGTTGCCTCTACCAAGATGATTTCCCGTTTCTCTCTTCACTGGAGCAGGCAGACACAGCCAACGCACATCAAGTGTCAAGAGACACGCTCTGCTGAGCTCAACGCTTGTGCAGATGCACATGTGCGACGAAGTCAACACACGTGCTTGTGGAGAGAAAGAAAGGGACTCCCAGGCGTGTGGAGCGACGGGGAGAAAGAGCGGGCGCTGAGGAACACAGTTTCAAACAGACTGTCTCCACACAAACAGGCACCTGTCTGCAGGTATCCTAGATCTTGATTCTTGAACTTGAGGAAACACGCGTCTGAGCAAAACTCCCAAACGCTTCCAGGAAAGACACAGGCTCTCCCACAAGCACACAAGTGTTTGCCCTCAGCTATAGATCAGGGACAAGCCTGTGAAGAGCAACCAAAGAGCTCGTCCGTCTTTCCCTCAATAGATGGGAGTAGGCGCGCTTGCGGATGTGTGCGTGTGTGTGGCCACGCGTTTGCTTAGGCATCAGTGTGTGAAAAGGTAGGTGCTTTTCTCTAGCTGCGTGTGCGTGCACGTGGTGCTGGGTGCACATCCCTGGGTGCTCGTGGAAAGGTTTCTGCATGGTTTTCGCTGAGGAATCGTGTGTGTGCACATGGACAAAGAGAAGGCGCAGCAACCAGGTTCCAGCGCCGAAGAAGGCAAAAGGCGAGGTTTCCGGCGCTATCTCCTTCTCTCCCCAGAGCTAGTCGCGCAAAGCAAGCCGCTAAGCCGGCGACCGGCAAGAGAGCTACAACGAAGCATGCCGAACGGAGAAAATAGCAGCAGCTCATCTGTTCACACCTTGTTTCTGCCATGTGCTTGAACGCCAAGACGTTCGCGCTTCTGTGAGATGAAAGACGTCCTTCTGCATATGTGGTTGCTCACACCGGTGCACTTGTTAGTGTATCCATTCAGTCCTGGGCTGCGGGGCATTCAGAAGTGGCTCTGTGGAGACGTCTGCATAGAGGCAGCTGTCAGAACACGCACACTCGATTGTTCACCAAAACATATGCAGACGCGTCCTTAGCCTGTAGATTTGGATGCACAGAGTTCCCTGTGTTCGCAAGAGACAAGGGAATCGCGTCTGTGCGCACAGAAGCAATAGCGGACCGTTTCCCTCGGAGTGAACGCGAAAGAGCCGTCTATATACTCGCAGACACGCGAACGTGCCTCAATGCGGTCACAGAGGCAGCAGCTTTTGCACAGATGCTCCTGGTGATTCTGGCACTTTCCAGGCACACTCCTGAAAGTCGCGCACACTGCTGTTCACTCGCTAAACGACCTCTTGGGAAACACGTCTCCGGTCGACGGACCGCTCAGATTGCTTCTCGTGTAACTGTGAACTGTGTCAGCGCAGGGAATCCGTCTCTGTTGAGCAGATGTCAATCCTGCCTCGCTTTTGCTTTGTTGCCTCTACCAAGATGATTTCCCGTTTCTCTCTTCACTGGAGCAGGCAGACACAGCCAACGCACATCAAGTGTCAAGAGACACGCTCTGCTGAGCTCAACGCTTGTGCAGATGCACATGTGCGACGAAGTCAACACACGTGCTTGTGGAGAGAAAGAAAGGGACTCCCAGGCGTGTGGAGCGACGGGGAGAAAGAGCGGGCGCTGAGGAACACAGTTTCAAACAGACTGTCTCCACACAAACAGGCACCTGTCTGCAGGTATCCTAGATCTTGATTCTTGAACTTGAGGAAACACGCGTCTGAGCAAAACTCCCAAACGCTTCCAGGAAAGACACAGGCTCTCCCACAAGCACACAAGTGTTTGCCCTCAGCTATAGATCAGGGACAAGCCTGTGAAGAGCAACCAAAGAGCTCGTCCGTCTTTCCCTCAATAGATGGGAGTAGGCGCGCTTGCGGATGTGTGCGTGTGTGTGGCCACGCGTTTGCTTAGGCATCAGTGTGTGAAAAGGTAGGTGCTTTTCTCTAGCTGCGTGTGCGTGCACGTGGTGCTGGGTGCACATCCCTGGGTGCTCGTGGAAAGGTTTCTGCATGGTTTTCGCTGAGGAATCGTGTGTGTGCACATGGACAAAGAGAAGGCGCAGCAACCAGGTTCCAGCGCCGAAGAAGGCAAAAGGCGAGGTTTCCGGCGCTATCTCCTTCTCTCCCCAGAGCTAGTCGCGCAAAGCAAGCCGCTAAGCCGGCGACCGGCAAGAGAGCTACAACGAAGCATGCCGAACGGAGAAAATAGCAGCAGCTCATCTGTTCACACCTTGTTTCTGCCATGTGCTTGAACGCCAAGACGTTCGCGCTTCTGTGAGATGAAAGACGTCCTTCTGCATATGTGGTTGCTCACACCGGTGCACTTGTTAGTGTATCCATTCAGTCCTGGGCTGCGGGGCATTCAGAAGTGGCTCTGTGGAGACGTCTGCATAGAGGCAGCTGTCAGAACACGCACACTCGATTGTTCACCAAAACATATGCAGACGCGTCCTTAGCCTGTAGATTTGGATGCACAGAGTTCCCTGTGTTCGCAAGAGACAAGGGAATCGCGTCTGTGCGCACAGAAGCAATAGCGGGCCGTTTCCCTCGGAGTGAACGCGAAAGAGCCGTCTATATACTCGCAGACACGCGAACGTGCCTCAATGCGGTCACAGAGGCAGCAGCTTTTGCACAGATGCTCCTGGTGATTCTGGCACTTTCCAGGCACACTCCTGAAAGTCGCGCACACTGCTGTTCACTCGCTAAACGACCTCTTGGGAAACACGTCTCCGGTCGACGGACCGCTCAGATTGCTTCTCGTGTAACTGTGAACTGTGTCAGCGCAGGGAATCCGTCTCTGTTGAGCAGATGTCAATCCTGCCTCGCTTTTGCTTTGTTGCCTCTACCAAGATGATTTCCCGTTTCTCTCTTCACTGGAGCAGGCAGACACAGCCAACGCACATCAAGTGTCAAGAGACACGCTCTGCTGAGCTCAACGCTTGTGCAGATGCACATGTGCGACGAAGTCAACACACGTGCTTGTGGAGAGAAAGAAAGGGACTCCCAGGCGTGTGGAGCGACGGGGAGAAAGAGCGGGCGCTGAGGAACACAGTTTCAAACAGACTGTCTCCACACAAACAGGCACCTGTCTGCAGGTATCCTAGATCTTGATTCTTGAACTTGAGGAAACACGCGTCTGAGCAAAACTCCCAAACGCTTCCAGGAAAGACACAGGCTCTCCCACAAGCACACAAGTGTTTGCCCTCAGCTATAGATCAGGGACAAGCCTGTGAAGAGCAACCAAAGAGCTCGTCCGTCTTTCCCTCAATAGATGGGAGTAGGCGCGCTTGCGGATGTGTGCGTGTGTGTGGCCACGCGTTTGCTTAGGCATCAGTGTGTGAAAAGGTAGGTGCTTTTCTCTAGCTGCGTGTGCGTGCACGTGGTGCTGGGTGCACATCCCTGGGTGCTCGTGGAAAGGTTTCTGCATGGTTTTCGCTGAGGAATCGTGTGTGTGCACATGGACAAAGAGAAGGCGCAGCAACCAGGTTCCAGCGCCGAAGAAGGCAAAAGGCGAGGTTTCCGGCGCTATCTCCTTCTCTCCCCAGAGCTAGTCGCGCAAAGCAAGCCGCTAAGCCGGCGACCGGCAAGAGAGCTACAACGAAGCATGCCGAACGGAGAAAATAGCAGCAGCTCATCTGTTCACACCTTGTTTCTGCCATGTGCTTGAACGCCAAGACGTTCGCGCTTCTGTGAGATGAAAGACGTCCTTCTGCATATGTGGTTGCTCACACCGGTGCACTTGTTAGTGTATCCATTCAGTCCTGGGCTGCGGGGCATTCAGAAGTGGCTCTGTGGAGACGTCTGCATAGAGGCAGCTGTCAGAACACGCACACTCGATTGTTCACCAAAACATATGCAGACGCGTCCTTAGCCTGTAGATTTGGATGCACAGAGTTCCCTGTGTTCGCAAGAGACAAGGGAATCGCGTCTGTGCGCACAGAAGCAATAGCGGGCCGTTTCCCTCGGAGTGAACGCGAAAGAGCCGTCTATATACTCGCAGACACGCGAACGTGCCTCAATGCGGTCACAGAGGCAGCAGCTTTTGCACAGATGCTCCTGGTGATTCTGGCACTTTCCAGGCACACTCCTGAAAGTCGCGCACACTGCTGTTCACTCGCTAAACGACCTCTTGGGAAACACGTCTCCGGTCGACGGACCGCTCAGATTGCTTCTCGTGTAACTGTGAACTGTGTCAGCGCAGGGAATCCGTCTCTGTTGAGCAGATGTCAATCCTGCCTCGCTTTTGCTTTGTTGCCTCTACCAAGATGATTTCCCGTTTCTCTCTTCACTGGAGCAGGCAGACACAGCCAACGCACATCAAGTGTCAAGAGACACGCTCTGCTGAGCTCAACGCTTGTGCAGATGCACATGTGCGACGAAGTCAACACACGTGCTTGTGGAGAGAAAGAAAGGGACTCCCAGGCGTGTGGAGCGACGGGGAGAAAGAGCGGGCGCTGAGGAACACAGTTTCAAACAGACTGTCTCCACACAAACAGGCACCTGTCTGCAGGTATCCTAGATCTTGATTCTTGAACTTGAGGAAACACGCGTCTGAGCAAAACTCCCAAACGCTTCCAGGAAAGACACAGGCTCTCCCACAAGCACACAAGTGTTTGCCCTCAGCTATAGATCAGGGACAAGCCTGTGAAGAGCAACCAAAGAGCTCGTCCGTCTTTCCCTCAATAGATGGGAGTAGGCGCGCTTGCGGATGTGTGCGTGTGTGTGGCCACGCGTTTGCTTAGGCATCAGTGTGTGAAAAGGTAGGTGCTTTTCTCTAGCTGCGTGTGCGTGCACGTGGTGCTGGGTGCACATCCCTGGGTGCTCGTGGAAAGGTTTCTGCATGGTTTTCGCTGAGGAATCGTGTGTGTGCACATGGACAAAGAGAAGGCGCAGCAACCAGGTTCCAGCGCCGAAGAAGGCAAAAGGCGAGGTTTCCGGCGCTATCTCCTTCTCTCCCCAGAGCTAGTCGCGCAAAGCAAGCCGCTAAGCCGGCGACCGGCAAGAGAGCTACAACGAAGCATGCCGAACGGAGAAAATAGCAGCAGCTCATCTGTTCACACCTTGTTTCTGCCATGTGCTTGAACGCCAAGACGTTCGCGCTTCTGTGAGATGAAAGACGTCCTTCTGCATATGTGGTTGCTCACACCGGTGCACTTGTTAGTGTATCCATTCAGTCCTGGGCTGCGGGGCATTCAGAAGTGGCTCTGTGGAGACGTCTGCATAGAGGCAGCTGTCAGAACACGCACACTCGATTGTTCACCAAAACATATGCAGACGCGTCCTTAGCCTGTAGATTTGGATGCACAGAGTTCCCTGTGTTCGCAAGAGACAAGGGAATCGCGTCTGTGCGCACAGAAGCAATAGCGGACCGTTTCCCTCGGAGTGAACGCGAAAGAGCCGTCTATATACTCGCAGACACGCGAACGTGCCTCAATGCGGTCACAGAGGCAGCAGCTTTTGCACAGATGCTCCTGGTGATTCTGGCACTTTCCAGGCACACTCCTGAAAGTCGCGCACACTGCTGTTCACTCGCTAAACGACCTCTTGGGAAACACGTCTCCGGTCGACGGACCGCTCAGATTGCTTCTCGTGTAACTGTGAACTGTGTCAGCGCAGGGAATCCGTCTCTGTTGAGCAGATGTCAATCCTGCCTCGCTTTTGCTTTGTTGCCTCTACCAAGATGATTTCCCGTTTCTCTCTTCACTGGAGCAGGCAGACACAGCCAACGCACATCAAGTGTCAAGAGACACGCTCTGCTGAGCTCAACGCTTGTGCAGATGCACATGTGCGACGAAGTCAACACACGTGCTTGTGGAGAGAAAGAAAGGGACTCCCAGGCGTGTGGAGCGACGGGGAGAAAGAGCGGGCGCTGAGGAACACAGTTTCAAACAGACTGTCTCCACACAAACAGGCACCTGTCTGCAGGTATCCTAGATCTTGATTCTTGAACTTGAGGAAACACGCGTCTGAGCAAAACTCCCAAACGCTTCCAGGAAAGACACAGGCTCTCCCACAAGCACACAAGTGTTTGCCCTCAGCTATAGATCAGGGACAAGCCTGTGAAGAGCAACCAAAGAGCTCGTCCGTCTTTCCCTCAATAGATGGGAGTAGGCGCGCTTGCGGATGTGTGCGTGTGTGTGGCCACGCGTTTGCTTAGGCATCAGTGTGTGAAAAGGTAGGTGCTTTTCTCTAGCTGCGTGTGCGTGCACGTGGTGCTGGGTGCACATCCCTGGGTGCTCGTGGAAAGGTTTCTGCATGGTTTTCGCTGAGGAATCGTGTGTGTGCACATGGACAAAGAGAAGGCGCAGCAACCAGGTTCCAGCGCCGAAGAAGGCAAAAGGCGAGGTTTCCGGCGCTATCTCCTTCTCTCCCCAGAGCTAGTCGCGCAAAGCAAGCCGCTAAGCCGGCGACCGGCAAGAGAGCTACAACGAAGCATGCCGAACGGAGAAAATAGCAGCAGCTCATCTGTTCACACCTTGTTTCTGCCATGTGCTTGAACGCCAAGACGTTCGCGCTTCTGTGAGATGAAAGACGTCCTTCTGCATATGTGGTTGCTCACACCGGTGCACTTGTTAGTGTATCCATTCAGTCCTGGGCTGCGGGGCATTCAGAAGTGGCTCTGTGGAGACGTCTGCATAGAGGCAGCTGTCAGAACACGCACACTCGATTGTTCACCAAAACATATGCAGACGCGTCCTTAGCCTGTAGATTTGGATGCACAGAGTTCCCTGTGTTCGCAAGAGACAAGGGAATCGCGTCTGTGCGCACAGAAGCAATAGCGGGCCGTTTCCCTCGGAGTGAACGCGAAAGAGCCGTCTATATACTCGCAGACACGCGAACGTGCCTCAATGCGGTCACAGAGGCAGCAGCTTTTGCACAGATGCTCCTGGTGATTCTGGCACTTTCCAGGCACACTCCTGAAAGTCGCGCACACTGCTGTTCACTCGCTAAACGACCTCTTGGGAAACACGTCTCCGGTCGACGGACCGCTCAGATTGCTTCTCGTGTAACTGTGAACTGTGTCAGCGCAGGGAATCCGTCTCTGTTGAGCAGATGTCAATCCTGCCTCGCTTTTGCTTTGTTGCCTCTACCAAGATGATTTCCCGTTTCTCTCTTCACTGGAGCAGGCAGACACAGCCAACGCACATCAAGTGTCAAGAGACACGCTCTGCTGAGCTCAACGCTTGTGCAGATGCACATGTGCGACGAAGTCAACACACGTGCTTGTGGAGAGAAAGAAAGGGACTCCCAGGCGTGTGGAGCGACGGGGAGAAAGAGCGGGCGCTGAGGAACACAGTTTCAAACAGACTGTCTCCACACAAACAGGCACCTGTCTGCAGGTATCCTAGATCTTGATTCTTGAACTTGAGGAAACACGCGTCTGAGCAAAACTCCCAAACGCTTCCAGGAAAGACACAGGCTCTCCCACAAGCACACAAGTGTTTGCCCTCAGCTATAGATCAGGGACAAGCCTGTGAAGAGCAACCAAAGAGCTCGTCCGTCTTTCCCTCAATAGATGGGAGTAGGCGCGCTTGCGGATGTGTGCGTGTGTGTGGCCACGCGTTTGCTTAGGCATCAGTGTGTGAAAAGGTAGGTGCTTTTCTCTAGCTGCGTGTGCGTGCACGTGGTGCTGGGTGCACATCCCTGGGTGCTCGTGGAAAGGTTTCTGCATGGTTTTCGCTGAGGAATCGTGTGTGTGCACATGGACAAAGAGAAGGCGCAGCAACCAGGTTCCAGCGCCGAAGAAGGCAAAAGGCGAGGTTTCCGGCGCTATCTCCTTCTCTCCCCAGAGCTAGTCGCGCAAAGCAAGCCGCTAAGCCGGCGACCGGCAAGAGAGCTACAACGAAGCATGCCGAACGGAGAAAATAGCAGCAGCTCATCTGTTCACACCTTGTTTCTGCCATGTGCTTGAACGCCAAGACGTTCGCGCTTCTGTGAGATGAAAGACGTCCTTCTGCATATGTGGTTGCTCACACCGGTGCACTTGTTAGTGTATCCATTCAGTCCTGGGCTGCGGGGCATTCAGAAGTGGCTCTGTGGAGACGTCTGCATAGAGGCAGCTGTCAGAACACGCACACTCGATTGTTCACCAAAACATATGCAGACGCGTCCTTAGCCTGTAGATTTGGATGCACAGAGTTCCCTGTGTTCGCAAGAGACAAGGGAATCGCGTCTGTACGCACAGAAGCAATAGCGGACCGTTTCCCTCGGAGTGAACGCGAAAGAGCCGTCTATATACTCGCAGACACGCAAACGTGCCTCAATGCGGTCACAGAGGCAGCAGCTTTTGCACAGATGCTCCTGGTGATTCTGGCACTTTCCAGGCACACTCCTGAAAGTCGCGCACACTGCTGTTCACTCGCTAAACGACCTCTTGGGAAACACGTCTCCGGTCGACGGACCGCTCAGATTGCTTCTCGTGTAACTGTGAACTGTGTCAGCGCAGGGAATCCGTCTCTGTTGAGCAGATGTCAATCCTGCCTCGCTTTTGCTTTGTTGCCTCTACCAAGATGATTTCCCGTTTCTCTCTTCACTGGAGCAGGCAGACACAGCCAACGCACATCAAGTGTCAAGAGACACGCTCTGCTGAGCTCAACGCTTGTGCAGATGCACATGTGCGACGAAGTCAACACACGTGCTTGTGGAGAGAAAGAAAGGGACTCCCAGGCGTGTGGAGCGACGGGGAGAAAGAGCGGGCGCTGAGGAACACAGTTTCAAACAGACTGTCTCCACACAAACAGGCACCTGTCTGCAGGTATCCTAGATCTTGATTCTTGAACTTGAGGAAACACGCGTCTGAGCAAAACTCCCAAACGCTTCCAGGAAAGACACAGGCTCTCCCACAAGCACACAAGTGTTTGCCCTCAGCTATAGATCAGGGACAAGCCTGTGAAGAGCAACCAAAGAGCTCGTCCGTCTTTCCCTCAATAGATGGGAGTAGGCGCGCTTGCGGATGTGTGCGTGTGTGTGGCCACGCGTTTGCTTAGGCATCAGTGTGTGAAAAGGTAGGTGCTTTTCTCTAGCTGCGTGTGCGTGCACGTGGTGCTGGGTGCACATCCCTGGGTGCTCGTGGAAAGGTTTCTGCATGGTTTTCGCTGAGGAATCGTGTGTGTGCACATGGACAAAGAGAAGGCGCAGCAACCAGGTTCCAGCGCCGAAGAAGGCAAAAGGCGAGGTTTCCGGCGCTATCTCCTTCTCTCCCCAGAGCTAGTCGCGCAAAGCAAGCCGCTAAGCCGGCGACCGGCAAGAGAGCTACAACGAAGCATGCCGAACGGAGAAAATAGCAGCAGCTCATCTGTTCACACCTTGTTTCTGCCATGTGCTTGAACGCCAAGACGTTCGCGCTTCTGTGAGATGAAAGACGTCCTTCTGCATATGTGGTTGCTCACACCGGTGCACTTGTTAGTGTATCCATTCAGTCCTGGGCTGCGGGGCATTCAGAAGTGGCTCTGTGGAGACGTCTGCATAGAGGCAGCTGTCAGAACACGCACACTCGATTGTTCACCAAAACATATGCAGACGCGTCCTTAGCCTGTAGATTTGGATGCACAGAGTTCCCTGTGTTCGCAAGAGACAAGGGAATCGCGTCTGTACGCACAGAAGCAATAGCGGACCGTTTCCCTCGGAGTGAACGCGAAAGAGCCGTCTATATACTCGCAGACACGCAAACGTGCCTCAATGCGGTCACAGAGGCAGCAGCTTTTGCACAGATGCTCCTGGTGATTCTGGCACTTTCCAGGCACACTCCTGAAAGTCGCGCACACTGCTGTTCACTCGCTAAACGACCTCTTGGGAAACACGTCTCCGGTCGACGGACCGCTCAGATTGCTTCTCGTGTAACTGTGAACTGTGTCAGCGCAGGGAATCCGTCTCTGTTGAGCAGATGTCAATCCTGCCTCGCTTTTGCTTTGTTGCCTCTACCAAGATGATTTCCCGTTTCTCTCTTCACTGGAGCAGGCAGACACAGCCAACGCACATCAAGTGTCAAGAGACACGCTCTGCTGAGCTCAACGCTTGTGCAGATGCACATGTGCGACGAAGTCAACACACGTGCTTGTGGAGAGAAAGAAAGGGACTCCCAGGCGTGTGGAGCGACGGGGAGAAAGAGCGGGCGCTGAGGAACACAGTTTCAAACAGACTGTCTCCACACAAACAGGCACCTGTCTGCAGGTATCCTAGATCTTGATTCTTGAACTTGAGGAAACACGCGTCTGAGCAAAACTCCCAAACGCTTCCAGGAAAGACACAGGCTCTCCCACAAGCACACAAGTGTTTGCCCTCAGCTATAGATCAGGGACAAGCCTGTGAAGAGCAACCAAAGAGCTCGTCCGTCTTTCCCTCAATAGATGGGAGTAGGCGCGCTTGCGGATGTGTGCGTGTGTGTGGCCACGCGTTTGCTTAGGCATCAGTGTGTGAAAAGGTAGGTGCTTTTCTCTAGCTGCGTGTGCGTGCACGTGGTGCTGGGTGCACATCCCTGGGTGCTCGTGGAAAGGTTTCTGCATGGTTTTCGCTGAGGAATCGTGTGTGTGCACATGGACAAAGAGAAGGCGCAGCAACCAGGTTCCAGCGCCGAAGAAGGCAAAAGGCGAGGTTTCCGGCGCTATCTCCTTCTCTCCCCAGAGCTAGTCGCGCAAAGCAAGCCGCTAAGCCGGCGACCGGCAAGAGAGCTACAACGAAGCATGCCGAACGGAGAAAATAGCAGCAGCTCATCTGTTCACACCTTGTTTCTGCCATGTGCTTGAACGCCAAGACGTTCGCGCTTCTGTGAGATGAAAGACGTCCTTCTGCATATGTGGTTGCTCACACCGGTGCACTTGTTAGTGTATCCATTCAGTCCTGGGCTGCGGGGCATTCAGAAGTGGCTCTGTGGAGACGTCTGCATAGAGGCAGCTGTCAGAACACGCACACTCGATTGTTCACCAAAACATATGCAGACGCGTCCTTAGCCTGTAGATTTGGATGCACAGAGTTCCCTGTGTTCGCAAGAGACAAGGGAATCGCGTCTGTACGCACAGAAGCAATAGCGGACCGTTTCCCTCGGAGTGAACGCGAAAGAGCCGTCTATATACTCGCAGACACGCGAACGTGCCTCAATGCGGTCACAGAGGCAGCAGCTTTTGCACAGATGCTCCTGGTGATTCTGGCACTTTCCAGGCACACTCCTGAAAGTCGCGCACACTGCTGTTCACTCGCTAAACGACCTCTTGGGAAACACGTCTCCGGTCGACGGACCGCTCAGATTGCTTCTCGTGTAACTGTGAACTGTGTCAGCGCAGGGAATCCGTCTCTGTTGAGCAGATGTCAATCCTGCCTCGCTTTTGCTTTGTTGCCTCTACCAAGATGATTTCCCGTTTCTCTCTTCACTGGAGCAGGCAGACACAGCCAACGCACATCAAGTGTCAAGAGACACGCTCTGCTGAGCTCAACGCTTGTGCAGATGCACATGTGCGACGAAGTCAACACACGTGCTTGTGGAGAGAAAGAAAGGGACTCCCAGGCGTGTGGAGCGACGGGGAGAAAGAGCGGGCGCTGAGGAACACAGTTTCAAACAGACTGTCTCCACACAAACAGGCACCTGTCTGCAGGTATCCTAGATCTTGATTCTTGAACTTGAGGAAACACGCGTCTGAGCAAAACTCCCAAACGCTTCCAGGAAAGACACAGGCTCTCCCACAAGCACACAAGTGTTTGCCCTCAGCTATAGATCAGGGACAAGCCTGTGAAGAGCAACCAAAGAGCTCGTCCGTCTTTCCCTCAATAGATGGGAGTAGGCGCGCTTGCGGATGTGTGCGTGTGTGTGGCCACGCGTTTGCTTAGGCATCAGTGTGTGAAAAGGTAGGTGCTTTTCTCTAGCTGCGTGTGCGTGCACGTGGTGCTGGGTGCACATCCCTGGGTGCTCGTGGAAAGGTTTCTGCATGGTTTTCGCTGAGGAATCGTGTGTGTGCACATGGACAAAGAGAAGGCGCAGCAACCAGGTTCCAGCGCCGAAGAAGGCAAAAGGCGAGGTTTCCGGCGCTATCTCCTTCTCTCCCCAGAGCTAGTCGCGCAAAGCAAGCCGCTAAGCCGGCGACCGGCAAGAGAGCTACAACGAAGCATGCCGAACGGAGAAAATAGCAGCAGCTCATCTGTTCACACCTTGTTTCTGCCATGTGCTTGAACGCCAAGACGTTCGCGCTTCTGTGAGATGAAAGACGTCCTTCTGCATATGTGGTTGCTCACACCGGTGCACTTGTTAGTGTATCCATTCAGTCCTGGGCTGCGGGGCATTCAGAAGTGGCTCTGTGGAGACGTCTGCATAGAGGCAGCTGTCAGAACACGCACACTCGATTGTTCACCAAAACATATGCAGACGCGTCCTTAGCCTGTAGATTTGGATGCACAGAGTTCCCTGTGTTCGCAAGAGACAAGGGAATCGCGTCTGTGCGCACAGAAGCAATAGCGGACCGTTTCCCTCGGAGTGAACGCGAAAGAGCCGTCTATATACTCGCAGACACGCGAACGTGCCTCAATGCGGTCACAGAGGCAGCAGCTTTTGCACAGATGCTCCTGGTGATTCTGGCACTTTCCAGGCACACTCCTGAAAGTCGCGCACACTGCTGTTCACTCGCTAAACGACCTCTTGGGAAACACGTCTCCGGTCGACGGACCGCTCAGATTGCTTCTCGTGTAACTGTGAACTGTGTCAGCGCAGGGAATCCGTCTCTGTTGAGCAGATGTCAATCCTGCCTCGCTTTTGCTTTGTTGCCTCTACCAAGATGATTTCCCGTTTCTCTCTTCACTGGAGCAGGCAGACACAGCCAACGCACATCAAGTGTCAAGAGACACGCTCTGCTGAGCTCAACGCTTGTGCAGATGCACATGTGCGACGAAGTCAACACACGTGCTTGTGGAGAGAAAGAAAGGGACTCCCAGGCGTGTGGAGCGACGGGGAGAAAGAGCGGGCGCTGAGGAACACAGTTTCAAACAGACTGTCTCCACACAAACAGGCACCTGTCTGCAGGTATCCTAGATCTTGATTCTTGAACTTGAGGAAACACGCGTCTGAGCAAAACTCCCAAACGCTTCCAGGAAAGACACAGGCTCTCCCACAAGCACACAAGTGTTTGCCCTCAGCTATAGATCAGGGACAAGCCTGTGAAGAGCAACCAAAGAGCTCGTCCGTCTTTCCCTCAATAGATGGGAGTAGGCGCGCTTGCGGATGTGTGCGTGTGTGTGGCCACGCGTTTGCTTAGGCATCAGTGTGTGAAAAGGTAGGTGCTTTTCTCTAGCTGCGTGTGCGTGCACGTGGTGCTGGGTGCACATCCCTGGGTGCTCGTGGAAAGGTTTCTGCATGGTTTTCGCTGAGGAATCGTGTGTGTGCACATGGACAAAGAGAAGGCGCAGCAACCAGGTTCCAGCGCCGAAGAAGGCAAAAGGCGAGGTTTCCGGCGCTATCTCCTTCTCTCCCCAGAGCTAGTCGCGCAAAGCAAGCCGCTAAGCCGGCGACCGGCAAGAGAGCTACAACGAAGCATGCCGAACGGAGAAAATAGCAGCAGCTCATCTGTTCACACCTTGTTTCTGCCATGTGCTTGAACGCCAAGACGTTCGCGCTTCTGTGAGATGAAAGACGTCCTTCTGCATATGTGGTTGCTCACACCGGTGCACTTGTTAGTGTATCCATTCAGTCCTGGGCTGCGGGGCATTCAGAAGTGGCTCTGTGGAGACGTCTGCATAGAGGCAGCTGTCAGAACACGCACACTCGATTGTTCACCAAAACATATGCAGACGCGTCCTTAGCCTGTAGATTTGGATGCACAGAGTTCCCTGTGTTCGCAAGAGACAAGGGAATCGCGTCTGTACGCACAGAAGCAATAGCGGACCGTTTCCCTCGGAGTGAACGCGAAAGAGCCGTCTATATACTCGCAGACACGCAAACGTGCCTCAATGCGGTCACAGAGGCAGCAGCTTTTGCACAGATGCTCCTGGTGATTCTGGCACTTTCCAGGCACACTCCTGAAAGTCGCGCACACTGCTGTTCACTCGCTAAACGACCTCTTGGGAAACACGTCTCCGGTCGACGGACCGCTCAGATTGCTTCTCGTGTAACTGTGAACTGTGTCAGCGCAGGGAATCCGTCTCTGTTGAGCAGATGTCAATCCTGCCTCGCTTTTGCTTTGTTGCCTCTACCAAGATGATTTCCCGTTTCTCTCTTCACTGGAGCAGGCAGACACAGCCAACGCACATCAAGTGTCAAGAGACACGCTCTGCTGAGCTCAACGCTTGTGCAGATGCACATGTGCGACGAAGTCAACACACGTGCTTGTGGAGAGAAAGAAAGGGACTCCCAGGCGTGTGGAGCGACGGGGAGAAAGAGCGGGCGCTGAGGAACACAGTTTCAAACAGACTGTCTCCACACAAACAGGCACCTGTCTGCAGGTATCCTAGATCTTGATTCTTGAACTTGAGGAAACACGCGTCTGAGCAAAACTCCCAAACGCTTCCAGGAAAGACACAGGCTCTCCCACAAGCACACAAGTGTTTGCCCTCAGCTATAGATCAGGGACAAGCCTGTGAAGAGCAACCAAAGAGCTCGTCCGTCTTTCCCTCAATAGATGGGAGTAGGCGCGCTTGCGGATGTGTGCGTGTGTGTGGCCACGCGTTTGCTTAGGCATCAGTGTGTGAAAAGGTAGGTGCTTTTCTCTAGCTGCGTGTGCGTGCACGTGGTGCTGGGTGCACATCCCTGGGTGCTCGTGGAAAGGTTTCTGCATGGTTTTCGCTGAGGAATCGTGTGTGTGCACATGGACAAAGAGAAGGCGCAGCAACCAGGTTCCAGCGCCGAAGAAGGCAAAAGGCGAGGTTTCCGGCGCTATCTCCTTCTCTCCCCAGAGCTAGTCGCGCAAAGCAAGCCGCTAAGCCGGCGACCGGCAAGAGAGCTACAACGAAGCATGCCGAACGGAGAAAATAGCAGCAGCTCATCTGTTCACACCTTGTTTCTGCCATGTGCTTGAACGCCAAGACGTTCGCGCTTCTGTGAGATGAAAGACGTCCTTCTGCATATGTGGTTGCTCACACCGGTGCACTTGTTAGTGTATCCATTCAGTCCTGGGCTGCGGGGCATTCAGAAGTGGCTCTGTGGAGACGTCTGCATAGAGGCAGCTGTCAGAACACGCACACTCGATTGTTCACCAAAACATATGCAGACGCGTCCTTAGCCTGTAGATTTGGATGCACAGAGTTCCCTGTGTTCGCAAGAGACAAGGGAATCGCGTCTGTACGCACAGAAGCAATAGCGGACCGTTTCCCTCGGAGTGAACGCGAAAGAGCCGTCTATATACTCGCAGACACGCGAACGTGCCTCAATGCGGTCACAGAGGCAGCAGCTTTTGCACAGATGCTCCTGGTGATTCTGGCACTTTCCAGGCACACTCCTGAAAGTCGCGCACACTGCTGTTCACTCGCTAAACGACCTCTTGGGAAACACGTCTCCGGTCGACGGACCGCTCAGATTGCTTCTCGTGTAACTGTGAACTGTGTCAGCGCAGGGAATCCGTCTCTGTTGAGCAGATGTCAATCCTGCCTCGCTTTTGCTTTGTTGCCTCTACCAAGATGATTTCCCGTTTCTCTCTTCACTGGAGCAGGCAGACACAGCCAACGCACATCAAGTGTCAAGAGACACGCTCTGCTGAGCTCAACGCTTGTGCAGATGCACATGTGCGACGAAGTCAACACACGTGCTTGTGGAGAGAAAGAAAGGGACTCCCAGGCGTGTGGAGCGACGGGGAGAAAGAGCGGGCGCTGAGGAACACAGTTTCAAACAGACTGTCTCCACACAAACAGGCACCTGTCTGCAGGTATCCTAGATCTTGATTCTTGAACTTGAGGAAACACGCGTCTGAGCAAAACTCCCAAACGCTTCCAGGAAAGACACAGGCTCTCCCACAAGCACACAAGTGTTTGCCCTCAGCTATAGATCAGGGACAAGCCTGTGAAGAGCAACCAAAGAGCTCGTCCGTCTTTCCCTCAATAGATGGGAGTAGGCGCGCTTGCGGATGTGTGCGTGTGTGTGGCCACGCGTTTGCTTAGGCATCAGTGTGTGAAAAGGTAGGTGCTTTTCTCTAGCTGCGTGTGCGTGCACGTGGTGCTGGGTGCACATCCCTGGGTGCTCGTGGAAAGGTTTCTGCATGGTTTTCGCTGAGGAATCGTGTGTGTGCACATGGACAAAGAGAAGGCGCAGCAACCAGGTTCCAGCGCCGAAGAAGGCAAAAGGCGAGGTTTCCGGCGCTATCTCCTTCTCTCCCCAGAGCTAGTCGCGCAAAGCAAGCCGCTAAGCCGGCGACCGGCAAGAGAGCTACAACGAAGCATGCCGAACGGAGAAAATAGCAGCAGCTCATCTGTTCACACCTTGTTTCTGCCATGTGCTTGAACGCCAAGACGTTCGCGCTTCTGTGAGATGAAAGACGTCCTTCTGCATATGTGGTTGCTCACACCGGTGCACTTGTTAGTGTATCCATTCAGTCCTGGGCTGCGGGGCATTCAGAAGTGGCTCTGTGGAGACGTCTGCATAGAGGCAGCTGTCAGAACACGCACACTCGATTGTTCACCAAAACATATGCAGACGCGTCCTTAGCCTGTAGATTTGGATGCACAGAGTTCCCTGTGTTCGCAAGAGACAAGGGAATCGCGTCTGTGCGCACAGAAGCAATAGCGGACCGTTTCCCTCGGAGTGAACGCGAAAGAGCCGTCTATATACTCGCAGACACGCGAACGTGCCTCAATGCGGTCACAGAGGCAGCAGCTTTTGCACAGATGCTCCTGGTGATTCTGGCACTTTCCAGGCACACTCCTGAAAGTCGCGCACACTGCTGTTCACTCGCTAAACGACCTCTTGGGAAACACGTCTCCGGTCGACGGACCGCTCAGATTGCTTCTCGTGTAACTGTGAACTGTGTCAGCGCAGGGAATCCGTCTCTGTTGAGCAGATGTCAATCCTGCCTCGCTTTTGCTTTGTTGCCTCTACCAAGATGATTTCCCGTTTCTCTCTTCACTGGAGCAGGCAGACACAGCCAACGCACATCAAGTGTCAAGAGACACGCTCTGCTGAGCTCAACGCTTGTGCAGATGCACATGTGCGACGAAGTCAACACACGTGCTTGTGGAGAGAAAGAAAGGGACTCCCAGGCGTGTGGAGCGACGGGGAGAAAGAGCGGGCGCTGAGGAACACAGTTTCAAACAGACTGTCTCCACACAAACAGGCACCTGTCTGCAGGTATCCTAGATCTTGATTCTTGAACTTGAGGAAACACGCGTCTGAGCAAAACTCCCAAACGCTTCCAGGAAAGACACAGGCTCTCCCACAAGCACACAAGTGTTTGCCCTCAGCTATAGATCAGGGACAAGCCTGTGAAGAGCAACCAAAGAGCTCGTCCGTCTTTCCCTCAATAGATGGGAGTAGGCGCGCTTGCGGATGTGTGCGTGTGTGTGGCCACGCGTTTGCTTAGGCATCAGTGTGTGAAAAGGTAGGTGCTTTTCTCTAGCTGCGTGTGCGTGCACGTGGTGCTGGGTGCACATCCCTGGGTGCTCGTGGAAAGGTTTCTGCATGGTTTTCGCTGAGGAATCGTGTGTGTGCACATGGACAAAGAGAAGGCGCAGCAACCAGGTTCCAGCGCCGAAGAAGGCAAAAGGCGAGGTTTCCGGCGCTATCTCCTTCTCTCCCCAGAGCTAGTCGCGCAAAGCAAGCCGCTAAGCCGGCGACCGGCAAGAGAGCTACAACGAAGCATGCCGAACGGAGAAAATAGCAGCAGCTCATCTGTTCACACCTTGTTTCTGCCATGTGCTTGAACGCCAAGACGTTCGCGCTTCTGTGAGATGAAAGACGTCCTTCTGCATATGTGCTTGCTCACACCGGTGCACTTGTTAGTGTATCCATTCAGTCCTGGGCTGCGGGGCATTCAGAAATGGCTCTGTGGAGACGTCTGCATAGAGGCAGCTGTCAGAACACGCACACTCGATTGTTCACCAAAACATATGCAGACGCGTCCTTAGCCTGTAGATTTGGATGCACAGAGTTCCCTGTGTTCGCAAGAGACAAGGGAATCGCGTCTGTGCGCACAGAAGCAATAGCGGACCGTTTCCCTCGGAGTGAACGCGAAAGAGCCGTCTATATACTCGCAGACACGGGAACGTGCCTCAATGCGGTCACAGAGGCAGCAGCTTTTGCACAGATGCTCCTGGTGATTCTGGCACTTTCCAGGCACACTCCTGAAAGTCGCGCACACTGCTGTTCACTCGCTAAACGACCTCTTGGGAAACACGTCTCCGGTCGACGGACCGCTCAGATTGCTTCTCGTGTAACTGTGAACTGTGTCAGCGCAGGGAATCCGTCTCTGTTGAGCAGATGTCAATCCTGCCTCGCTTTTGCTTTGTTGCCTCTACCAAGATGATTTCCCGTTTCTCTCTTCACTGGAGCAGGCAGACACAGCCAACGCACATCAAGTGTCAAGAGACACGCTCTGCTGAGCTCAACGCTTGTGCAGATGCACATGTGCGACGAAGTCAACACACGTGCTTGTGGAGAGAAAGAAAGGGACTCCCAGGCGTGTGGAGCGACGGGGAGAAAGAGCGGGCGCTGAGGAACACAGTTTCAAACAGACTGTCTCCACACAAACAGGCACCTGTCTGCAGGTATCCTAGATCTTGATTCTTGAACTTGAGGAAACACGCGTCTGAGCAAAACTCCCAAACGCTTCCAGGAAAGACACAGGCTCTCCCACAAGCACACAAGTGTTTGCCCTCAGCTATAGATCAGGGACAAGCCTGTGAAGAGCAACCAAAGAGCTCGTCCGTCTTTCCCTCAATAGATGGGAGTAGGCGCGCTTGCGGATGTGTGCGTGTGTGTGGCCACGCGTTTGCTTAGGCATCAGTGTGTGAAAAGGTAGGTGCTTTTCTCTAGCTGCGTGTGCGTGCACGTGGTGCTGGGTGCACATCCCTGGGTGCTCGTGGAAAGGTTTCTGCATGGTTTTCGCTGAGGAATCGTGTGTGTGCACATGGACAAAGAGAAGGCGCAGCAACCAGGTTCCAGCGCCGAAGAAGGCAAAAGGCGAGGTTTCCGGCGCTATCTCCTTCTCTCCCCAGAGCTAGTCGCGCAAAGCAAGCCGCTAAGCCGGCGACCGGCAAGAGAGCTACAACGAAGCATGCCGAACGGAGAAAATAGCAGCAGCTCATCTGTTCACACCTTGTTTCTGCCATGTGCTTGAACGCCAAGACGTTCGCGCTTCTGTGAGATGAAAGACGTCCTTCTGCATATGTGCTTGCTCACACCGGTGCACTTGTTAGTGTATCCATTCAGTCCTGGGCTGCGGGGCATTCAGAAGTGGCTCTGTGGAGACGTCTGCATAGAGGCAGCTGTCAGAACACGCACACTCGATTGTTCACCAAAACATATGCAGACGCGTCCTTAGCCTGTAGATTTGGATGCACAGAGTTCCCTGTGTTCGCAAGAGACAAGGGAATCGCGTCTGTGCGCACAGAAGCAATAGCGGACCGTTTCCCTCGGAGTGAACGCGAAAGAGCCGTCTATATACTCGCAGACACGCGAACGTGCCTCAATGCGGTCACAGAGGCAGCAGCTTTTGCACAGATGCTCCTGGTGATTCTGGCACTTTCCAGGCACACTCCTGAAAGTCGCGCACACTGCTGTTCACTCGCTAAACGACCTCTTGGGAAACACGTCTCCGGTCGACGGACCGCTCAGATTGCTTCTCGTGTAACTGTGAACTGTGTCAGCGCAGGGAATCCGTCTCTGTTGAGCAGATGTCAATCCTGCCTCGCTTTTGCTTTGTTGCCTCTACCAAGATGATTTCCCGTTTCTCTCTTCACTGGAGCAGGCAGACACAGCCAACGCACATCAAGTGTCAAGAGACACGCTCTGCTGAGCTCAACGCTTGTGCAGATGCACATGTGCGACGAAGTCAACACACGTGCTTGTGGAGAGAAAGAAAGGGACTCCCAGGCGTGTGGAGCGACGGGGAGAAAGAGCGGGCGCTGAGGAACACAGTTTCAAACAGACTGTCTCCACACAAACAGGCACCTGTCTGCAGGTATCCTAGATCTTGATTCTTGAACTTGAGGAAACACGCGTCTGAGCAAAACTCCCAAACGCTTCCAGGAAAGACACAGGCTCTCCCACAAGCACACAAGTGTTTGCCCTCAGCTATAGATCAGGGACAAGCCTGTGAAGAGCAACCAAAGAGCTCGTCCGTCTTTCCCTCAATAGATGGGAGTAGGCGCGCTTGCGGATGTGTGCGTGTGTGTGGCCACGCGTTTGCTTAGGCATCAGTGTGTGAAAAGGTAGGTGCTTTTCTCTAGCTGCGTGTGCGTGCACGTGGTGCTGGGTGCACATCCCTGGGTGCTCGTGGAAAGGTTTCTGCATGGTTTTCGCTGAGGAATCGTGTGTGTGCACATGGACAAAGAGAAGGCGCAGCAACCAGGTTCCAGCGCCGAAGAAGGCAAAAGGCGAGGTTTCCGGCGCTATCTCCTTCTCTCCCCAGAGCTAGTCGCGCAAAGCAAGCCGCTAAGCCGGCGACCGGCAAGAGAGCTACAACGAAGCATGCCGAACGGAGAAAATAGCAGCAGCTCATCTGTTCACACCTTGTTTCTGCCATGTGCTTGAACGCCAAGACGTTCGCGCTTCTGTGAGATGAAAGACGTCCTTCTGCATATGTGGTTGCTCACACCGGTGCACTTGTTAGTGTATCCATTCAGTCCTGGGCTGCGGGGCATTCAGAAGTGGCTCTGTGGAGACGTCTGCATAGAGGCAGCTGTCAGAACACGCACACTCGATTGTTCACCAAAACATATGCAGACGCGTCCTTAGCCTGTAGATTTGGATGCACAGAGTTCCCTGTGTTCGCAAGAGACAAGGGAATCGCGTCTGTGCGCACAGAAGCAATAGCGGACCGTTTCCCTCGGAGTGAACGCGAAAGAGCCGTCTATATACTCGCAGACACGCGAACGTGCCTCAATGCGGTCACAGAGGCAGCAGCTTTTGCACAGATGCTCCTGGTGATTCTGGCACTTTCCAGGCACACTCCTGAAAGTCGCGCACACTGCTGTTCACTCGCTAAACGACCTCTTGGGAAACACGTCTCCGGTCGACGGACCGCTCAGATTGCTTCTCGTGTAACTGTGAACTGTGTCAGCGCAGGGAATCCGTCTCTGTTGAGCAGATGTCAATCCTGCCTCGCTTTTGCTTTGTTGCCTCTACCAAGATGATTTCCCGTTTCTCTCTTCACTGGAGCAGGCAGACACAGCCAACGCACATCAAGTGTCAAGAGACACGCTCTGCTGAGCTCAACGCTTGTGCAGATGCACATGTGCGACGAAGTCAACACACGTGCTTGTGGAGAGAAAGAAAGGGACTCCCAGGCGTGTGGAGCGACGGGGAGAAAGAGCGGGCGCTGAGGAACACAGTTTCAAACAGACTGTCTCCACACAAACAGGCACCTGTCTGCAGGTATCCTAGATCTTGATTCTTGAACTTGAGGAAACACGCGTCTGAGCAAAACTCCCAAACGCTTCCAGGAAAGACACAGGCTCTCCCACAAGCACACAAGTGTTTGCCCTCAGCTATAGATCAGGGACAAGCCTGTGAAGAGCAACCAAAGAGCTCGTCCGTCTTTCCCTCAATAGATGGGAGTAGGCGCGCTTGCGGATGTGTGCGTGTGTGTGGCCACGCGTTTGCTTAGGCATCAGTGTGTGAAAAGGTAGGTGCTTTTCTCTAGCTGCGTGTGCGTGCACGTGGTGCTGGGTGCACATCCCTGGGTGCTCGTGGAAAGGTTTCTGCATGGTTTTCGCTGAGGAATCGTGTGTGTGCACATGGACAAAGAGAAGGCGCAGCAACCAGGTTCCAGCGCCGAAGAAGGCAAAAGGCGAGGTTTCCGGCGCTATCTCCTTCTCTCCCCAGAGCTAGTCGCGCAAAGCAAGCCGCTAAGCCGGCGACCGGCAAGAGAGCTACAACGAAGCATGCCGAACGGAGAAAATAGCAGCAGCTCATCTGTTCACACCTTGTTTCTGCCATGTGCTTGAACGCCAAGACGTTCGCGCTTCTGTGAGATGAAAGACGTCCTTCTGCATATGTGGTTGCTCACACCGGTGCACTTGTTAGTGTATCCATTCAGTCCTGGGCTGCGGGGCATTCAGAAGTGGCTCTGTGGAGACGTCTGCATAGAGGCAGCTGTCAGAACACGCACACTCGATTGTTCACCAAAACATATGCAGACGCGTCCTTAGCCTGTAGATTTGGATGCACAGAGTTCCCTGTGTTCGCAAGAGACAAGGGAATCGCGTCTGTGCGCACAGAAGCAATAGCGGACCGTTTCCCTCGGAGTGAACGCGAAAGAGCCGTCTATATACTCGCAGACACGCGAACGTGCCTCAATGCGGTCACAGAGGCAGCAGCTTTTGCACAGATGCTCCTGGTGATTCTGGCACTTTCCAGGCACACTCCTGAAAGTCGCGCACACTGCTGTTCACTCGCTAAACGACCTCTTGGGAAACACGTCTCCGGTCGACGGACCGCTCAGATTGCTTCTCGTGTAACTGTGAACTGTGTCAGCGCAGGGAATCCGTCTCTGTTGAGCAGATGTCAATCCTGCCTCGCTTTTGCTTTGTTGCCTCTACCAAGATGATTTCCCGTTTCTCTCTTCACTGGAGCAGGCAGACACAGCCAACGCACATCAAGTGTCAAGAGACACGCTCTGCTGAGCTCAACGCTTGTGCAGATGCACATGTGCGACGAAGTCAACACACGTGCTTGTGGAGAGAAAGAAAGGGACTCCCAGGCGTGTGGAGCGACGGGGAGAAAGAGCGGGCGCTGAGGAACACAGTTTCAAACAGACTGTCTCCACACAAACAGGCACCTGTCTGCAGGTATCCTAGATCTTGATTCTTGAACTTGAGGAAACACGCGTCTGAGCAAAACTCCCAAACGCTTCCAGGAAAGACACAGGCTCTCCCACAAGCACACAAGTGTTTGCCCTCAGCTATAGATCAGGGACAAGCCTGTGAAGAGCAACCAAAGAGCTCGTCCGTCTTTCCCTCAATAGATGGGAGTAGGCGCGCTTGCGGATGTGTGCGTGTGTGTGGCCACGCGTTTGCTTAGGCATCAGTGTGTGAAAAGGTAGGTGCTTTTCTCTAGCTGCGTGTGCGTGCACGTGGTGCTGGGTGCACATCCCTGGGTGCTCGTGGAAAGGTTTCTGCATGGTTTTCGCTGAGGAATCGTGTGTGTGCACATGGACAAAGAGAAGGCGCAGCAACCAGGTTCCAGCGCCGAAGAAGGCAAAAGGCGAGGTTTCCGGCGCTATCTCCTTCTCTCCCCAGAGCTAGTCGCGCAAAGCAAGCCGCTAAGCCGGCGACCGGCAAGAGAGCTACAACGAAGCATGCCGAACGGAGAAAATAGCAGCAGCTCATCTGTTCACACCTTGTTTCTGCCATGTGCTTGAACGCCAAGACGTTCGCGCTTCTGTGAGATGAAAGACGTCCTTCTGCATATGTGGTTGCTCACACCGGTGCACTTGTTAGTGTATCCATTCAGTCCTGGGCTGCGGGGCATTCAGAAGTGGCTCTGTGGAGACGTCTGCATAGAGGCAGCTGTCAGAACACGCACACTCGATTGTTCACCAAAACATATGCAGACGCGTCCTTAGCCTGTAGATTTGGATGCACAGAGTTCCCTGTGTTCGCAAGAGACAAGGGAATCGCGTCTGTGCGCACAGAAGCAATAGCGGACCGTTTCCCTCGGAGTGAACGCGAAAGAGCCGTCTATATACTCGCAGACACGCGAACGTGCCTCAATGCGGTCACAGAGGCAGCAGCTTTTGCACAGATGCTCCTGGTGATTCTGGCACTTTCCAGGCACACTCCTGAAAGTCGCGCACACTGCTGTTCACTCGCTAAACGACCTCTTGGGAAACACGTCTCCGGTCGACGGACCGCTCAGATTGCTTCTCGTGTAACTGTGAACTGTGTCAGCGCAGGGAATCCGTCTCTGTTGAGCAGATGTCAATCCTGCCTCGCTTTTGCTTTGTTGCCTCTACCAAGATGATTTCCCGTTTCTCTCTTCACTGGAGCAGGCAGACACAGCCAACGCACATCAAGTGTCAAGAGACACGCTCTGCTGAGCTCAACGCTTGTGCAGATGCACATGTGCGACGAAGTCAACACACGTGCTTGTGGAGAGAAAGAAAGGGACTCCCAGGCGTGTGGAGCGACGGGGAGAAAGAGCGGGCGCTGAGGAACACAGTTTCAAACAGACTGTCTCCACACAAACAGGCACCTGTCTGCAGGTATCCTAGATCTTGATTCTTGAACTTGAGGAAACACGCGTCTGAGCAAAACTCCCAAACGCTTCCAGGAAAGACACAGGCTCTCCCACAAGCACACAAGTGTTTGCCCTCAGCTATAGATCAGGGACAAGCCTGTGAAGAGCAACCAAAGAGCTCGTCCGTCTTTCCCTCAATAGATGGGAGTAGGCGCGCTTGCGGATGTGTGCGTGTGTGTGGCCACGCGTTTGCTTAGGCATCAGTGTGTGAAAAGGTAGGTGCTTTTCTCTAGCTGCGTGTGCGTGCACGTGGTGCTGGGTGCACATCCCTGGGTGCTCGTGGAAAGGTTTCTGCATGGTTTTCGCTGAGGAATCGTGTGTGTGCACATGGACAAAGAGAAGGCGCAGCAACCAGGTTCCAGCGCCGAAGAAGGCAAAAGGCGAGGTTTCCGGCGCTATCTCCTTCTCTCCCCAGAGCTAGTCGCGCAAAGCAAGCCGCTAAGCCGGCGACCGGCAAGAGAGCTACAACGAAGCATGCCGAACGGAGAAAATAGCAGCAGCTCATCTGTTCACACCTTGTTTCTGCCATGTGCTTGAACGCCAAGACGTTCGCGCTTCTGTGAGATGAAAGACGTCCTTCTGCATATGTGGTTGCTCACACCGGTGCACTTGTTAGTGTATCCATTCAGTCCTGGGCTGCGGGGCATTCAGAAGTGGCTCTGTGGAGACGTCTGCATAGAGGCAGCTGTCAGAACACGCACACTCGATTGTTCACCAAAACATATGCAGACGCGTCCTTAGCCTGTAGATTTGGATGCACAGAGTTCCCTGTGTTCGCAAGAGACAAGGGAATCGCGTCTGTACGCACAGAAGCAATAGCGGACCGTTTCCCTCGGAGTGAACGCGAAAGAGCCGTCTATATACTCGCAGACACGCAAACGTGCCTCAATGCGGTCACAGAGGCAGCAGCTTTTGCACAGATGCTCCTGGTGATTCTGGCACTTTCCAGGCACACTCCTGAAAGTCGCGCACACTGCTGTTCACTCGCTAAACGACCTCTTGGGAAACACGTCTCCGGTCGACGGACCGCTCAGATTGCTTCTCGTGTAACTGTGAACTGTGTCAGCGCAGGGAATCCGTCTCTGTTGAGCAGATGTCAATCCTGCCTCGCTTTTGCTTTGTTGCCTCTACCAAGATGATTTCCCGTTTCTCTCTTCACTGGAGCAGGCAGACACAGCCAACGCACATCAAGTGTCAAGAGACACGCTCTGCTGAGCTCAACGCTTGTGCAGATGCACATGTGCGACGAAGTCAACACACGTGCTTGTGGAGAGAAAGAAAGGGACTCCCAGGCGTGTGGAGCGACGGGGAGAAAGAGCGGGCGCTGAGGAACACAGTTTCAAACAGACTGTCTCCACACAAACAGGCACCTGTCTGCAGGTATCCTAGATCTTGATTCTTGAACTTGAGGAAACACGCGTCTGAGCAAAACTCCCAAACGCTTCCAGGAAAGACACAGGCTTTCCCACAAGCACACAAGTGTTTGCCCTCAGCTATAGATCAGGGACAAGCCTGTGAAGAGCAACCAAAGAGCTCGTCCGTCTTTCCCTCAATAGATGGGAGTAGGCGCGCTTGCGGATGTGTGCGTGTGTGTGGCCACGCGTTTGCTTAGGCATCAGTGTGTGAAAAGGTAGGTGCTTTTCTCTAGCTGCGTGTGCGTGCACGTGGTGCTGGGTGCACATCCCTGGGTGCTCGTGGAAAGGTTTCTGCATGGTTTTCGCTGAGGAATCGTGTGTGTGCACATGGACAAAGAGAAGGCGCAGCAACCAGGTTCCAGCGCCGAAGAAGGCAAAAGGCGAGGTTTCCGGCGCTATCTCCTTCTCTCCCCAGAGCTAGTCGCGCAAAGCAAGCCGCTAAGCCGGCGACCGGCAAGAGAGCTACAACGAAGCATGCCGAACGGAGAAAATAGCAGCAGCTCATCTGTTCACACCTTGTTTCTGCCATGTGCTTGAACGCCAAGACGTTCGCGCTTCTGTGAGATGAAAGACGTCCTTCTGCATATGTGGTTGCTCACACCGGTGCACTTGTTAGTGTATCCATTCAGTCCTGGGCTGCGGGGCATTCAGAAGTGGCTCTGTGGAGACGTCTGCATAGAGGCAGCTGTCAGAACACGCACACTCGATTGTTCACCAAAACATATGCAGACGCGTCCTTAGCCTGTAGATTTGGATGCACAGAGTTCCCTGTGTTCGCAAGAGACAAGGGAATCGCGTCTGTACGCACAGAAGCAATAGCGGACCGTTTCCCTCGGAGTGAACGCGAAAGAGCCGTCTATATACTCGCAGACACGCGAACGTGCCTCAATGCGGTCACAGAGGCAGCAGCTTTTGCACAGATGCTCCTGGTGATTCTGGCACTTTCCAGGCACACTCCTGAAAGTCGCGCACACTGCTGTTCACTCGCTAAACGACCTCTTGGGAAACACGTCTCCGGTCGACGGACCGCTCAGATTGCTTCTCGTGTAACTGTGAACTGTGTCAGCGCAGGGAATCCGTCTCTGTTGAGCAGATGTCAATCCTGCCTCGCTTTTGCTTTGTTGCCTCTACCAAGATGATTTCCCGTTTCTCTCTTCACTGGAGCAGGCAGACACAGCCAACGCACATCAAGTGTCAAGAGACACGCTCTGCTGAGCTCAACGCTTGTGCAGATGCACATGTGCGACGAAGTCAACACACGTGCTTGTGGAGAGAAAGAAAGGGACTCCCAGGCGTGTGGAGCGACGGGGAGAAAGAGCGGGCGCTGAGGAACACAGTTTCAAACAGACTGTCTCCACACAAACAGGCACCTGTCTGCAGGTATCCTAGATCTTGATTCTTGAACTTGAGGAAACACGCGTCTGAGCAAAACTCCCAAACGCTTCCAGGAAAGACACAGGCTCTCCCACAAGCACACAAGTGTTTGCCCTCAGCTATAGATCAGGGACAAGCCTGTGAAGAGCAACCAAAGAGCTCGTCCGTCTTTCCCTCAATAGATGGGAGTAGGCGCGCTTGCGGATGTGTGCGTGTGTGTGGCCACGCGTTTGCTTAGGCATCAGTGTGTGAAAAGGTAGGTGCTTTTCTCTAGCTGCGTGTGCGTGCACGTGGTGCTGGGTGCACATCCCTGGGTGCTCGTGGAAAGGTTTCTGCATGGTTTTCGCTGAGGAATCGTGTGTGTGCACATGGACAAAGAGAAGGCGCAGCAACCAGGTTCCAGCGCCGAAGAAGGCAAAAGGCGAGGTTTCCGGCGCTATCTCCTTCTCTCCCCAGAGCTAGTCGCGCAAAGCAAGCCGCTAAGCCGGCGACCGGCAAGAGAGCTACAACGAAGCATGCCGAACGGAGAAAATAGCAGCAGCTCATCTGTTCACACCTTGTTTCTGCCATGTGCTTGAACGCCAAGACGTTCGCGCTTCTGTGAGATGAAAGACGTCCTTCTGCATATGTGGTTGCTCACACCGGTGCACTAGTTAGTGTATCCATTCAGTCCTGGGCTGCGGGGCATTCAGAAGTGGCTCTGTGGAGACGTCTGCATAGAGGCAGCTGTCAGAACACGCACACTCGATTGTTCACCAAAACATATGCAGACGCGTCCTTAGCCTGTAGATTTGGATGCACAGAGTTCCCTGTGTTCGCAAGAGACAAGGGAATCGCGTCTGTGCGCACAGAAGCAATAGCGGACCGTTTCCCTCGGAGTGAACGCGAAAGAGCCGTCTATATACTCGCAGACACGCGAACGTGCCTCAATGCGGTCACAGAGGCAGCAGCTTTTGCACAGATGCTCCTGGTGATTCTGGCACTTTCCAGGCACACTCCTGAAAGTCGCGCACACTGCTGTTCACTCGCTAAACGACCTCTTGGGAAACACGTCTCCGGTCGACGGACCGCTCAGATTGCTTCTCGTGTAACTGTGAACTGTGTCAGCGCAGGGAATCCGTCTCTGTTGAGCAGATGTCAATCCTGCCTCGCTTTTGCTTTGTTGCCTCTACCAAGATGATTTCCCGTTTCTCTCTTCACTGGAGCAGGCAGACACAGCCAACGCACATCAAGTGTCAAGAGACACGCTCTGCTGAGCTCAACGCTTGTGCAGATGCACATGTGCGACGAAGTCAACACACGTGCTTGTGGAGAGAAAGAAAGGGACTCCCAGGCGTGTGGAGCGACGGGGAGAAAGAGCGGGCGCTGAGGAACACAGTTTCAAACAGACTGTCTCCACACAAACAGGCACCTGTCTGCAGGTATCCTAGATCTTGATTCTTGAACTTGAGGAAACACGCGTCTGAGCAAAACTCCCAAACGCTTCCAGGAAAGACACAGGCTCTCCCACAAGCACACAAGTGTTTGCCCTCAGCTATAGATCAGGGACAAGCCTGTGAAGAGCAACCAAAGAGCTCGTCCGTCTTTCCCTCAATAGATGGGAGTAGGCGCGCTTGCGGATGTGTGCGTGTGTGTGGCCACGCGTTTGCTTAGGCATCAGTGTGTGAAAAGGTAGGTGCTTTTCTCTAGCTGCGTGTGCGTGCACGTGGTGCTGGGTGCACATCCCTGGGTGCTCGTGGAAAGGTTTCTGCATGGTTTTCGCTGAGGAATCGTGTGTGTGCACATGGACAAAGAGAAGGCGCAGCAACCAGGTTCCAGCGCCGAAGAAGGCAAAAGGCGAGGTTTCCGGCGCTATCTCCTTCTCTCCCCAGAGCTAGTCGCGCAAAGCAAGCCGCTAAGCCGGCGACCGGCAAGAGAGCTACAACGAAGCATGCCGAACGGAGAAAATAGCAGCAGCTCATCTGTTCACACCTTGTTTCTGCCATGTGCTTGAACGCCAAGACGTTCGCGCTTCTGTGAGATGAAAGACGTCCTTCTGCATATGTGCTTGCTCACACCGGTGCACTTGTTAGTGTATCCATTCAGTCCTGGGCTGCGGGGCATTCAGAAATGGCTCTGTGGAGACGTCTGCATAGAGGCAGCTGTCAGAACACGCACACTCGATTGTTCACCAAAACATATGCAGACGCGTCCTTAGCCTGTAGATTTGGATGCACAGAGTTCCCTGTGTTCGCAAGAGACAAGGGAATCGCGTCTGTGCGCACAGAAGCAATAGCGGACCGTTTCCCTCGGAGTGAACGCGAAAGAGCCGTCTATATACTCGCAGACACGGGAACGTGCCTCAATGCGGTCACAGAGGCAGCAGCTTTTGCACAGATGCTCCTGGTGATTCTGGCACTTTCCAGGCACACTCCTGAAAGTCGCGCACACTGCTGTTCACTCGCTAAACGACCTCTTGGGAAACACGTCTCCGGTCGACGGACCGCTCAGATTGCTTCTCGTGTAACTGTGAACTGTGTCAGCGCAGGGAATCCGTCTCTGTTGAGCAGATGTCAATCCTGCCTCGCTTTTGCTTTGTTGCCTCTACCAAGATGATTTCCCGTTTCTCTCTTCACTGGAGCAGGCAGACACAGCCAACGCACATCAAGTGTCAAGAGACACGCTCTGCTGAGCTCAACGCTTGTGCAGATGCACATGTGCGACGAAGTCAACACACGTGCTTGTGGAGAGAAAGAAAGGGACTCCCAGGCGTGTGGAGCGACGGGGAGAAAGAGCGGGCGCTGAGGAACACAGTTTCAAACAGACTGTCTCCACACAAACAGGCACCTGTCTGCAGGTATCCTAGATCTTGATTCTTGAACTTGAGGAAACACGCGTCTGAGCAAAACTCCCAAACGCTTCCAGGAAAGACACAGGCTCTCCCACAAGCACACAAGTGTTTGCCCTCAGCTATAGATCAGGGACAAGCCTGTGAAGAGCAACCAAAGAGCTCGTCCGTCTTTCCCTCAATAGATGGGAGTAGGCGCGCTTGCGGATGTGTGCGTGTGTGTGGCCACGCGTTTGCTTAGGCATCAGTGTGTGAAAAGGTAGGTGCTTTTCTCTAGCTGCGTGTGCGTGCACGTGGTGCTGGGTGCACATCCCTGGGTGCTCGTGGAAAGGTTTCTGCATGGTTTTCGCTGAGGAATCGTGTGTGTGCACATGGACAAAGAGAAGGCGCAGCAACCAGGTTCCAGCGCCGAAGAAGGCAAAAGGCGAGGTTTCCGGCGCTATCTCCTTCTCTCCCCAGAGCTAGTCGCGCAAAGCAAGCCGCTAAGCCGGCGACCGGCAAGAGAGCTACAACGAAGCATGCCGAACGGAGAAAATAGCAGCAGCTCATCTGTTCACACCTTGTTTCTGCCATGTGCTTGAACGCCAAGACGTTCGCGCTTCTGTGAGATGAAAGACGTCCTTCTGCATATGTGCTTGCTCACACCGGTGCACTTGTTAGTGTATCCATTCAGTCCTGGGCTGCGGGGCATTCAGAAGTGGCTCTGTGGAGACGTCTGCATAGAGGCAGCTGTCAGAACACGCACACTCGATTGTTCACCAAAACATATGCAGACGCGTCCTTAGCCTGTAGATTTGGATGCACAGAGTTCCCTGTGTTCGCAAGAGACAAGGGAATCGCGTCTGTGCGCACAGAAGCAATAGCGGACCGTTTCCCTCGGAGTGAACGCGAAAGAGCCGTCTATATACTCGCAGACACGCGAACGTGCCTCAATGCGGTCACAGAGGCAGCAGCTTTTGCACAGATGCTCCTGGTGATTCTGGCACTTTCCAGGCACACTCCTGAAAGTCGCGCACACTGCTGTTCACTCGCTAAACGACCTCTTGGGAAACACGTCTCCGGTCGACGGACCGCTCAGATTGCTTCTCGTGTAACTGTGAACTGTGTCAGCGCAGGGAATCCGTCTCTGTTGAGCAGATGTCAATCCTGCCTCGCTTTTGCTTTGTTGCCTCTACCAAGATGATTTCCCGTTTCTCTCTTCACTGGAGCAGGCAGACACAGCCAACGCACATCAAGTGTCAAGAGACACGCTCTGCTGAGCTCAACGCTTGTGCAGATGCACATGTGCGACGAAGTCAACACACGTGCTTGTGGAGAGAAAGAAAGGGACTCCCAGGCGTGTGGAGCGACGGGGAGAAAGAGCGGGCGCTGAGGAACACAGTTTCAAACAGACTGTCTCCACACAAACAGGCACCTGTCTGCAGGTATCCTAGATCTTGATTCTTGAACTTGAGGAAACACGCGTCTGAGCAAAACTCCCAAACGCTTCCAGGAAAGACACAGGCTCTCCCACAAGCACACAAGTGTTTGCCCTCAGCTATAGATCAGGGACAAGCCTGTGAAGAGCAACCAAAGAGCTCGTCCGTCTTTCCCTCAATAGATGGGAGTAGGCGCGCTTGCGGATGTGTGCGTGTGTGTGGCCACGCGTTTGCTTAGGCATCAGTGTGTGAAAAGGTAGGTGCTTTTCTCTAGCTGCGTGTGCGTGCACGTGGTGCTGGGTGCACATCCCTGGGTGCTCGTGGAAAGGTTTCTGCATGGTTTTCGCTGAGGAATCGTGTGTGTGCACATGGACAAAGAGAAGGCGCAGCAACCAGGTTCCAGCGCCGAAGAAGGCAAAAGGCGAGGTTTCCGGCGCTATCTCCTTCTCTCCCCAGAGCTAGTCGCGCAAAGCAAGCCGCTAAGCCGGCGACCGGCAAGAGAGCTACAACGAAGCATGCCGAACGGAGAAAATAGCAGCAGCTCATCTGTTCACACCTTGTTTCTGCCATGTGCTTGAACGCCAAGACGTTCGCGCTTCTGTGAGATGAAAGACGTCCTTCTGCATATGTGGTTGCTCACACCGGTGCACTTGTTAGTGTATCCATTCAGTCCTGGGCTGCGGGGCATTCAGAAGTGGCTCTGTGGAGACGTCTGCATAGAGGCAGCTGTCAGAACACGCACACTCGATTGTTCACCAAAACATATGCAGACGCGTCCTTAGCCTGTAGATTTGGATGCACAGAGTTCCCTGTGTTCGCAAGAGACAAGGGAATCGCGTCTGTGCGCACAGAAGCAATAGCGGACCGTTTCCCTCGGAGTGAACGCGAAAGAGCCGTCTATATACTCGCAGACACGCGAACGTGCCTCAATGCGGTCACAGAGGCAGCAGCTTTTGCACAGATGCTCCTGGTGATTCTGGCACTTTCCAGGCACACTCCTGAAAGTCGCGCACACTGCTGTTCACTCGCTAAACGACCTCTTGGGAAACACGTCTCCGGTCGACGGACCGCTCAGATTGCTTCTCGTGTAACTGTGAACTGTGTCAGCGCAGGGAATCCGTCTCTGTTGAGCAGATGTCAATCCTGCCTCGCTTTTGCTTTGTTGCCTCTACCAAGATGATTTCCCGTTTCTCTCTTCACTGGAGCAGGCAGACACAGCCAACGCACATCAAGTGTCAAGAGACACGCTCTGCTGAGCTCAACGCTTGTGCAGATGCACATGTGCGACGAAGTCAACACACGTGCTTGTGGAGAGAAAGAAAGGGACTCCCAGGCGTGTGGAGCGACGGGGAGAAAGAGCGGGCGCTGAGGAACACAGTTTCAAACAGACTGTCTCCACACAAACAGGCACCTGTCTGCAGGTATCCTAGATCTTGATTCTTGAACTTGAGGAAACACGCGTCTGAGCAAAACTCCCAAACGCTTCCAGGAAAGACACAGGCTCTCCCACAAGCACACAAGTGTTTGCCCTCAGCTATAGATCAGGGACAAGCCTGTGAAGAGCAACCAAAGAGCTCGTCCGTCTTTCCCTCAATAGATGGGAGTAGGCGCGCTTGCGGATGTGTGCGTGTGTGTGGCCACGCGTTTGCTTAGGCATCAGTGTGTGAAAAGGTAGGTGCTTTTCTCTAGCTGCGTGTGCGTGCACGTGGTGCTGGGTGCACATCCCTGGGTGCTCGTGGAAAGGTTTCTGCATGGTTTTCGCTGAGGAATCGTGTGTGTGCACATGGACAAAGAGAAGGCGCAGCAACCAGGTTCCAGCGCCGAAGAAGGCAAAAGGCGAGGTTTCCGGCGCTATCTCCTTCTCTCCCCAGAGCTAGTCGCGCAAAGCAAGCCGCTAAGCCGGCGACCGGCAAGAGAGCTACAACGAAGCATGCCGAACGGAGAAAATAGCAGCAGCTCATCTGTTCACACCTTGTTTCTGCCATGTGCTTGAACGCCAAGACGTTCGCGCTTCTGTGAGATGAAAGACGTCCTTCTGCATATGTGGTTGCTCACACCGGTGCACTTGTTAGTGTATCCATTCAGTCCTGGGCTGCGGGGCATTCAGAAGTGGCTCTGTGGAGACGTCTGCATAGAGGCAGCTGTCAGAACACGCACACTCGATTGTTCACCAAAACATATGCAGACGCGTCCTTAGCCTGTAGATTTGGATGCACAGAGTTCCCTGTGTTCGCAAGAGACAAGGGAATCGCGTCTGTGCGCACAGAAGCAATAGCGGACCGTTTCCCTCGGAGTGAACGCGAAAGAGCCGTCTATATACTCGCAGACACGCGAACGTGCCTCAATGCGGTCACAGAGGCAGCAGCTTTTGCACAGATGCTCCTGGTGATTCTGGCACTTTCCAGGCACACTCCTGAAAGTCGCGCACACTGCTGTTCACTCGCTAAACGACCTCTTGGGAAACACGTCTCCGGTCGACGGACCGCTCAGATTGCTTCTCGTGTAACTGTGAACTGTGTCAGCGCAGGGAATCCGTCTCTGTTGAGCAGATGTCAATCCTGCCTCGCTTTTGCTTTGTTGCCTCTACCAAGATGATTTCCCGTTTCTCTCTTCACTGGAGCAGGCAGACACAGCCAACGCACATCAAGTGTCAAGAGACACGCTCTGCTGAGCTCAACGCTTGTGCAGATGCACATGTGCGACGAAGTCAACACACGTGCTTGTGGAGAGAAAGAAAGGGACTCCCAGGCGTGTGGAGCGACGGGGAGAAAGAGCGGGCGCTGAGGAACACAGTTTCAAACAGACTGTCTCCACACAAACAGGCACCTGTCTGCAGGTATCCTAGATCTTGATTCTTGAACTTGAGGAAACACGCGTCTGAGCAAAACTCCCAAACGCTTCCAGGAAAGACACAGGCTCTCCCACAAGCACACAAGTGTTTGCCCTCAGCTATAGATCAGGGACAAGCCTGTGAAGAGCAACCAAAGAGCTCGTCCGTCTTTCCCTCAATAGATGGGAGTAGGCGCGCTTGCGGATGTGTGCGTGTGTGTGGCCACGCGTTTGCTTAGGCATCAGTGTGTGAAAAGGTAGGTGCTTTTCTCTAGCTGCGTGTGCGTGCACGTGGTGCTGGGTGCACATCCCTGGGTGCTCGTGGAAAGGTTTCTGCATGGTTTTCGCTGAGGAATCGTGTGTGTGCACATGGACAAAGAGAAGGCGCAGCAACCAGGTTCCAGCGCCGAAGAAGGCAAAAGGCGAGGTTTCCGGCGCTATCTCCTTCTCTCCCCAGAGCTAGTCGCGCAAAGCAAGCCGCTAAGCCGGCGACCGGCAAGAGAGCTACAACGAAGCATGCCGAACGGAGAAAATAGCAGCAGCTCATCTGTTCACACCTTGTTTCTGCCATGTGCTTGAACGCCAAGACGTTCGCGCTTCTGTGAGATGAAAGACGTCCTTCTGCATATGTGGTTGCTCACACCGGTGCACTTGTTAGTGTATCCATTCAGTCCTGGGCTGCGGGGCATTCAGAAGTGGCTCTGTGGAGACGTCTGCATAGAGGCAGCTGTCAGAACACGCACACTCGATTGTTCACCAAAACATATGCAGACGCGTCCTTAGCCTGTAGATTTGGATGCACAGAGTTCCCTGTGTTCGCAAGAGACAAGGGAATCGCGTCTGTGCGCACAGAAGCAATAGCGGACCGTTTCCCTCGGAGTGAACGCGAAAGAGCCGTCTATATACTCGCAGACACGCGAACGTGCCTCAATGCGGTCACAGAGGCAGCAGCTTTTGCACAGATGCTCCTGGTGATTCTGGCACTTTCCAGGCACACTCCTGAAAGTCGCGCACACTGCTGTTCACTCGCTAAACGACCTCTTGGGAAACACGTCTCCGGTCGACGGACCGCTCAGATTGCTTCTCGTGTAACTGTGAACTGTGTCAGCGCAGGGAATCCGTCTCTGTTGAGCAGATGTCAATCCTGCCTCGCTTTTGCTTTGTTGCCTCTACCAAGATGATTTCCCGTTTCTCTCTTCACTGGAGCAGGCAGACACAGCCAACGCACATCAAGTGTCAAGAGACACGCTCTGCTGAGCTCAACGCTTGTGCAGATGCACATGTGCGACGAAGTCAACACACGTGCTTGTGGAGAGAAAGAAAGGGACTCCCAGGCGTGTGGAGCGACGGGGAGAAAGAGCGGGCGCTGAGGAACACAGTTTCAAACAGACTGTCTCCACACAAACAGGCACCTGTCTGCAGGTATCCTAGATCTTGATTCTTGAACTTGAGGAAACACGCGTCTGAGCAAAACTCCCAAACGCTTCCAGGAAAGACACAGGCTCTCCCACAAGCACACAAGTGTTTGCCCTCAGCTATAGATCAGGGACAAGCCTGTGAAGAGCAACCAAAGAGCTCGTCCGTCTTTCCCTCAATAGATGGGAGTAGGCGCGCTTGCGGATGTGTGCGTGTGTGTGGCCACGCGTTTGCTTAGGCATCAGTGTGTGAAAAGGTAGGTGCTTTTCTCTAGCTGCGTGTGCGTGCACGTGGTGCTGGGTGCACATCCCTGGGTGCTCGTGGAAAGGTTTCTGCATGGTTTTCGCTGAGGAATCGTGTGTGTGCACATGGACAAAGAGAAGGCGCAGCAACCAGGTTCCAGCGCCGAAGAAGGCAAAAGGCGAGGTTTCCGGCGCTATCTCCTTCTCTCCCCAGAGCTAGTCGCGCAAAGCAAGCCGCTAAGCCGGCGACCGGCAAGAGAGCTACAACGAAGCATGCCGAACGGAGAAAATAGCAGCAGCTCATCTGTTCACACCTTGTTTCTGCCATGTGCTTGAACGCCAAGACGTTCGCGCTTCTGTGAGATGAAAGACGTCCTTCTGCATATGTGGTTGCTCACACCGGTGCACTAGTTAGTGTATCCATTCAGTCCTGGGCTGCGGGGCATTCAGAAGTGGCTCTGTGGAGACGTCTGCATAGAGGCAGCTGTCAGAACACGCACACTCGATTGTTCACCAAAACATATGCAGACGCGTCCTTAGCCTGTAGATTTGGATGCACAGAGTTCCCTGTGTTCGCAAGAGACAAGGGAATCGCGTCTGTGCGCACAGAAGCAATAGCGGACCGTTTCCCTCGGAGTGAACGCGAAAGAGCCGTCTATATACTCGCAGACACGCGAACGTGCCTCAATGCGGTCACAGAGGCAGCAGCTTTTGCACAGATGCTCCTGGTGATTCTGGCACTTTCCAGGCACACTCCTGAAAGTCGCGCACACTGCTGTTCACTCGCTAAACGACCTCTTGGGAAACACGTCTCCGGTCGACGGACCGCTCAGATTGCTTCTCGTGTAACTGTGAACTGTGTCAGCGCAGGGAATCCGTCTCTGTTGAGCAGATGTCAATCCTGCCTCGCTTTTGCTTTGTTGCCTCTACCAAGATGATTTCCCGTTTCTCTCTTCACTGGAGCAGGCAGACACAGCCAACGCACATCAAGTGTCAAGAGACACGCTCTGCTGAGCTCAACGCTTGTGCAGATGCACATGTGCGACGAAGTCAACACACGTGCTTGTGGAGAGAAAGAAAGGGACTCCCAGGCGTGTGGAGCGACGGGGAGAAAGAGCGGGCGCTGAGGAACACAGTTTCAAACAGACTGTCTCCACACAAACAGGCACCTGTCTGCAGGTATCCTAGATCTTGATTCTTGAACTTGAGGAAACACGCGTCTGAGCAAAACTCCCAAACGCTTCCAGGAAAGACACAGGCTCTCCCACAAGCACACAAGTGTTTGCCCTCAGCTATAGATCAGGGACAAGCCTGTGAAGAGCAACCAAAGAGCTCGTCCGTCTTTCCCTCAATAGATGGGAGTAGGCGCGCTTGCGGATGTGTGCGTGTGTGTGGCCACGCGTTTGCTTAGGCATCAGTGTGTGAAAAGGTAGGTGCTTTTCTCTAGCTGCGTGTGCGTGCACGTGGTGCTGGGTGCACATCCCTGGGTGCTCGTGGAAAGGTTTCTGCATGGTTTTCGCTGAGGAATCGTGTGTGTGCACATGGACAAAGAGAAGGCGCAGCAACCAGGTTCCAGCGCCGAAGAAGGCAAAAGGCGAGGTTTCCGGCGCTATCTCCTTCTCTCCCCAGAGCTAGTCGCGCAAAGCAAGCCGCTAAGCCGGCGACCGGCAAGAGAGCTACAACGAAGCATGCCGAACGGAGAAAATAGCAGCAGCTCATCTGTTCACACCTTGTTTCTGCCATGTGCTTGAACGCCAAGACGTTCGCGCTTCTGTGAGATGAAAGACGTCCTTCTGCATATGTGGTTGCTCACACCGGTGCACTTGTTAGTGTATCCATTCAGTCCTGGGCTGCGGGGCATTCAGAAGTGGCTCTGTGGAGACGTCTGCATAGAGGCAGCTGTCAGAACACGCACACTCGATTGTTCACCAAAACATATGCAGACGCGTCCTTAGCCTGTAGATTTGGATGCACAGAGTTCCCTGTGTTCGCAAGAGACAAGGGAATCGCGTCTGTACGCACAGAAGCAATAGCGGACCGTTTCCCTCGGAATGAACGCGAAAGAGCCGTCTATATACTCGCAGACACGCAAACGTGCCTCAATGCGGTCACAGAGGCAGCAGCTTTTGCACAGATGCTCCTGGTGATTCTGGCACTTTCCAGGCACACTCCTGAAAGTCGCGCACACTGCTGTTCACTCGCTAAACGACCTCTTGGGAAACACGTCTCCGGTCGACGGACCGCTCAGATTGCTTCTCGTGTAACTGTGAACTGTGTCAGCGCAGGGAATCCGTCTCTGTTGAGCAGATGTCAATCCTGCCTCGCTTTTGCTTTGTTGCCTCTACCAAGATGATTTCCCGTTTCTCTCTTCACTGGAGCAGGCAGACACAGCCAACGCACATCAAGTGTCAAGAGACACGCTCTGCTGAGCTCAACGCTTGTGCAGATGCACATGTGCGACGAAGTCAACACACGTGCTTGTGGAGAGAAAGAAAGGGACTCCCAGGCGTGTGGAGCGACGGGGAGAAAGAGCGGGCGCTGAGGAACACAGTTTCAAACAGACTGTCTCCACACAAACAGGCACCTGTCTGCAGGTATCCTAGATCTTGATTCTTGAACTTGAGGAAACACGCGTCTGAGCAAAACTCCCAAACGCTTCCAGGAAAGACACAGGCTCTCCCACAAGCACACAAGTGTTTGCCCTCAGCTATAGATCAGGGACAAGCCTGTGAAGAGCAACCAAAGAGCTCGTCCGTCTTTCCCTCAATAGATGGGAGTAGGCGCGCTTGCGGATGTGTGCGTGTGTGTGGCCACGCGTTTGCTTAGGCATCAGTGTGTGAAAAGGTAGGTGCTTTTCTCTAGCTGCGTGTGCGTGCACGTGGTGCTGGGTGCACATCCCTGGGTGCTCGTGGAAAGGTTTCTGCATGGTTTTCGCTGAGGAATCGTGTGTGTGCACATGGACAAAGAGAAGGCGCAGCAACCAGGTTCCAGCGCCGAAGAAGGCAAAAGGCGAGGTTTCCGGCGCTATCTCCTTCTCTCCCCAGAGCTAGTCGCGCAAAGCAAGCCGCTAAGCCGGCGACCGGCAAGAGAGCTACAACGAAGCATGCCGAACGGAGAAAATAGCAGCAGCTCATCTGTTCACACCTTGTTTCTGCCATGTGCTTGAACGCCAAGACGTTCGCGCTTCTGTGAGATGAAAGACGTCCTTCTGCATATGTGGTTGCTCACACCGGTGCACTAGTTAGTGTATCCATTCAGTCCTGGGCTGCGGGGCATTCAGAAGTGGCTCTGTGGAGACGTCTGCATAGAGGCAGCTGTCAGAACACGCACACTCGATTGTTCACCAAAACATATGCAGACGCGTCCTTAGCCTGTAGATTTGGATGCACAGAGTTCCCTGTGTTCGCAAGAGACAAGGGAATCGCGTCTGTGCGCACAGAAGCAATAGCGGACCGTTTCCCTCGGAGTGAACGCGAAAGAGCCGTCTATATACTCGCAGACACGCGAACGTGCCTCAATGCGGTCACAGAGGCAGCAGCTTTTGCACAGATGCTCCTGGTGATTCTGGCACTTTCCAGGCACACTCCTGAAAGTCGCGCACACTGCTGTTCACTCGCTAAACGACCTCTTGGGAAACACGTCTCCGGTCGACGGACCGCTCAGATTGCTTCTCGTGTAACTGTGAACTGTGTCAGCGCAGGGAATCCGTCTCTGTTGAGCAGATGTCAATCCTGCCTCGCTTTTGCTTTGTTGCCTCTACCAAGATGATTTCCCGTTTCTCTCTTCACTGGAGCAGGCAGACACAGCCAACGCACATCAAGTGTCAAGAGACACGCTCTGCTGAGCTCAACGCTTGTGCAGATGCACATGTGCGACGAAGTCAACACACGTGCTTGTGGAGAGAAAGAAAGGGACTCCCAGGCGTGTGGAGCGACGGGGAGAAAGAGCGGGCGCTGAGGAACACAGTTTCAAACAGACTGTCTCCACACAAACAGGCACCTGTCTGCAGGTATCCTAGATCTTGATTCTTGAACTTGAGGAAACACGCGTCTGAGCAAAACTCCCAAACGCTTCCAGGAAAGACACAGGCTCTCCCACAAGCACACAAGTGTTTGCCCTCAGCTATAGATCAGGGACAAGCCTGTGAAGAGCAACCAAAGAGCTCGTCCGTCTTTCCCTCAATAGATGGGAGTAGGCGCGCTTGCGGATGTGTGCGTGTGTGTGGCCACGCGTTTGCTTAGGCATCAGTGTGTGAAAAGGTAGGTGCTTTTCTCTAGCTGCGTGTGCGTGCACGTGGTGCTGGGTGCACATCCCTGGGTGCTCGTGGAAAGGTTTCTGCATGGTTTTCGCTGAGGAATCGTGTGTGTGCACATGGACAAAGAGAAGGCGCAGCAACCAGGTTCCAGCGCCGAAGAAGGCAAAAGGCGAGGTTTCCGGCGCTATCTCCTTCTCTCCCCAGAGCTAGTCGCGCAAAGCAAGCCGCTAAGCCGGCGACCGGCAAGAGAGCTACAACGAAGCATGCCGAACGGAGAAAATAGCAGCAGCTCATCTGTTCACACCTTGTTTCTGCCATGTGCTTGAACGCCAAGACGTTCGCGCTTCTGTGAGATGAAAGACGTCCTTCTGCATATGTGGTTGCTCACACCGGTGCACTTGTTAGTGTATCCATTCAGTCCTGGGCTGCGGGGCATTCAGAAGTGGCTCTGTGGAGACGTCTGCATAGAGGCAGCTGTCAGAACACGCACACTCGATTGTTCACCAAAACATATGCAGACGCGTCCTTAGCCTGTAGATTTGGATGCACAGAGTTCCCTGTGTTCGCAAGAGACAAGGGAATCGCGTCTGTACGCACAGAAGCAATAGCGGACCGTTTCCCTCGGAATGAACGCGAAAGAGCCGTCTATATACTCGCAGACACGCAAACGTGCCTCAATGCGGTCACAGAGGCAGCAGCTTTTGCACAGATGCTCCTGGTGATTCTGGCACTTTCCAGGCACACTCCTGAAAGTCGCGCACACTGCTGTTCACTCGCTAAACGACCTCTTGGGAAACACGTCTCCGGTCGACGGACCGCTCAGATTGCTTCTCGTGTAACTGTGAACTGTGTCAGCGCAGGGAATCCGTCTCTGTTGAGCAGATGTCAATCCTGCCTCGCTTTTGCTTTGTTGCCTCTACCAAGATGATTTCCCGTTTCTCTCTTCACTGGAGCAGGCAGACACAGCCAACGCACATCAAGTGTCAAGAGACACGCTCTGCTGAGCTCAACGCTTGTGCAGATGCACATGTGCGACGAAGTCAACACACGTGCTTGTGGAGAGAAAGAAAGGGACTCCCAGGCGTGTGGAGCGACGGGGAGAAAGAGCGGGCGCTGAGGAACACAGTTTCAAACAGACTGTCTCCACACAAACAGGCACCTGTCTGCAGGTATCCTAGATCTTGATTCTTGAACTTGAGGAAACACGCGTCTGAGCAAAACTCCCAAACGCTTCCAGGAAAGACACAGGCTCTCCCACAAGCACACAAGTGTTTGCCCTCAGCTATAGATCAGGGACAAGCCTGTGAAGAGCAACCAAAGAGCTCGTCCGTCTTTCCCTCAATAGATGGGAGTAGGCGCGCTTGCGGATGTGTGCGTGTGTGTGGCCACGCGTTTGCTTAGGCATCAGTGTGTGAAAAGGTAGGTGCTTTTCTCTAGCTGCGTGTGCGTGCACGTGGTGCTGGGTGCACATCCCTGGGTGCTCGTGGAAAGGTTTCTGCATGGTTTTCGCTGAGGAATCGTGTGTGTGCACATGGACAAAGAGAAGGCGCAGCAACCAGGTTCCAGCGCCGAAGAAGGCAAAAGGCGAGGTTTCCGGCGCTATCTCCTTCTCTCCCCAGAGCTAGTCGCGCAAAGCAAGCCGCTAAGCCGGCGACCGGCAAGAGAGCTACAACGAAGCATGCCGAACGGAGAAAATAGCAGCAGCTCATCTGTTCACACCTTGTTTCTGCCATGTGCTTGAACGCCAAGACGTTCGCGCTTCTGTGAGATGAAAGACGTCCTTCTGCATATGTGGTTGCTCACACCGGTGCACTAGTTAGTGTATCCATTCAGTCCTGGGCTGCGGGGCATTCAGAAGTGGCTCTGTGGAGACGTCTGCATAGAGGCAGCTGTCAGAACACGCACACTCGATTGTTCACCAAAACATATGCAGACGCGTCCTTAGCCTGTAGATTTGGATGCACAGAGTTCCCTGTGTTCGCAAGAGACAAGGGAATCGCGTCTGTGCGCACAGAAGCAATAGCGGACCGTTTCCCTCGGAGTGAACGCGAAAGAGCCGTCTATATACTCGCAGACACGCGAACGTGCCTCAATGCGGTCACAGAGGCAGCAGCTTTTGCACAGATGCTCCTGGTGATTCTGGCACTTTCCAGGCACACTCCTGAAAGTCGCGCACACTGCTGTTCACTCGCTAAACGACCTCTTGGGAAACACGTCTCCGGTCGACGGACCGCTCAGATTGCTTCTCGTGTAACTGTGAACTGTGTCAGCGCAGGGAATCCGTCTCTGTTGAGCAGATGTCAATCCTGCCTCGCTTTTGCTTTGTTGCCTCTACCAAGATGATTTCCCGTTTCTCTCTTCACTGGAGCAGGCAGACACAGCCAACGCACATCAAGTGTCAAGAGACACGCTCTGCTGAGCTCAACGCTTGTGCAGATGCACATGTGCGACGAAGTCAACACACGTGCTTGTGGAGAGAAAGAAAGGGACTCCCAGGCGTGTGGAGCGACGGGGAGAAAGAGCGGGCGCTGAGGAACACAGTTTCAAACAGACTGTCTCCACACAAACAGGCACCTGTCTGCAGGTATCCTAGATCTTGATTCTTGAACTTGAGGAAACACGCGTCTGAGCAAAACTCCCAAACGCTTCCAGGAAAGACACAGGCTCTCCCACAAGCACACAAGTGTTTGCCCTCAGCTATAGATCAGGGACAAGCCTGTGAAGAGCAACCAAAGAGCTCGTCCGTCTTTCCCTCAATAGATGGGAGTAGGCGCGCTTGCGGATGTGTGCGTGTGTGTGGCCACGCGTTTGCTTAGGCATCAGTGTGTGAAAAGGTAGGTGCTTTTCTCTAGCTGCGTGTGCGTGCACGTGGTGCTGGGTGCACATCCCTGGGTGCTCGTGGAAAGGTTTCTGCATGGTTTTCGCTGAGGAATCGTGTGTGTGCACATGGACAAAGAGAAGGCGCAGCAACCAGGTTCCAGCGCCGAAGAAGGCAAAAGGCGAGGTTTCCGGCGCTATCTCCTTCTCTCCCCAGAGCTAGTCGCGCAAAGCAAGCCGCTAAGCCGGCGACCGGCAAGAGAGCTACAACGAAGCATGCCGAACGGAGAAAATAGCAGCAGCTCATCTGTTCACACCTTGTTTCTGCCATGTGCTTGAACGCCAAGACGTTCGCGCTTCTGTGAGATGAAAGACGTCCTTCTGCATATGTGGTTGCTCACACCGGTGCACTAGTTAGTGTATCCATTCAGTCCTGGGCTGCGGGGCATTCAGAAGTGGCTCTGTGGAGACGTCTGCATAGAGGCAGCTGTCAGAACACGCACACTCGATTGTTCACCAAAACATATGCAGACGCGTCCTTAGCCTGTAGATTTGGATGCACAGAGTTCCCTGTGTTCGCAAGAGACAAGGGAATCGCGTCTGTGCGCACAGAAGCAATAGCGGACCGTTTCCCTCGGAGTGAACGCGAAAGAGCCGTCTATATACTCGCAGACACGCGAACGTGCCTCAATGCGGTCACAGAGGCAGCAGCTTTTGCACAGATGCTCCTGGTGATTCTGGCACTTTCCAGGCACACTCCTGAAAGTCGCGCACACTGCTGTTCACTCGCTAAACGACCTCTTGGGAAACACGTCTCCGGTCGACGGACCGCTCAGATTGCTTCTCGTGTAACTGTGAACTGTGTCAGCGCAGGGAATCCGTCTCTGTTGAGCAGATGTCAATCCTGCCTCGCTTTTGCTTTGTTGCCTCTACCAAGATGATTTCCCGTTTCTCTCTTCACTGGAGCAGGCAGACACAGCCAACGCACATCAAGTGTCAAGAGACACGCTCTGCTGAGCTCAACGCTTGTGCAGATGCACATGTGCGACGAAGTCAACACACGTGCTTGTGGAGAGAAAGAAAGGGACTCCCAGGCGTGTGGAGCGACGGGGAGAAAGAGCGGGCGCTGAGGAACACAGTTTCAAACAGACTGTCTCCACACAAACAGGCACCTGTCTGCAGGTATCCTAGATCTTGATTCTTGAACTTGAGGAAACACGCGTCTGAGCAAAACTCCCAAACGCTTCCAGGAAAGACACAGGCTCTCCCACAAGCACACAAGTGTTTGCCCTCAGCTATAGATCAGGGACAAGCCTGTGAAGAGCAACCAAAGAGCTCGTCCGTCTTTCCCTCAATAGATGGGAGTAGGCGCGCTTGCGGATGTGTGCGTGTGTGTGGCCACGCGTTTGCTTAGGCATCAGTGTGTGAAAAGGTAGGTGCTTTTCTCTAGCTGCGTGTGCGTGCACGTGGTGCTGGGTGCACATCCCTGGGTGCTCGTGGAAAGGTTTCTGCATGGTTTTCGCTGAGGAATCGTGTGTGTGCACATGGACAAAGAGAAGGCGCAGCAACCAGGTTCCAGCGCCGAAGAAGGCAAAAGGCGAGGTTTCCGGCGCTATCTCCTTCTCTCCCCAGAGCTAGTCGCGCAAAGCAAGCCGCTAAGCCGGCGACCGGCAAGAGAGCTACAACGAAGCATGCCGAACGGAGAAAATAGCAGCAGCTCATCTGTTCACACCTTGTTTCTGCCATGTGCTTGAACGCCAAGACGTTCGCGCTTCTGTGAGATGAAAGACGTCCTTCTGCATATGTGGTTGCTCACACCGGTGCACTTGTTAGTGTATCCATTCAGTCCTGGGCTGCGGGGCATTCAGAAGTGGCTCTGTGGAGACGTCTGCATAGAGGCAGCTGTCAGAACACGCACACTCGATTGTTCACCAAAACATATGCAGACGCGTCCTTAGCCTGTAGATTTGGATGCACAGAGTTCCCTGTGTTCGCAAGAGACAAGGGAATCGCGTCTGTACGCACAGAAGCAATAGCGGACCGTTTCCCTCGGAGTGAGCGCGAAAGAGCCGTCTATATACTCGCAGACACGCGAACGTGCCTCAATGCGGTCACAGAGGCAGCAGCTTTTGCACAGATGCTCCTGGTGATTCTGGCACTTTCCAGGCACACTCCTGAAAGTCGCGCACACTGCTGTTCACTCGCTAAACGACCTCTTGGGAAACACGTCTCCGGTCGACGGACCGCTCAGATTGCTTCTCGTGTAACTGTGAACTGTGTCAGCGCAGGGAATCCGTCTCTGTTGAGCAGATGTCAATCCTGCCTCGCTTTTGCTTTGTTGCCTCTACCAAGATGATTTCCCGTTTCTCTCTTCACTGGAGCAGGCAGACACAGCCAACGCACATCAAGTGTCAAGAGACACGCTCTGCTGAGCTCAACGCTTGTGCAGATGCACATGTGCGACGAAGTCAACACACGTGCTTGTGGAGAGAAAGAAAGGGACTCCCAGGCGTGTGGAGCGACGGGGAGAAAGAGCGGGCGCTGAGGAACACAGTTTCAAACAGACTGTCTCCACACAAACAGGCACCTGTCTGCAGGTATCCTAGATCTTGATTCTTGAACTTGAGGAAACACGCGTCTGAGCAAAACTCCCAAACGCTTCCAGGAAAGACACAGGCTCTCCCACAAGCACACAAGTGTTTGCCCTCAGCTATAGATCAGGGACAAGCCTGTGAAGAGCAACCAAAGAGCTCGTCCGTCTTTCCCTCAATAGATGGGAGTAGGCGCGCTTGCGGATGTGTGCGTGTGTGTGGCCACGCGTTTGCTTAGGCATCAGTGTGTGAAAAGGTAGGTGCTTTTCTCTAGCTGCGTGTGCGTGCACGTGGTGCTGGGTGCACATCCCTGGGTGCTCGTGGAAAGGTTTCTGCATGGTTTTCGCTGAGGAATCGTGTGTGTGCACATGGACAAAGAGAAGGCGCAGCAACCAGGTTCCAGCGCCGAAGAAGGCAAAAGGCGAGGTTTCCGGCGCTATCTCCTTCTCTCCCCAGAGCTAGTCGCGCAAAGCAAGCCGCTAAGCCGGCGACCGGCAAGAGAGCTACAACGAAGCATGCCGAACGGAGAAAATAGCAGCAGCTCATCTGTTCACACCTTGTTTCTGCCATGTGCTTGAACGCCAAGACGTTCGCGCTTCTGTGAGATGAAAGACGTCCTTCTGCATATGTGGTTGCTCACACCGGTGCACTTGTTAGTGTATCCATTCAGTCCTGGGCTGCGGGGCATTCAGAAGTGGCTCTGTGGAGACGTCTGCATAGAGGCAGCTGTCAGAACACGCACACTCGATTGTTCACCAAAACATATGCAGACGCGTCCTTAGCCTGTAGATTTGGATGCACAGAGTTCCCTGTGTTCGCAAGAGACAAGGGAATCGCGTCTGTACGCACAGAAGCAATAGCGGACCGTTTCCCTCGGAGTGAACGCGAAAGAGCCGTCTATATACTCGCAGACACGCGAACGTGCCTCAATGCGGTCACAGAGGCAGCAGCTTTTGCACAGATGCTCCTGGTGATTCTGGCACTTTCCAGGCACACTCCTGAAAGTCGCGCACACTGCTGTTCACTCGCTAAACGACCTCTTGGGAAACACGTCTCCGGTCGACGGACCGCTCAGATTGCTTCTCGTGTAACTGTGAACTGTGTCAGCGCAGGGAATCCGTCTCTGTTGAGCAGATGTCAATCCTGCCTCGCTTTTGCTTTGTTGCCTCTACCAAGATGATTTCCCGTTTCTCTCTTCACTGGAGCAGGCAGACACAGCCAACGCACATCAAGTGTCAAGAGACACGCTCTGCTGAGCTCAACGCTTGTGCAGATGCACATGTGCGACGAAGTCAACACACGTGCTTGTGGAGAGAAAGAAAGGGACTCCCAGGCGTGTGGAGCGACGGGGAGAAAGAGCGGGCGCTGAGGAACACAGTTTCAAACAGACTGTCTCCACACAAACAGGCACCTGTCTGCAGGTATCCTAGATCTTGATTCTTGAACTTGAGGAAACACGCGTCTGAGCAAAACTCCCAAACGCTTCCAGGAAAGACACAGGCTCTCCCACAAGCACACAAGTGTTTGCCCTCAGCTATAGATCAGGGACAAGCCTGTGAAGAGCAACCAAAGAGCTCGTCCGTCTTTCCCTCAATAGATGGGAGTAGGCGCGCTTGCGGATGTGTGCGTGTGTGTGGCCACGCGTTTGCTTAGGCATCAGTGTGTGAAAAGGTAGGTGCTTTTCTCTAGCTGCGTGTGCGTGCACGTGGTGCTGGGTGCACATCCCTGGGTGCTCGTGGAAAGGTTTCTGCATGGTTTTCGCTGAGGAATCGTGTGTGTGCACATGGACAAAGAGAAGGCGCAGCAACCAGGTTCCAGCGCCGAAGAAGGCAAAAGGCGAGGTTTCCGGCGCTATCTCCTTCTCTCCCCAGAGCTAGTCGCGCAAAGCAAGCCGCTAAGCCGGCGACCGGCAAGAGAGCTACAACGAAGCATGCCGAACGGAGAAAATAGCAGCAGCTCATCTGTTCACACCTTGTTTCTGCCATGTGCTTGAACGCCAAGACGTTCGCGCTTCTGTGAGATGAAAGACGTCCTTCTGCATATGTGGTTGCTCACACCGGTGCACTTGTTAGTGTATCCATTCAGTCCTGGGCTGCGGGGCATTCAGAAGTGGCTCTGTGGAGACGTCTGCATAGAGGCAGCTGTCAGAACACGCACACTCGATTGTTCACCAAAACATATGCAGACGCGTCCTTAGCCTGTAGATTTGGATGCACAGAGTTCCCTGTGTTCGCAAGAGACAAGGGAATCGCGTCTGTGCGCACAGAAGCAATAGCGGACCGTTTCCCTCGGAGTGAACGCGAAAGAGCCGTCTATATACTCGCAGACACGCGAACGTGCCTCAATGCGGTCACAGAGGCAGCAGCTTTTGCACAGATGCTCCTGGTGATTCTGGCACTTTCCAGGCACACTCCTGAAAGTCGCGCACACTGCTGTTCACTCGCTAAACGACCTCTTGGGAAACACGTCTCCGGTCGACGGACCGCTCAGATTGCTTCTCGTGTAACTGTGAACTGTGTCAGCGCAGGGAATCCGTCTCTGTTGAGCAGATGTCAATCCTGCCTCGCTTTTGCTTTGTTGCCTCTACCAAGATGATTTCCCGTTTCTCTCTTCACTGGAGCACGCAGACACAGCCAACGCACATCAAGTGTCAAGAGACACGCTCTGCTGAGCTCAACGCTTGTGCAGATGCACATGTGCGACGAAGTCAACACACGTGCTTGTGGAGAGAAAGAAAGGGACTCCCAGGCGTGTGGAGCGACGGGGAGAAAGAGCGGGCGCTGAGGAACACAGTTTCAAACAGACTGTCTCCACACAAACAGGCACCTGTCTGCAGGTATCCTAGATCTTGATTCTTGAACTTGAGGAAACACGCGTCTGAGCAAAACTCCCAAACGCTTCCAGGAAAGACACAGGCTCTCCCACAAGCACACAAGTGTTTGCCCTCAGCTATAGATCAGGGACAAGCCTGTGAAGAGCAACCAAAGAGCTCGTCCGTCTTTCCCTCAATAGATGGGAGTAGGCGCGCTTGCGGATGTGTGCGTGTGTGTGGCCACGCGTTTGCTTAGGCATCAGTGTGTGAAAAGGTAGGTGCTTTTCTCTAGCTGCGTGTGCGTGCACGTGGTGCTGGGTGCACATCCCTGGGTGCTCGTGGAAAGGTTTCTGCATGGTTTTCGCTGAGGAATCGTGTGTGTGCACATGGACAAAGAGAAGGCGCAGCAACCAGGTTCCAGCGCCGAAGAAGGCAAAAGGCGAGGTTTCCGGCGCTATCTCCTTCTCTCCCCAGAGCTAGTCGCGCAAAGCAAGCCGCTAAGCCGGCGACCGGCAAGAGAGCTACAACGAAGCATGCCGAACGGAGAAAATAGCAGCAGCTCATCTGTTCACACCTTGTTTCTGCCATGTGCTTGAACGCCAAGACGTTCGCGCTTCTGTGAGATGAAAGACGTCCTTCTGCATATGTGGTTGCTCACACCGGTGCACTTGTTAGTGTATCCATTCAGTCCTGGGCTGCGGGGCATTCAGAAGTGGCTCTGTGGAGACGTCTGCATAGAGGCAGCTGTCAGAACACGCACACTCGATTGTTCACCAAAACATATGCAGACGCGTCCTTAGCCTGTAGATTTGGATGCACAGAGTTCCCTGTGTTCGCAAGAGACAAGGGAATCGCGTCTGTGCGCACAGAAGCAATAGCGGACCGTTTCCCTCGGAGTGAACGCGAAAGAGCCGTCTATATACTCGCAGACACGCGAACGTGCCTCAATGCGGTCACAGAGGCAGCAGCTTTTGCACAGATGCTCCTGGTGATTCTGGCACTTTCCAGGCACACTCCTGAAAGTCGCGCACACTGCTGTTCACTCGCTAAACGACCTCTTGGGAAACACGTCTCCGGTCGACGGACCGCTCAGATTGCTTCTCGTGTAACTGTGAACTGTGTCAGCGCAGGGAATCCGTCTCTGTTGAGCAGATGTCAATCCTGCCTCGCTTTTGCTTTGTTGCCTCTACCAAGATGATTTCCCGTTTCTCTCTTCACTGGAGCAGGCAGACACAGCCAACGCACATCAAGTGTCAAGAGACACGCTCTGCTGAGCTCAACGCTTGTGCAGATGCACATGTGCGACGAAGTCAACACACGTGCTTGTGGAGAGAAAGAAAGGGACTCCCAGGCGTGTGGAGCGACGGGGAGAAAGAGCGGGCGCTGAGGAACACAGTTTCAAACAGACTGTCTCCACACAAACAGGCACCTGTCTGCAGGTATCCTAGATCTTGATTCTTGAACTTGAGGAAACACGCGTCTGAGCAAAACTCCCAAACGCTTCCAGGAAAGACACAGGCTCTCCCACAAGCACACAAGTGTTTGCCCTCAGCTATAGATCAGGGACAAGCCTGTGAAGAGCAACCAAAGAGCTCGTCCGTCTTTCCCTCAATAGATGGGAGTAGGCGCGCTTGCGGATGTGTGCGTGTGTGTGGCCACGCGTTTGCTTAGGCATCAGTGTGTGAAAAGGTAGGTGCTTTTCTCTAGCTGCGTGTGCGTGCACGTGGTGCTGGGTGCACATCCCTGGGTGCTCGTGGAAAGGTTTCTGCATGGTTTTCGCTGAGGAATCGTGTGTGTGCACATGGACAAAGAGAAGGCGCAGCAACCAGGTTCCAGCGCCGAAGAAGGCAAAAGGCGAGGTTTCCGGCGCTATCTCCTTCTCTCCCCAGAGCTAGTCGCGCAAAGCAAGCCGCTAAGCCGGCGACCGGCAAGAGAGCTACAACGAAGCATGCCGAACGGAGAAAATAGCAGCAGCTCATCTGTTCACACCTTGTTTCTGCCATGTGCTTGAACGCCAAGACGTTCGCGCTTCTGTGAGATGAAAGACGTCCTTCTGCATATGTGGTTGCTCACACCGGTGCACTTGTTAGTGTATCCATTCAGTCCTGGGCTGCGGGGCATTCAGAAGTGGCTCTGTGGAGACGTCTGCATAGAGGCAGCTGTCAGAACACGCACACTCGATTGTTCACCAAAACATATGCAGACGCGTCCTTAGCCTGTAGATTTGGATGCACAGAGTTCCCTGTGTTCGCAAGAGACAAGGGAATCGCGTCTGTGCGCACAGAAGCAATAGCGGACCGTTTCCCTCGGAGTGAACGCGAAAGAGCCGTCTATATACTCGCAGACACGCGAACGTGCCTCAATGCGGTCACAGAGGCAGCAGCTTTTGCACAGATGCTCCTGGTGATTCTGGCACTTTCCAGGCACACTCCTGAAAGTCGCGCACACTGCTGTTCACTCGCTAAACGACCTCTTGGGAAACACGTCTCCGGTCGACGGACCGCTCAGATTGCTTCTCGTGTAACTGTGAACTGTGTCAGCGCAGGGAATCCGTCTCTGTTGAGCAGATGTCAATCCTGCCTCGCTTTTGCTTTGTTGCCTCTACCAAGATGATTTCCCGTTTCTCTCTTCACTGGAGCAGGCAGACACAGCCAACGCACATCAAGTGTCAAGAGACACGCTCTGCTGAGCTCAACGCTTGTGCAGATGCACATGTGCGACGAAGTCAACACACGTGCTTGTGGAGAGAAAGAAAGGGACTCCCAGGCGTGTGGAGCGACGGGGAGAAAGAGCGGGCGCTGAGGAACACAGTTTCAAACAGACTGTCTCCACACAAACAGGCACCTGTCTGCAGGTATCCTAGATCTTGATTCTTGAACTTGAGGAAACACGCGTCTGAGCAAAACTCCCAAACGCTTCCAGGAAAGACACAGGCTCTCCCACAAGCACACAAGTGTTTGCCCTCAGCTATAGATCAGGGACAAGCCTGTGAAGAGCAACCAAAGAGCTCGTCCGTCTTTCCCTCAATAGATGGGAGTAGGCGCGCTTGCGGATGTGTGCGTGTGTGTGGCCACGCGTTTGCTTAGGCATCAGTGTGTGAAAAGGTAGGTGCTTTTCTCTAGCTGCGTGTGCGTGCACGTGGTGCTGGGTGCACATCCCTGGGTGCTCGTGGAAAGGTTTCTGCATGGTTTTCGCTGAGGAATCGTGTGTGTGCACATGGACAAAGAGAAGGCGCAGCAACCAGGTTCCAGCGCCGAAGAAGGCAAAAGGCGAGGTTTCCGGCGCTATCTCCTTCTCTCCCCAGAGCTAGTCGCGCAAAGCAAGCCGCTAAGCCGGCGACCGGCAAGAGAGCTACAACGAAGCATGCCGAACGGAGAAAATAGCAGCAGCTCATCTGTTCACACCTTGTTTCTGCCATGTGCTTGAACGCCAAGACGTTCGCGCTTCTGTGAGATGAAAGACGTCCTTCTGCATATGTGGTTGCTCACACCGGTGCACTTGTTAGTGTATCCATTCAGTCCTGGGCTGCGGGGCATTCAGAAGTGGCTCTGTGGAGACGTCTGCATAGAGGCAGCTGTCAGAACACGCACACTCGATTGTTCACCAAAACATATGCAGACGCGTCCTTAGCCTGTAGATTTGGATGCACAGAGTTCCCTGTGTTCGCAAGAGACAAGGGAATCGCGTCTGTGCGCACAGAAGCAATAGCGGACCGTTTCCCTCGGAGTGAACGCGAAAGAGCCGTCTATATACTCGCAGACACGGGAACGTGCCTCAATGCGGTCACAGAGGCAGCAGCTTTTGCACAGATGCTCCTGGTGATTCTGGCACTTTCCAGGCACACTCCTGAAAGTCGCGCACACTGCTGTTCACTCGCTAAACGACCTCTTGGGAAACACGTCTCCGGTCGACGGACCGCTCAGATTGCTTCTCGTGTAACTGTGAACTGTGTCAGCGCAGGGAATCCGTCTCTGTTGAGCAGATGTCAATCCTGCCTCGCTTTTGCTTTGTTGCCTCTACCAAGATGATTTCCCGTTTCTCTCTTCACTGGAGCAGGCAGACACAGCCAACGCACATCAAGTGTCAAGAGACACGCTCTGCTGAGCTCAACGCTTGTGCAGATGCACATGTGCGACGAAGTCAACACACGTGCTTGTGGAGAGAAAGAAAGGGACTCCCAGGCGTGTGGAGCGACGGGGAGAAAGAGCGGGCGCTGAGGAACACAGTTTCAAACAGACTGTCTCCACACAAACAGGCACCTGTCTGCAGGTATCCTAGATCTTGATTCTTGAACTTGAGGAAACACGCGTCTGAGCAAAACTCCCAAACGCTTCCAGGAAAGACACAGGCTCTCCCACAAGCACACAAGTGTTTGCCCTCAGCTATAGATCAGGGACAAGCCTGTGAAGAGCAACCAAAGAGCTCGTCCGTCTTTCCCTCAATAGATGGGAGTAGGCGCGCTTGCGGATGTGTGCGTGTGTGTGGCCACGCGTTTGCTTAGGCATCAGTGTGTGAAAAGGTAGGTGCTTTTCTCTAGCTGCGTGTGCGTGCACGTGGTGCTGGGTGCACATCCCTGGGTGCTCGTGGAAAGGTTTCTGCATGGTTTTCGCTGAGGAATCGTGTGTGTGCACATGGACAAAGAGAAGGCGCAGCAACCAGGTTCCAGCGCCGAAGAAGGCAAAAGGCGAGGTTTCCGGCGCTATCTCCTTCTCTCCCCAGAGCTAGTCGCGCAAAGCAAGCCGCTAAGCCGGCGACCGGCAAGAGAGCTACAACGAAGCATGCCGAACGGAGAAAATAGCAGCAGCTCATCTGTTCACACCTTGTTTCTGCCATGTGCTTGAACGCCAAGACGTTCGCGCTTCTGTGAGATGAAAGACGTCCTTCTGCATATGTGGTTGCTCACACCGGTGCACTTGTTAGTGTATCCATTCAGTCCTGGGCTGCGGGGCATTCAGAAGTGGCTCTGTGGAGACGTCTGCATAGAGGCAGCTGTCAGAACACGCACACTCGATTGTTCACCAAAACATATGCAGACGCGTCCTTAGCCTGTAGATTTGGATGCACAGAGTTCCCTGTGTTCGCAAGAGACAAGGGAATCGCGTCTGTGCGCACAGAAGCAATAGCGGACCGTTTCCCTCGGAGTGAACGCGAAAGAGCCGTCTATATACTCGCAGACACGCGAACGTGCCTCAATGCGGTCACAGAGGCAGCAGCTTTTGCACAGATGCTCCTGGTGATTCTGGCACTTTCCAGGCACACTCCTGAAAGTCGCGCACACTGCTGTTCACTCGCTAAACGACCTCTTGGGAAACACGTCTCCGGTCGACGGACCGCTCAGATTGCTTCTCGTGTAACTGTGAACTGTGTCAGCGCAGGGAATCCGTCTCTGTTGAGCAGATGTCAATCCTGCCTCGCTTTTGCTTTGTTGCCTCTACCAAGATGATTTCCCGTTTCTCTCTTCACTGGAGCACGCAGACACAGCCAACGCACATCAAGTGTCAAGAGACACGCTCTGCTGAGCTCAACGCTTGTGCAGATGCACATGTGCGACGAAGTCAACACACGTGCTTGTGGAGAGAAAGAAAGGGACTCCCAGGCGTGTGGAGCGACGGGGAGAAAGAGCGGGCGCTGAGGAACACAGTTTCAAACAGACTGTCTCCACACAAACAGGCACCTGTCTGCAGGTATCCTAGATCTTGATTCTTGAACTTGAGGAAACACGCGTCTGAGCAAAACTCCCAAACGCTTCCAGGAAAGACACAGGCTCTCCCACAAGCACACAAGTGTTTGCCCTCAGCTATAGATCAGGGACAAGCCTGTGAAGAGCAACCAAAGAGCTCGTCCGTCTTTCCCTCAATAGATGGGAGTAGGCGCGCTTGCGGATGTGTGCGTGTGTGTGGCCACGCGTTTGCTTAGGCATCAGTGTGTGAAAAGGTAGGTGCTTTTCTCTAGCTGCGTGTGCGTGCACGTGGTGCTGGGTGCACATCCCTGGGTGCTCGTGGAAAGGTTTCTGCATGGTTTTCGCTGAGGAATCGTGTGTGTGCACATGGACAAAGAGAAGGCGCAGCAACCAGGTTCCAGCGCCGAAGAAGGCAAAAGGCGAGGTTTCCGGCGCTATCTCCTTCTCTCCCCAGAGCTAGTCGCGCAAAGCAAGCCGCTAAGCCGGCGACCGGCAAGAGAGCTACAACGAAGCATGCCGAACGGAGAAAATAGCAGCAGCTCATCTGTTCACACCTTGTTTCTGCCATGTGCTTGAACGCCAAGACGTTCGCGCTTCTGTGAGATGAAAGACGTCCTTCTGCATATGTGGTTGCTCACACCGGTGCACTTGTTAGTGTATCCATTCAGTCCTGGGCTGCGGGGCATTCAGAAGTGGCTCTGTGGAGACGTCTGCATAGAGGCAGCTGTCAGAACACGCACACTCGATTGTTCACCAAAACATATGCAGACGCGTCCTTAGCCTGTAGATTTGGATGCACAGAGTTCCCTGTGTTCGCAAGAGACAAGGGAATCGCGTCTGTGCGCACAGAAGCAATAGCGGACCGTTTCCCTCGGAGTGAACGCGAAAGAGCCGTCTATATACTCGCAGACACGCGAACGTGCCTCAATGCGGTCACAGAGGCAGCAGCTTTTGCACAGATGCTCCTGGTGATTCTGGCACTTTCCAGGCACACTCCTGAAAGTCGCGCACACTGCTGTTCACTCGCTAAACGACCTCTTGGGAAACACGTCTCCGGTCGACGGACCGCTCAGATTGCTTCTCGTGTAACTGTGAACTGTGTCAGCGCAGGGAATCCGTCTCTGTTGAGCAGATGTCAATCCTGCCTCGCTTTTGCTTTGTTGCCTCTACCAAGATGATTTCCCGTTTCTCTCTTCACTGGAGCAGGCAGACACAGCCAACGCACATCAAGTGTCAAGAGACACGCTCTGCTGAGCTCAACGCTTGTGCAGATGCACATGTGCGACGAAGTCAACACACGTGCTTGTGGAGAGAAAGAAAGGGACTCCCAGGCGTGTGGAGCGACGGGGAGAAAGAGCGGGCGCTGAGGAACACAGTTTCAAACAGACTGTCTCCACACAAACAGGCACCTGTCTGCAGGTATCCTAGATCTTGATTCTTGAACTTGAGGAAACACGCGTCTGAGCAAAACTCCCAAACGCTTCCAGGAAAGACACAGGCTCTCCCACAAGCACACAAGTGTTTGCCCTCAGCTATAGATCAGGGACAAGCCTGTGAAGAGCAACCAAAGAGCTCGTCCGTCTTTCCCTCAATAGATGGGAGTAGGCGCGCTTGCGGATGTGTGCGTGTGTGTGGCCACGCGTTTGCTTAGGCATCAGTGTGTGAAAAGGTAGGTGCTTTTCTCTAGCTGCGTGTGCGTGCACGTGGTGCTGGGTGCACATCCCTGGGTGCTCGTGGAAAGGTTTCTGCATGGTTTTCGCTGAGGAATCGTGTGTGTGCACATGGACAAAGAGAAGGCGCAGCAACCAGGTTCCAGCGCCGAAGAAGGCAAAAGGCGAGGTTTCCGGCGCTATCTCCTTCTCTCCCCAGAGCTAGTCGCGCAAAGCAAGCCGCTAAGCCGGCGACCGGCAAGAGAGCTACAACGAAGCATGCCGAACGGAGAAAATAGCAGCAGCTCATCTGTTCACACCTTGTTTCTGCCATGTGCTTGAACGCCAAGACGTTCGCGCTTCTGTGAGATGAAAGACGTCCTTCTGCATATGTGGTTGCTCACACCGGTGCACTTGTTAGTGTATCCATTCAGTCCTGGGCTGCGGGGCATTCAGAAGTGGCTCTGTGGAGACGTCTGCATAGAGGCAGCTGTCAGAACACGCACACTCGATTGTTCACCAAAACATATGCAGACGCGTCCTTAGCCTGTAGATTTGGATGCACAGAGTTCCCTGTGTTCGCAAGAGACAAGGGAATCGCGTCTGTGCGCACAGAAGCAATAGCGGACCGTTTCCCTCGGAGTGAACGCGAAAGAGCCGTCTATATACTCGCAGACACGCGAACGTGCCTCAATGCGGTCACAGAGGCAGCAGCTTTTGCACAGATGCTCCTGGTGATTCTGGCACTTTCCAGGCACACTCCTGAAAGTCGCGCACACTGCTGTTCACTCGCTAAACGACCTCTTGGGAAACACGTCTCCGGTCGACGGACCGCTCAGATTGCTTCTCGTGTAACTGTGAACTGTGTCAGCGCAGGGAATCCGTCTCTGTTGAGCAGATGTCAATCCTGCCTCGCTTTTGCTTTGTTGCCTCTACCAAGATGATTTCCCGTTTCTCTCTTCACTGGAGCAGGCAGACACAGCCAACGCACATCAAGTGTCAAGAGACACGCTCTGCTGAGCTCAACGCTTGTGCAGATGCACATGTGCGACGAAGTCAACACACGTGCTTGTGGAGAGAAAGAAAGGGACTCCCAGGCGTGTGGAGCGACGGGGAGAAAGAGCGGGCGCTGAGGAACACAGTTTCAAACAGACTGTCTCCACACAAACAGGCACCTGTCTGCAGGTATCCTAGATCTTGATTCTTGAACTTGAGGAAACACGCGTCTGAGCAAAACTCCCAAACGCTTCCAGGAAAGACACAGGCTCTCCCACAAGCACACAAGTGTTTGCCCTCAGCTATAGATCAGGGACAAGCCTGTGAAGAGCAACCAAAGAGCTCGTCCGTCTTTCCCTCAATAGATGGGAGTAGGCGCGCTTGCGGATGTGTGCGTGTGTGTGGCCACGCGTTTGCTTAGGCATCAGTGTGTGAAAAGGTAGGTGCTTTTCTCTAGCTGCGTGTGCGTGCACGTGGTGCTGGGTGCACATCCCTGGGTGCTCGTGGAAAGGTTTCTGCATGGTTTTCGCTGAGGAATCGTGTGTGTGCACATGGACAAAGAGAAGGCGCAGCAACCAGGTTCCAGCGCCGAAGAAGGCAAAAGGCGAGGTTTCCGGCGCTATCTCCTTCTCTCCCCAGAGCTAGTCGCGCAAAGCAAGCCGCTAAGCCGGCGACCGGCAAGAGAGCTACAACGAAGCATGCCGAACGGAGAAAATAGCAGCAGCTCATCTGTTCACACCTTGTTTCTGCCATGTGCTTGAACGCCAAGACGTTCGCGCTTCTGTGAGATGAAAGACGTCCTTCTGCATATGTGGTTGCTCACACCGGTGCACTTGTTAGTGTATCCATTCAGTCCTGGGCTGCGGGGCATTCAGAAGTGGCTCTGTGGAGACGTCTGCATAGAGGCAGCTGTCAGAACACGCACACTCGATTGTTCACCAAAACATATGCAGACGCGTCCTTAGCCTGTAGATTTGGATGCACAGAGTTCCCTGTGTTCGCAAGAGACAAGGGAATCGCGTCTGTGCGCACAGAAGCAATAGCGGACCGTTTCCCTCGGAGTGAACGCGAAAGAGCCGTCTATATACTCGCAGACACGGGAACGTGCCTCAATGCGGTCACAGAGGCAGCAGCTTTTGCACAGATGCTCCTGGTGATTCTGGCACTTTCCAGGCACACTCCTGAAAGTCGCGCACACTGCTGTTCACTCGCTAAACGACCTCTTGGGAAACACGTCTCCGGTCGACGGACCGCTCAGATTGCTTCTCGTGTAACTGTGAACTGTGTCAGCGCAGGGAATCCGTCTCTGTTGAGCAGATGTCAATCCTGCCTCGCTTTTGCTTTGTTGCCTCTACCAAGATGATTTCCCGTTTCTCTCTTCACTGGAGCAGGCAGACACAGCCAACGCACATCAAGTGTCAAGAGACACGCTCTGCTGAGCTCAACGCTTGTGCAGATGCACATGTGCGACGAAGTCAACACACGTGCTTGTGGAGAGAAAGAAAGGGACTCCCAGGCGTGTGGAGCGACGGGGAGAAAGAGCGGGCGCTGAGGAACACAGTTTCAAACAGACTGTCTCCACACAAACAGGCACCTGTCTGCAGGTATCCTAGATCTTGATTCTTGAACTTGAGGAAACACGCGTCTGAGCAAAACTCCCAAACGCTTCCAGGAAAGACACAGGCTCTCCCACAAGCACACAAGTGTTTGCCCTCAGCTATAGATCAGGGACAAGCCTGTGAAGAGCAACCAAAGAGCTCGTCCGTCTTTCCCTCAATAGATGGGAGTAGGCGCGCTTGCGGATGTGTGCGTGTGTGTGGCCACGCGTTTGCTTAGGCATCAGTGTGTGAAAAGGTAGGTGCTTTTCTCTAGCTGCGTGTGCGTGCACGTGGTGCTGGGTGCACATCCCTGGGTGCTCGTGGAAAGGTTTCTGCATGGTTTTCGCTGAGGAATCGTGTGTGTGCACATGGACAAAGAGAAGGCGCAGCAACCAGGTTCCAGCGCCGAAGAAGGCAAAAGGCGAGGTTTCCGGCGCTATCTCCTTCTCTCCCCAGAGCTAGTCGCGCAAAGCAAGCCGCTAAGCCGGCGACCGGCAAGAGAGCTACAACGAAGCATGCCGAACGGAGAAAATAGCAGCAGCTCATCTGTTCACACCTTGTTTCTGCCATGTGCTTGAACGCCAAGACGTTCGCGCTTCTGTGAGATGAAAGACGTCCTTCTGCATATGTGGTTGCTCACACCGGTGCACTTGTTAGTGTATCCATTCAGTCCTGGGCTGCGGGGCATTCAGAAGTGGCTCTGTGGAGACGTCTGCATAGAGGCAGCTGTCAGAACACGCACACTCGATTGTTCACCAAAACATATGCAGACGCGTCCTTAGCCTGTAGATTTGGATGCACAGAGTTCCCTGTGTTCGCAAGAGACAAGGGAATCGCGTCTGTGCGCACAGAAGCAATAGCGGACCGTTTCCCTCGGAGTGAACGCGAAAGAGCCGTCTATATACTCGCAGACACGCGAACGTGCCTCAATGCGGTCACAGAGGCAGCAGCTTTTGCACAGATGCTCCTGGTGATTCTGGCACTTTCCAGGCACACTCCTGAAAGTCGCGCACACTGCTGTTCACTCGCTAAACGACCTCTTGGGAAACACGTCTCCGGTCGACGGACCGCTCAGATTGCTTCTCGTGTAACTGTGAACTGTGTCAGCGCAGGGAATCCGTCTCTGTTGAGCAGATGTCAATCCTGCCTCGCTTTTGCTTTGTTGCCTCTACCAAGATGATTTCCCGTTTCTCTCTTCACTGGAGCAGGCAGACACAGCCAACGCACATCAAGTGTCAAGAGACACGCTCTGCTGAGCTCAACGCTTGTGCAGATGCACATGTGCGACGAAGTCAACACACGTGCTTGTGGAGAGAAAGAAAGGGACTCCCAGGCGTGTGGAGCGACGGGGAGAAAGAGCGGGCGCTGAGGAACACAGTTTCAAACAGACTGTCTCCACACAAACAGGCACCTGTCTGCAGGTATCCTAGATCTTGATTCTTGAACTTGAGGAAACACGCGTCTGAGCAAAACTCCCAAACGCTTCCAGGAAAGACACAGGCTCTCCCACAAGCACACAAGTGTTTGCCCTCAGCTATAGATCAGGGACAAGCCTGTGAAGAGCAACCAAAGAGCTCGTCCGTCTTTCCCTCAATAGATGGGAGTAGGCGCGCTTGCGGATGTGTGCGTGTGTGTGGCCACGCGTTTGCTTAGGCATCAGTGTGTGAAAAGGTAGGTGCTTTTCTCTAGCTGCGTGTGCGTGCACGTGGTGCTGGGTGCACATCCCTGGGTGCTCGTGGAAAGGTTTCTGCATGGTTTTCGCTGAGGAATCGTGTGTGTGCACATGGACAAAGAGAAGGCGCAGCAACCAGGTTCCAGCGCCGAAGAAGGCAAAAGGCGAGGTTTCCGGCGCTATCTCCTTCTCTCCCCAGAGCTAGTCGCGCAAAGCAAGCCGCTAAGCCGGCGACCGGCAAGAGAGCTACAACGAAGCATGCCGAACGGAGAAAATAGCAGCAGCTCATCTGTTCACACCTTGTTTCTGCCATGTGCTTGAACGCCAAGACGTTCGCGCTTCTGTGAGATGAAAGACGTCCTTCTGCATATGTGGTTGCTCACACCGGTGCACTTGTTAGTGTATCCATTCAGTCCTGGGCTGCGGGGCATTCAGAAGTGGCTCTGTGGAGACGTCTGCATAGAGGCAGCTGTCAGAACACGCACACTCGATTGTTCACCAAAACATATGCAGACGCGTCCTTAGCCTGTAGATTTGGATGCACAGAGTTCCCTGTGTTCGCAAGAGACAAGGGAATCGCGTCTGTGCGCACAGAAGCAATAGCGGACCGTTTCCCTCGGAGTGAACGCGAAAGAGCCGTCTATATACTCGCAGACACGCGAACGTGCCTCAATGCGGTCACAGAGGCAGCAGCTTTTGCACAGATGCTCCTGGTGATTCTGGCACTTTCCAGGCACACTCCTGAAAGTCGCGCACACTGCTGTTCACTCGCTAAACGACCTCTTGGGAAACACGTCTCCGGTCGACGGACCGCTCAGATTGCTTCTCGTGTAACTGTGAACTGTGTCAGCGCAGGGAATCCGTCTCTGTTGAGCAGATGTCAATCCTGCCTCGCTTTTGCTTTGTTGCCTCTACCAAGATGATTTCCCGTTTCTCTCTTCACTGGAGCAGGCAGACACAGCCAACGCACATCAAGTGTCAAGAGACACGCTCTGCTGAGCTCAACGCTTGTGCAGATGCACATGTGCGACGAAGTCAACACACGTGCTTGTGGAGAGAAAGAAAGGGACTCCCAGGCGTGTGGAGCGACGGGGAGAAAGAGCGGGCGCTGAGGAACACAGTTTCAAACAGACTGTCTCCACACAAACAGGCACCTGTCTGCAGGTATCCTAGATCTTGATTCTTGAACTTGAGGAAACACGCGTCTGAGCAAAACTCCCAAACGCTTCCAGGAAAGACACAGGCTCTCCCACAAGCACACAAGTGTTTGCCCTCAGCTATAGATCAGGGACAAGCCTGTGAAGAGCAACCAAAGAGCTCGTCCGTCTTTCCCTCAATAGATGGGAGTAGGCGCGCTTGCGGATGTGTGCGTGTGTGTGGCCACGCGTTTGCTTAGGCATCAGTGTGTGAAAAGGTAGGTGCTTTTCTCTAGCTGCGTGTGCGTGCACGTGGTGCTGGGTGCACATCCCTGGGTGCTCGTGGAAAGGTTTCTGCATGGTTTTCGCTGAGGAATCGTGTGTGTGCACATGGACAAAGAGAAGGCGCAGCAACCAGGTTCCAGCGCCGAAGAAGGCAAAAGGCGAGGTTTCCGGCGCTATCTCCTTCTCTCCCCAGAGCTAGTCGCGCAAAGCAAGCCGCTAAGCCGGCGACCGGCAAGAGAGCTACAACGAAGCATGCCGAACGGAGAAAATAGCAGCAGCTCATCTGTTCACACCTTGTTTCTGCCATGTGCTTGAACGCCAAGACGTTCGCGCTTCTGTGAGATGAAAGACGTCCTTCTGCATATGTGGTTGCTCACACCGGTGCACTTGTTAGTGTATCCATTCAGTCCTGGGCTGCGGGGCATTCAGAAGTGGCTCTGTGGAGACGTCTGCATAGAGGCAGCTGTCAGAACACGCACACTCGATTGTTCACCAAAACATATGCAGACGCGTCCTTAGCCTGTAGATTTGGATGCACAGAGTTCCCTGTGTTCGCAAGAGACAAGGGAATCGCGTCTGTGCGCACAGAAGCAATAGCGGACCGTTTCCCTCGGAGTGAACGCGAAAGAGCCGTCTATATACTCGCAGACACGCGAACGTGCCTCAATGCGGTCACAGAGGCAGCAGCTTTTGCACAGATGCTCCTGGTGATTCTGGCACTTTCCAGGCACACTCCTGAAAGTCGCGCACACTGCTGTTCACTCGCTAAACGACCTCTTGGGAAACACGTCTCCGGTCGACGGACCGCTCAGATTGCTTCTCGTGTAACTGTGAACTGTGTCAGCGCAGGGAATCCGTCTCTGTTGAGCAGATGTCAATCCTGCCTCGCTTTTGCTTTGTTGCCTCTACCAAGATGATTTCCCGTTTCTCTCTTCACTGGAGCAGGCAGACACAGCCAACGCACATCAAGTGTCAAGAGACACGCTCTGCTGAGCTCAACGCTTGTGCAGATGCACATGTGCGACGAAGTCAACACACGTGCTTGTGGAGAGAAAGAAAGGGACTCCCAGGCGTGTGGAGCGACGGGGAGAAAGAGCGGGCGCTGAGGAACACAGTTTCAAACAGACTGTCTCCACACAAACAGGCACCTGTCTGCAGGTATCCTAGATCTTGATTCTTGAACTTGAGGAAACACGCGTCTGAGCAAAACTCCCAAACGCTTCCAGGAAAGACACAGGCTCTCCCACAAGCACACAAGTGTTTGCCCTCAGCTATAGATCAGGGACAAGCCTGTGAAGAGCAACCAAAGAGCTCGTCCGTCTTTCCCTCAATAGATGGGAGTAGGCGCGCTTGCGGATGTGTGCGTGTGTGTGGCCACGCGTTTGCTTAGGCATCAGTGTGTGAAAAGGTAGGTGCTTTTCTCTAGCTGCGTGTGCGTGCACGTGGTGCTGGGTGCACATCCCTGGGTGCTCGTGGAAAGGTTTCTGCATGGTTTTCGCTGAGGAATCGTGTGTGTGCACATGGACAAAGAGAAGGCGCAGCAACCAGGTTCCAGCGCCGAAGAAGGCAAAAGGCGAGGTTTCCGGCGCTATCTCCTTCTCTCCCCAGAGCTAGTCGCGCAAAGCAAGCCGCTAAGCCGGCGACCGGCAAGAGAGCTACAACGAAGCATGCCGAACGGAGAAAATAGCAGCAGCTCATCTGTTCACACCTTGTTTCTGCCATGTGCTTGAACGCCAAGACGTTCGCGCTTCTGTGAGATGAAAGACGTCCTTCTGCATATGTGGTTGCTCACACCGGTGCACTTGTTAGTGTATCCATTCAGTCCTGGGCTGCGGGGCATTCAGAAGTGGCTCTGTGGAGACGTCTGCATAGAGGCAGCTGTCAGAACACGCACACTCGATTGTTCACCAAAACATATGCAGACGCGTCCTTAGCCTGTAGATTTGGATGCACAGAGTTCCCTGTGTTCGCAAGAGACAAGGGAATCGCGTCTGTGCGCACAGAAGCAATAGCGGACCGTTTCCCTCGGAGTGAACGCGAAAGAGCCGTCTATATACTCGCAGACACGCGAACGTGCCTCAATGCGGTCACAGAGGCAGCAGCTTTTGCACAGATGCTCCTGGTGATTCTGGCACTTTCCAGGCACACTCCTGAAAGTCGCGCACACTGCTGTTCACTCGCTAAACGACCTCTTGGGAAACACGTCTCCGGTCGACGGACCGCTCAGATTGCTTCTCGTGTAACTGTGAACTGTGTCAGCGCAGGGAATCCGTCTCTGTTGAGCAGATGTCAATCCTGCCTCGCTTTTGCTTTGTTGCCTCTACCAAGATGATTTCCCGTTTCTCTCTTCACTGGAGCAGGCAGACACAGCCAACGCACATCAAGTGTCAAGAGACACGCTCTGCTGAGCTCAACGCTTGTGCAGATGCACATGTGCGACGAAGTCAACACACGTGCTTGTGGAGAGAAAGAAAGGGACTCCCAGGCGTGTGGAGCGACGGGGAGAAAGAGCGGGCGCTGAGGAACACAGTTTCAAACAGACTGTCTCCACACAAACAGGCACCTGTCTGCAGGTATCCTAGATCTTGATTCTTGAACTTGAGGAAACACGCGTCTGAGCAAAACTCCCAAACGCTTCCAGGAAAGACACAGGCTCTCCCACAAGCACACAAGTGTTTGCCCTCAGCTATAGATCAGGGACAAGCCTGTGAAGAGCAACCAAAGAGCTCGTCCGTCTTTCCCTCAATAGATGGGAGTAGGCGCGCTTGCGGATGTGTGCGTGTGTGTGGCCACGCGTTTGCTTAGGCATCAGTGTGTGAAAAGGTAGGTGCTTTTCTCTAGCTGCGTGTGCGTGCACGTGGTGCTGGGTGCACATCCCTGGGTGCTCGTGGAAAGGTTTCTGCATGGTTTTCGCTGAGGAATCGTGTGTGTGCACATGGACAAAGAGAAGGCGCAGCAACCAGGTTCCAGCGCCGAAGAAGGCAAAAGGCGAGGTTTCCGGCGCTATCTCCTTCTCTCCCCAGAGCTAGTCGCGCAAAGCAAGCCGCTAAGCCGGCGACCGGCAAGAGAGCTACAACGAAGCATGCCGAACGGAGAAAATAGCAGCAGCTCATCTGTTCACACCTTGTTTCTGCCATGTGCTTGAACGCCAAGACGTTCGCGCTTCTGTGAGATGAAAGACGTCCTTCTGCATATGTGGTTGCTCACACCGGTGCACTTGTTAGTGTATCCATTCAGTCCTGGGCTGCGGGGCATTCAGAAGTGGCTCTGTGGAGACGTCTGCATAGAGGCAGCTGTCAGAACACGCACACTCGATTGTTCACCAAAACATATGCAGACGCGTCCTTAGCCTGTAGATTTGGATGCACAGAGTTCCCTGTGTTCGCAAGAGACAAGGGAATCGCGTCTGTGCGCACAGAAGCAATAGCGGACCGTTTCCCTCGGAGTGAACGCGAAAGAGCCGTCTATATACTCGCAGACACGCGAACGTGCCTCAATGCGGTCACAGAGGCAGCAGCTTTTGCACAGATGCTCCTGGTGATTCTGGCACTTTCCAGGCACACTCCTGAAAGTCGCGCACACTGCTGTTCACTCGCTAAACGACCTCTTGGGAAACACGTCTCCGGTCGACGGACCGCTCAGATTGCTTCTCGTGTAACTGTGAACTGTGTCAGCGCAGGGAATCCGTCTCTGTTGAGCAGATGTCAATCCTGCCTCGCTTTTGCTTTGTTGCCTCTACCAAGATGATTTCCCGTTTCTCTCTTCACTGGAGCAGGCAGACACAGCCAACGCACATCAAGTGTCAAGAGACACGCTCTGCTGAGCTCAACGCTTGTGCAGATGCACATGTGCGACGAAGTCAACACACGTGCTTGTGGAGAGAAAGAAAGGGACTCCCAGGCGTGTGGAGCGACGGGGAGAAAGAGCGGGCGCTGAGGAACACAGTTTCAAACAGACTGTCTCCACACAAACAGGCACCTGTCTGCAGGTATCCTAGATCTTGATTCTTGAACTTGAGGAAACACGCGTCTGAGCAAAACTCCCAAACGCTTCCAGGAAAGACACAGGCTCTCCCACAAGCACACAAGTGTTTGCCCTCAGCTATAGATCAGGGACAAGCCTGTGAAGAGCAACCAAAGAGCTCGTCCGTCTTTCCCTCAATAGATGGGAGTAGGCGCGCTTGCGGATGTGTGCGTGTGTGTGGCCACGCGTTTGCTTAGGCATCAGTGTGTGAAAAGGTAGGTGCTTTTCTCTAGCTGCGTGTGCGTGCACGTGGTGCTGGGTGCACATCCCTGGGTGCTCGTGGAAAGGTTTCTGCATGGTTTTCGCTGAGGAATCGTGTGTGTGCACATGGACAAAGAGAAGGCGCAGCAACCAGGTTCCAGCGCCGAAGAAGGCAAAAGGCGAGGTTTCCGGCGCTATCTCCTTCTCTCCCCAGAGCTAGTCGCGCAAAGCAAGCCGCTAAGCCGGCGACCGGCAAGAGAGCTACAACGAAGCATGCCGAACGGAGAAAATAGCAGCAGCTCATCTCTTCACACCTTGTTTCTGCCATGTGCTTGAACGCCAAGACGTTCGCGCTTCTGTGAGATGAAAGACGTCCTTCTGCATATGTGGTTGCTCACACCGGTGCACTTGTTAGTGTATCCATTCAGTCCTGGGCTGCGGGGCATTCAGAAGTGGCTCTGTGGAGACGTCTGCATAGAGGCAGCTGTCAGAACACGCACACTCGATTGTTCACCAAAACATATGCAGACGCGTCCTTAGCCTGTAGATTTGGATGCACAGAGTTCCCTGTGTTCGCAAGAGACAAGGGAATCGCGTCTGTACGCACAGAAGCAATAGCGGACCGTTTCCCTCGGAGTGAACGCGAAAGAGCCGTCTATATACTCGCAGACACGCGAACGTGCCTCAATGCGGTCACAGAGGCAGCAGCTTTTGCACAGATGCTCCTGGTGATTCTGGCACTTTCCAGGCACACTCCTGAAAGTCGCGCACACTGCTGTTCACTCGCTAAACGACCTCTTGGGAAACACGTCTCCGGTCGACGGACCGCTCAGATTGCTTCTCGTGTAACTGTGAACTGTGTCAGCGCAGGGAATCCGTCTCTGTTGAGCAGATGTCAATCCTGCCTCGCTTTTGCTTTGTTGCCTCTACCAAGATGATTTCCCGTTTCTCTCTTCACTGGAGCAGGCAGACACAGCCAACGCACATCAAGTGTCAAGAGACACGCTCTGCTGAGCTCAACGCTTGTGCAGATGCACATGTGCGACGAAGTCAACACACGTGCTTGTGGAGAGAAAGAAAGGGACTCCCAGGCGTGTGGAGCGACGGGGAGAAAGAGCGGGCGCTGAGGAACACAGTTTCAAACAGACTGTCTCCACACAAACAGGCACCTGTCTGCAGGTATCCTAGATCTTGATTCTTGAACTTGAGGAAACACGCGTCTGAGCAAAACTCCCAAACGCTTCCAGGAAAGACACAGGCTCTCCCACAAGCACACAAGTGTTTGCCCTCAGCTATAGATCAGGGACAAGCCTGTGAAGAGCAACCAAAGAGCTCGTCCGTCTTTCCCTCAATAGATGGGAGTAGGCGCGCTTGCGGATGTGTGCGTGTGTGTGGCCACGCGTTTGCTTAGGCATCAGTGTGTGAAAAGGTAGGTGCTTTTCTCTAGCTGCGTGTGCGTGCACGTGGTGCTGGGTGCACATCCCTGGGTGCTCGTGGAAAGGTTTCTGCATGGTTTTCGCTGAGGAATCGTGTGTGTGCACATGGACAAAGAGAAGGCGCAGCAACCAGGTTCCAGCGCCGAAGAAGGCAAAAGGCGAGGTTTCCGGCGCTATCTCCTTCTCTCCCCAGAGCTAGTCGCGCAAAGCAAGCCGCTAAGCCGGCGACCGGCAAGAGAGCTACAACGAAGCATGCCGAACGGAGAAAATAGCAGCAGCTCATCTGTTCACACCTTGTTTCTGCCATGTGCTTGAACGCCAAGACGTTCGCGCTTCTGTGAGATGAAAGACGTCCTTCTGCATATGTGGTTGCTCACACCGGTGCACTTGTTAGTGTATCCATTCAGTCCTGGGCTGCGGGGCATTCAGAAGTGGCTCTGTGGAGACGTCTGCATAGAGGCAGCTGTCAGAACACGCACACTCGATTGTTCACCAAAACATATGCAGACGCGTCCTTAGCCTGTAGATTTGGATGCACAGAGTTCCCTGTGTTCGCAAGAGACAAGGGAATCGCGTCTGTGCGCACAGAAGCAATAGCGGACCGTTTCCCTCGGAGTGAACGCGAAAGAGCCGTCTATATACTCGCAGACACGCGAACGTGCCTCAATGCGGTCACAGAGGCAGCAGCTTTTGCACAGATGCTCCTGGTGATTCTGGCACTTTCCAGGCACACTCCTGAAAGTCGCGCACACTGCTGTTCACTCGCTAAACGACCTCTTGGGAAACACGTCTCCGGTCGACGGACCGCTCAGATTGCTTCTCGTGTAACTGTGAACTGTGTCAGCGCAGGGAATCCGTCTCTGTTGAGCAGATGTCAATCCTGCCTCGCTTTTGCTTTGTTGCCTCTACCAAGATGATTTCCCGTTTCTCTCTTCACTGGAGCAGGCAGACACAGCCAACGCACATCAAGTGTCAAGAGACACGCTCTGCTGAGCTCAACGCTTGTGCAGATGCACATGTGCGACGAAGTCAACACACGTGCTTGTGGAGAGAAAGAAAGGGACTCCCAGGCGTGTGGAGCGACGGGGAGAAAGAGCGGGCGCTGAGGAACACAGTTTCAAACAGACTGTCTCCACACAAACAGGCACCTGTCTGCAGGTATCCTAGATCTTGATTCTTGAACTTGAGGAAACACGCGTCTGAGCAAAACTCCCAAACGCTTCCAGGAAAGACACAGGCTCTCCCACAAGCACACAAGTGTTTGCCCTCAGCTATAGATCAGGGACAAGCCTGTGAAGAGCAACCAAAGAGCTCGTCCGTCTTTCCCTCAATAGATGGGAGTAGGCGCGCTTGCGGATGTGTGCGTGTGTGTGGCCACGCGTTTGCTTAGGCATCAGTGTGTGAAAAGGTAGGTGCTTTTCTCTAGCTGCGTGTGCGTGCACGTGGTGCTGGGTGCACATCCCTGGGTGCTCGTGGAAAGGTTTCTGCATGGTTTTCGCTGAGGAATCGTGTGTGTGCACATGGACAAAGAGAAGGCGCAGCAACCAGGTTCCAGCGCCGAAGAAGGCAAAAGGCGAGGTTTCCGGCGCTATCTCCTTCTCTCCCCAGAGCTAGTCGCGCAAAGCAAGCCGCTAAGCCGGCGACCGGCAAGAGAGCTACAACGAAGCATGCCGAACGGATAAAATAGCAGCAGCTCATCTGTTCACACCTTGTTTCTGCCATGTGCTTGAACGCCAAGACGTTCGCGCTTCTGTGAGATGAAAGACGTCCTTCTGCATATGTGGTTGCTCACACCGGTGCACTTGTTAGTGTATCCATTCAGTCCTGGGCTGCGGGGCATTCAGAAGTGGCTCTGTGGAGACGTCTGCATAGAGGCAGCTGTCAGAACACGCACACTCGATTGTTCACCAAAACATATGCAGACGCGTCCTTAGCCTGTAGATTTGGATGCACAGAGTTCCCTGTGTTCGCAAGAGACAAGGGAATCGCGTCTGTGCGCACAGAAGCAATAGCGGACCGTTTCCCTCGGAGTGAACGCGAAAGAGCCGTCTATATACTCGCAGACACGCGAACGTGCCTCAATGCGGTCACAGAGGCAGCAGCTTTTGCACAGATGCTCCTGGTGATTCTGGCACTTTCCAGGCACACTCCTGAAAGTCGCGCACACTGCTGTTCACTCGCTAAACGACCTCTTGGGAAACACGTCTCCGGTCGACGGACCGCTCAGATTGCTTCTCGTGTAACTGTGAACTGTGTCAGCGCAGGGAATCCGTCTCTGTTGAGCAGATGTCAATCCTGCCTCGCTTTTGCTTTGTTGCCTCTACCAAGATGATTTCCCGTTTCTCTCTTCACTGGAGCAGGCAGACACAGCCAACGCACATCAAGTGTCAAGAGACACGCTCTGCTGAGCTCAACGCTTGTGCAGATGCACATGTGCGACGAAGTCAACACACGTGCTTGTGGAGAGAAAGAAAGGGACTCCCAGGCGTGTGGAGCGACGGGGAGAAAGAGCGGGCGCTGAGGAACACAGTTTCAAACAGACTGTCTCCACACAAACAGGCACCTGTCTGCAGGTATCCTAGATCTTGATTCTTGAACTTGAGGAAACACGCGTCTGAGCAAAACTCCCAAACGCTTCCAGGAAAGACACAGGCTCTCCCACAAGCACACAAGTGTTTGCCCTCAGCTATAGATCAGGGACAAGCCTGTGAAGAGCAACCAAAGAGCTCGTCCGTCTTTCTCTCAATAGATGGGAGTAGGCGCGCTTGCGGATGTGTGCGTGTGTGTGGCCACGCGTTTGCTTAGGCATCAGTGTGTGAAAAGGTAGGTGCTTTTCTCTAGCTGCGTGTGCGTGCACGTGGTGCTGGGTGCACATCCCTGGGTGCTCGTGGAAAGGTTTCTGCATGGTTTTCGCTGAGGAATCGTGTGTGTGCACATGGACAAAGAGAAGGCGCAGCAACCAGGTTCCAGCGCCGAAGAAGGCAAAAGGCGAGGTTTCCGGCGCTATCTCCTTCTCTCCCCAGAGCTAGTCGCGCAAAGCAAGCCGCTAAGCCGGCGACCGGCAAGAGAGCTACAACGAAGCATGCCGAACGGAGAAAATAGCAGCAGCTCATCTGTTCACACCTTGTTTCTGCCATGTGCTTGAACGCCAAGACGTTCGCGCTTCTGTGAGATGAAAGACGTCCTTCTGCATATGTGGTTGCTCACACCGGTGCACTTGTTAGTGTATCCATTCAGTCCTGGGCTGCGGGGCATTCAGAAGTGGCTCTGTGGAGACGTCTGCATAGAGGCAGCTGTCAGAACACGCACACTCGATTGTTCACCAAAACATATGCAGACGCGTCCTTAGCCTGTAGATTTGGATGCACAGAGTTCCCTGTGTTCGCAAGAGACAAGGGAATCGCGTCTGTGCGCACAGAAGCAATAGCGGACCGTTTCCCTCGGAGTGAACGCGAAAGAGCCGTCTATATACTCGCAGACACGCGAACGTGCCTCAATGCGGTCACAGAGGCAGCAGCTTTTGCACAGATGCTCCTGGTGATTCTGGCACTTTCCAGGCACACTCCTGAAAGTCGCGCACACTGCTGTTCACTCGCTAAACGACCTCTTGGGAAACACGTCTCCGGTCGACGGACCGCTCAGATTGCTTCTCGTGTAACTGTGAACTGTGTCAGCGCAGGGAATCCGTCTCTGTTGAGCAGATGTCAATCCTGCCTCGCTTTTGCTTTGTTGCCTCTACCAAGATGATTTCCCGTTTCTCTCTTCACTGGAGCAGGCAGACACAGCCAACGCACATCAAGTGTCAAGAGACACGCTCTGCTGAGCTCAACGCTTGTGCAGATGCACATGTGCGACGAAGTCAACACACGTGCTTGTGGAGAGAAAGAAAGGGACTCCCAGGCGTGTGGAGCGACGGGGAGAAAGAGCGGGCGCTGAGGAACACAGTTTCAAACAGACTGTCTCCACACAAACAGGCACCTGTCTGCAGGTATCCTAGATGTTGATTCTTGAACTTGAGGAAACACGCGTCTGAGCAAAACTCCCAAACGCTTCCAGGAAAGACACAGGCTCTCCCACAAGCACACAAGTGTTTGCCCTCAGCTATAGATCAGGGACAAGCCTGTGAAGAGCAACCAAAGAGCTCGTCCGTCTTTCCCTCAATAGATGGGAGTAGGCGCGCTTGCGGATGTGTGCGTGTGTGTGGCCACGCGTTTGCTTAGGCATCAGTGTGTGAAAAGGTAGGTGCTTTTCTCTAGCTGCGTGTGCGTGCACGTGGTGCTGGGTGCACATCCCTGGGTGCTCGTGGAAAGGTTTCTGCATGGTTTTCGCTGAGGAATCGTGTGTGTGCACATGGACAAAGAGAAGGCGCAGCAACCAGGTTCCAGCGCCGAAGAAGGCAAAAGGCGAGGTTTCCGGCGCTATCTCCTTCTCTCCCCAGAGCTAGTCGCGCAAAGCAAGCCGCTAAGCCGGCGACCGGCAAGAGAGCTACAACGAAGCATGCCGAACGGAGAAAATAGCAGCAGCTCATCTGTTCACACCTTGTTTCTGCCATGTGCTTGAACGCCAAGACGTTCGCGCTTCTGTGAGATGAAAGACGTCCTTCTGCATATGTGGTTGCTCACACCGGTGCACTTGTTAGTGTATCCATTCAGTCCTGGGCTGCGGGGCATTCAGAAATGGCTCTGTGGAGACGTCTGCATAGAGGCAGCTGTCAGAACACGCACACTCGATTGTTCACCAAAACATATGCAGACGCGTCCTTAGCCTGTAGATTTGGATGCACAGAGTTCCCTGTGTTCGCAAGAGACAAGGGAATCGCGTCTGTGCGCACAGAAGCAATAGCGGACCGTTTCCCTCGGAGTGAACGCGAAAGAGCCGTCTATATACTCGCAGACACGGGAACGTGCCTCAATGCGGTCACAGAGGCAGCAGCTTTTGCACAGATGCTCCTGGTGATTCTGGCACTTTCCAGGCACACTCCTGAAAGTCGCGCACACTGCTGTTCACTCGCTAAACGACCTCTTGGGAAACACGTCTCCGGTCGACGGACCGCTCAGATTGCTTCTCGTGTAACTGTGAACTGTGTCAGCGCAGGGAATCCGTCTCTGTTGAGCAGATGTCAATCCTGCCTCGCTTTTGCTTTGTTGCCTCTACCAAGATGATTTCCCGTTTCTCTCTTCACTGGAGCAGGCAGACACAGCCAACGCACATCAAGTGTCAAGAGACACGCTCTGCTGAGCTCAACGCTTGTGCAGATGCACATGTGCGACGAAGTCAACACACGTGCTTGTGGAGAGAAAGAAAGGGACTCCCAGGCGTGTGGAGCGACGGGGAGAAAGAGCGGGCGCTGAGGAACACAGTTTCAAACAGACTGTCTCCACACAAACAGGCACCTGTCTGCAGGTATCCTAGATCTTGATTCTTGAACTTGAGGAAACACGCGTCTGAGCAAAACTCCCAAACGCTTCCAGGAAAGACACAGGCTCTCCCACAAGCACACAAGTGTTTGCCCTCAGCTATAGATCAGGGACAAGCCTGTGAAGAGCAACCAAAGAGCTCGTCCGTCTTTCCCTCAATAGATGGGAGTAGGCGCGCTTGCGGATGTGTGCGTGTGTGTGGCCACGCGTTTGCTTAGGCATCAGTGTGTGAAAAGGTAGGTGCTTTTCTCTAGCTGCGTGTGCGTGCACGTGGTGCTGGGTGCACATCCCTGGGTGCTCGTGGAAAGGTTTCTGCATGGTTTTCGCTGAGGAATCGTGTGTGTGCACATGGACAAAGAGAAGGCGCAGCAACCAGGTTCCAGCGCCGAAGAAGGCAAAAGGCGAGGTTTCCGGCGCTATCTCCTTCTCTCCCCAGAGCTAGTCGCGCAAAGCAAGCCGCTAAGCCGGCGACCGGCAAGAGAGCTACAACGAAGCATGCCGAACGGAGAAAATAGCAGCAGCTCATCTGTTCACACCTTGTTTCTGCCATGTGCTTGAACGCCAAGACGTTCGCGCTTCTGTGAGATGAAAGACGTCCTTCTGCATATGTGGTTGCTCACACCGGTGCACTTGTTAGTGTATCCATTCAGTCCTGGGCTGCGGGGCATTCAGAAGTGGCTCTGTGGAGACGTCTGCATAGAGGCAGCTGTCAGAACACGCACACTCGATTGTTCACCAAAACATATGCAGACGCGTCCTTAGCCTGTAGATTTGGATGCACAGAGTTCCCTGTGTTCGCAAGAGACAAGGGAATCGCGTCTGTGCGCACAGAAGCAATAGCGGACCGTTTCCCTCGGAGTGAACGCGAAAGAGCCGTCTATATACTCGCAGACACGCGAACGTGCCTCAATGCGGTCACAGAGGCAGCAGCTTTTGCACAGATGCTCCTGGTGATTCTGGCACTTTCCAGGCACACTCCTGAAAGTCGCGCACACTGCTGTTCACTCGCTAAACGACCTCTTGGGAAACACGTCTCCGGTCGACGGACCGCTCAGATTGCTTCTCGTGTAACTGTGAACTGTGTCAGCGCAGGGAATCCGTCTCTGTTGAGCAGATGTCAATCCTGCCTCGCTTTTGCTTTGTTGCCTCTACCAAGATGATTTCCCGTTTCTCTCTTCACTGGAGCAGGCAGACACAGCCAACGCACATCAAGTGTCAAGAGACACGCTCTGCTGAGCTCAACGCTTGTGCAGATGCACATGTGCGACGAAGTCAACACACGTGCTTGTGGAGAGAAAGAAAGGGACTCCCAGGCGTGTGGAGCGACGGGGAGAAAGAGCGGGCGCTGAGGAACACAGTTTCAAACAGACTGTCTCCACACAAACAGGCACCTGTCTGCAGGTATCCTAGATGTTGATTCTTGAACTTGAGGAAACACGCGTCTGAGCAAAACTCCCAAACGCTTCCAGGAAAGACACAGGCTCTCCCACAAGCACACAAGTGTTTGCCCTCAGCTATAGATCAGGGACAAGCCTGTGAAGAGCAACCAAAGAGCTCGTCCGTCTTTCCCTCAATAGATGGGAGTAGGCGCGCTTGCGGATGTGTGCGTGTGTGTGGCCACGCGTTTGCTTAGGCATCAGTGTGTGAAAAGGTAGGTGCTTTTCTCTAGCTGCGTGTGCGTGCACGTGGTGCTGGGTGCACATCCCTGGGTGCTCGTGGAAAGGTTTCTGCATGGTTTTCGCTGAGGAATCGTGTGTGTGCACATGGACAAAGAGAAGGCGCAGCAACCAGGTTCCAGCGCCGAAGAAGGCAAAAGGCGAGGTTTCCGGCGCTATCTCCTTCTCTCCCCAGAGCTAGTCGCGCAAAGCAAGCCGCTAAGCCGGCGACCGGCAAGAGAGCTACAACGAAGCATGCCGAACGGAGAAAATAGCAGCAGCTCATCTGTTCACACCTTGTTTCTGCCATGTGCTTGAACGCCAAGACGTTCGCGCTTCTGTGAGATGAAAGACGTCCTTCTGCATATGTGGTTGCTCACACCGGTGCACTTGTTAGTGTATCCATTCAGTCCTGGGCTGCGGGGCATTCAGAAGTGGCTCTGTGGAGACGTCTGCATAGAGGCAGCTGTCAGAACACGCACACTCGATTGTTCACCAAAACATATGCAGACGCGTCCTTAGCCTGTAGATTTGGATGCACAGAGTTCCCTGTGTTCGCAAGAGACAAGGGAATCGCGTCTGTGCGCACAGAAGCAATAGCGGACCGTTTCCCTCGGAGTGAACGCGAAAGAGCCGTCTATATACTCGCAGACACGCGAACGTGCCTCAATGCGGTCACAGAGGCAGCAGCTTTTGCACAGATGCTCCTGGTGATTCTGGCACTTTCCAGGCACACTCCTGAAAGTCGCGCACACTGCTGTTCACTCGCTAAACGACCTCTTGGGAAACACGTCTCCGGTCGACGGACCGCTCAGATTGCTTCTCGTGTAACTGTGAACTGTGTCAGCGCAGGGAATCCGTCTCTGTTGAGCAGATGTCAATCCTGCCTCGCTTTTGCTTTGTTGCCTCTACCAAGATGATTTCCCGTTTCTCTCTTCACTGGAGCAGGCAGACACAGCCAACGCACATCAAGTGTCAAGAGACACGCTCTGCTGAGCTCAACGCTTGTGCAGATGCACATGTGCGACGAAGTCAACACACGTGCTTGTGGAGAGAAAGAAAGGGACTCCCAGGCGTGTGGAGCGACGGGGAGAAAGAGCGGGCGCTGAGGAACACAGTTTCAAACAGACTGTCTCCACACAAACAGGCACCTGTCTGCAGGTATCCTAGATCTTGATTCTTGAACTTGAGGAAACACGCGTCTGAGCAAAACTCCCAAACGCTTCCAGGAAAGACACAGGCTCTCCCACAAGCACACAAGTGTTTGCCCTCAGCTATAGATCAGGGACAAGCCTGTGAAGAGCAACCAAAGAGCTCGTCCGTCTTTCCCTCAATAGATGGGAGTAGGCGCGCTTGCGGATGTGTGCGTGTGTGTGGCCACGCGTTTGCTTAGGCATCAGTGTGTGAAAAGGTAGGTGCTTTTCTCTAGCTGCGTGTGCGTGCACGTGGTGCTGGGTGCACATCCCTGGGTGCTCGTGGAAAGGTTTCTGCATGGTTTTCGCTGAGGAATCGTGTGTGTGCACATGGACAAAGAGAAGGCGCAGCAACCAGGTTCCAGCGCCGAAGAAGGCAAAAGGCGAGGTTTCCGGCGCTATCTCCTTCTCTCCCCAGAGCTAGTCGCGCAAAGCAAGCCGCTAAGCCGGCGACCGGCAAGAGAGCTACAACGAAGCATGCCGAACGGAGAAAATAGCAGCAGCTCATCTGTTCACACCTTGTTTCTGCCATGTGCTTGAACGCCAAGACGTTCGCGCTTCTGTGAGATGAAAGACGTCCTTCTGCATATGTGGTTGCTCACACCGGTGCACTTGTTAGTGTATCCATTCAGTCCTGGGCTGCGGGGCATTCAGAAGTGGCTCTGTGGAGACGTCTGCATAGAGGCAGCTGTCAGAACACGCACACTCGATTGTTCACCAAAACATATGCAGACGCGTCCTTAGCCTGTAGATTTGGATGCACAGAGTTCCCTGTGTTCGCAAGAGACAAGGGAATCGCGTCTGTGCGCACAGAAGCAATAGCGGACCGTTTCCCTCGGAGTGAACGCGAAAGAGCCGTCTATATACTCGCAGACACGCGAACGTGCCTCAATGCGGTCACAGAGGCAGCAGCTTTTGCACAGATGCTCCTGGTGATTCTGGCACTTTCCAGGCACACTCCTGAAAGTCGCGCACACTGCTGTTCACTCGCTAAACGACCTCTTGGGAAACACGTCTCCGGTCGACGGACCGCTCAGATTGCTTCTCGTGTAACTGTGAACTGTGTCAGCGCAGGGAATCCGTCTCTGTTGAGCAGATGTCAATCCTGCCTCGCTTTTGCTTTGTTGCCTCTACCAAGATGATTTCCCGTTTCTCTCTTCACTGGAGCAGGCAGACACAGCCAACGCACATCAAGTGTCAAGAGACACGCTCTGCTGAGCTCAACGCTTGTGCAGATGCACATGTGCGACGAAGTCAACACACGTGCTTGTGGAGAGAAAGAAAGGGACTCCCAGGCGTGTGGAGCGACGGGGAGAAAGAGCGGGCGCTGAGGAACACAGTTTCAAACAGACTGTCTCCACACAAACAGGCACCTGTCTGCAGGTATCCTAGATCTTGATTCTTGAACTTGAGGAAACACGCGTCTGAGCAAAACTCCCAAACGCTTCCAGGAAAGACACAGGCTCTCCCACAAGCACACAAGTGTTTGCCCTCAGCTATAGATCAGGGACAAGCCTGTGAAGAGCAACCAAAGAGCTCGTCCGTCTTTCCCTCAATAGATGGGAGTAGGCGCGCTTGCGGATGTGTGCGTGTGTGTGGCCACGCGTTTGCTTAGGCATCAGTGTGTGAAAAGGTAGGTGCTTTTCTCTAGCTGCGTGTGCGTGCACGTGGTGCTGGGTGCACATCCCTGGGTGCTCGTGGAAAGGTTTCTGCATGGTTTTCGCTGAGGAATCGTGTGTGTGCACATGGACAAAGAGAAGGCGCAGCAACCAGGTTCCAGCGCCGAAGAAGGCAAAAGGCGAGGTTTCCGGCGCTATCTCCTTCTCTCCCCAGAGCTAGTCGCGCAAAGCAAGCCGCTAAGCCGGCGACCGGCAAGAGAGCTACAACGAAGCATGCCGAACGGAGAAAATAGCAGCAGCTCATCTGTTCACACCTTGTTTCTGCCATGTGCTTGAACGCCAAGACGTTCGCGCTTCTGTGAGATGAAAGACGTCCTTCTGCATATGTGGTTGCTCACACCGGTGCACTTGTTAGTGTATCCATTCAGTCCTGGGCTGCGGGGCATTCAGAAGTGGCTCTGTGGAGACGTCTGCATAGAGGCAGCTGTCAGAACACGCACACTCGATTGTTCACCAAAACATATGCAGACGCGTCCTTAGCCTGTAGATTTGGATGCACAGAGTTCCCTGTGTTCGCAAGAGACAAGGGAATCGCGTCTGTGCGCACAGAAGCAATAGCGGACCGTTTCCCTCGGAGTGAACGCGAAAGAGCCGTCTATATACTCGCAGACACGCGAACGTGCCTCAATGCGGTCACAGAGGCAGCAGCTTTTGCACAGATGCTCCTGGTGATTCTGGCACTTTCCAGGCACACTCCTGAAAGTCGCGCACACTGCTGTTCACTCGCTAAACGACCTCTTGGGAAACACGTCTCCGGTCGACGGACCGCTCAGATTGCTTCTCGTGTAACTGTGAACTGTGTCAGCGCAGGGAATCCGTCTCTGTTGAGCAGATGTCAATCCTGCCTCGCTTTTGCTTTGTTGCCTCTACCAAGATGATTTCCCGTTTCTCTCTTCACTGGAGCAGGCAGACACAGCCAACGCACATCAAGTGTCAAGAGACACGCTCTGCTGAGCTCAACGCTTGTGCAGATGCACATGTGCGACGAAGTCAACACACGTGCTTGTGGAGAGAAAGAAAGGGACTCCCAGGCGTGTGGAGCGACGGGGAGAAAGAGCGGGCGCTGAGGAACACAGTTTCAAACAGACTGTCTCCACACAAACAGGCACCTGTCTGCAGGTATCCTAGATCTTGATTCTTGAACTTGAGGAAACACGCGTCTGAGCAAAACTCCCAAACGCTTCCAGGAAAGACACAGGCTCTCCCACAAGCACACAAGTGTTTGCCCTCAGCTATAGATCAGGGACAAGCCTGTGAAGAGCAACCAAAGAGCTCGTCCGTCTTTCCCTCAATAGATGGGAGTAGGCGCGCTTGCGGATGTGTGCGTGTGTGTGGCCACGCGTTTGCTTAGGCATCAGTGTGTGAAAAGGTAGGTGCTTTTCTCTAGCTGCGTGTGCGTGCACGTGGTGCTGGGTGCACATCCCTGGGTGCTCGTGGAAAGGTTTCTGCATGGTTTTCGCTGAGGAATCGTGTGTGTGCACATGGACAAAGAGAAGGCGCAGCAACCAGGTTCCAGCGCCGAAGAAGGCAAAAGGCGAGGTTTCCGGCGCTATCTCCTTCTCTCCCCAGAGCTAGTCGCGCAAAGCAAGCCGCTAAGCCGGCGACCGGCAAGAGAGCTACAACGAAGCATGCCGAACGGAGAAAATAGCAGCAGCTCATCTGTTCACACCTTGTTTCTGCCATGTGCTTGAACGCCAAGACGTTCGCGCTTCTGTGAGATGAAAGACGTCCTTCTGCATATGTGCTTGCTCACACCGGTGCACTTGTTAGTGTATCCATTCAGTCCTGGGCTGCGGGGCATTCAGAAATGGCTCTGTGGAGACGTCTGCATAGAGGCAGCTGTCAGAACACGCACACTCGATTGTTCACCAAAACATATGCAGACGCGTCCTTAGCCTGTAGATTTGGATGCACAGAGTTCCCTGTGTTCGCAAGAGACAAGGGAATCGCGTCTGTGCGCACAGAAGCAATAGCGGACCGTTTCCCTCGGAGTGAACGCGAAAGAGCCGTCTATATACTCGCAGACACGGGAACGTGCCTCAATGCGGTCACAGAGGCAGCAGCTTTTGCACAGATGCTCCTGGTGATTCTGGCACTTTCCAGGCACACTCCTGAAAGTCGCGCACACTGCTGTTCACTCGCTAAACGACCTCTTGGGAAACACGTCTCCGGTCGACGGACCGCTCAGATTGCTTCTCGTGTAACTGTGAACTGTGTCAGCGCAGGGAATCCGTCTCTGTTGAGCAGATGTCAATCCTGCCTCGCTTTTGCTTTGTTGCCTCTACCAAGATGATTTCCCGTTTCTCTCTTCACTGGAGCAGGCAGACACAGCCAACGCACATCAAGTGTCAAGAGACACGCTCTGCTGAGCTCAACGCTTGTGCAGATGCACATGTGCGACGAAGTCAACACACGTGCTTGTGGAGAGAAAGAAAGGGACTCCCAGGCGTGTGGAGCGACGGGGAGAAAGAGCGGGCGCTGAGGAACACAGTTTCAAACAGACTGTCTCCACACAAACAGGCACCTGTCTGCAGGTATCCTAGATCTTGATTCTTGAACTTGAGGAAACACGCGTCTGAGCAAAACTCCCAAACGCTTCCAGGAAAGACACAGGCTCTCCCACAAGCACACAAGTGTTTGCCCTCAGCTATAGATCAGGGACAAGCCTGTGAAGAGCAACCAAAGAGCTCGTCCGTCTTTCCCTCAATAGATGGGAGTAGGCGCGCTTGCGGATGTGTGCGTGTGTGTGGCCACGCGTTTGCTTAGGCATCAGTGTGTGAAAAGGTAGGTGCTTTTCTCTAGCTGCGTGTGCGTGCACGTGGTGCTGGGTGCACATCCCTGGGTGCTCGTGGAAAGGTTTCTGCATGGTTTTCGCTGAGGAATCGTGTGTGTGCACATGGACAAAGAGAAGGCGCAGCAACCAGGTTCCAGCGCCGAAGAAGGCAAAAGGCGAGGTTTCCGGCGCTATCTCCTTCTCTCCCCAGAGCTAGTCGCGCAAAGCAAGCCGCTAAGCCGGCGACCGGCAAGAGAGCTACAACGAAGCATGCCGAACGGAGAAAATAGCAGCAGCTCATCTGTTCACACCTTGTTTCTGCCATGTGCTTGAACGCCAAGACGTTCGCGCTTCTGTGAGATGAAAGACGTCCTTCTGCATATGTGGTTGCTCACACCGGTGCACTTGTTAGTGTATCCATTCAGTCCTGGGCTGCGGGGCATTCAGAAGTGGCTCTGTGGAGACGTCTGCATAGAGGCAGCTGTCAGAACACGCACACTCGATTGTTCACCAAAACATATGCAGACGCGTCCTTAGCCTGTAGATTTGGATGCACAGAGTTCCCTGTGTTCGCAAGAGACAAGGGAATCGCGTCTGTGCGCACAGAAGCAATAGCGGACCGTTTCCCTCGGAGTGAACGCGAAAGAGCCGTCTATATACTCGCAGACACGCGAACGTGCCTCAATGCGGTCACAGAGGCAGCAGCTTTTGCACAGATGCTCCTGGTGATTCTGGCACTTTCCAGGCACACTCCTGAAAGTCGCGCACACTGCTGTTCACTCGCTAAACGACCTCTTGGGAAACACGTCTCCGGTCGACGGACCGCTCAGATTGCTTCTCGTGTAACTGTGAACTGTGTCAGCGCAGGGAATCCGTCTCTGTTGAGCAGATGTCAATCCTGCCTCGCTTTTGCTTTGTTGCCTCTACCAAGATGATTTCCCGTTTCTCTCTTCACTGGAGCAGGCAGACACAGCCAACGCACATCAAGTGTCAAGAGACACGCTCTGCTGAGCTCAACGCTTGTGCAGATGCACATGTGCGACGAAGTCAACACACGTGCTTGTGGAGAGAAAGAAAGGGACTCCCAGGCGTGTGGAGCGACGGGGAGAAAGAGCGGGCGCTGAGGAACACAGTTTCAAACAGACTGTCTCCACACAAACAGGCACCTGTCTGCAGGTATCCTAGATCTTGATTCTTGAACTTGAGGAAACACGCGTCTGAGCAAAACTCCCAAACGCTTCCAGGAAAGACACAGGCTCTCCCACAAGCACACAAGTGTTTGCCCTCAGCTATAGATCAGGGACAAGCCTGTGAAGAGCAACCAAAGAGCTCGTCCGTCTTTCCCTCAATAGATGGGAGTAGGCGCGCTTGCGGATGTGTGCGTGTGTGTGGCCACGCGTTTGCTTAGGCATCAGTGTGTGAAAAGGTAGGTGCTTTTCTCTAGCTGCGTGTGCGTGCACGTGGTGCTGGGTGCACATCCCTGGGTGCTCGTGGAAAGGTTTCTGCATGGTTTTCGCTGAGGAATCGTGTGTGTGCACATGGACAAAGAGAAGGCGCAGCAACCAGGTTCCAGCGCCGAAGAAGGCAAAAGGCGAGGTTTCCGGCGCTATCTCCTTCTCTCCCCAGAGCTAGTCGCGCAAAGCAAGCCGCTAAGCCGGCGACCGGCAAGAGAGCTACAACGAAGCATGCCGAACGGAGAAAATAGCAGCAGCTCATCTGTTCACACCTTGTTTCTGCCATGTGCTTGAACGCCAAGACGTTCGCGCTTCTGTGAGATGAAAGACGTCCTTCTGCATATGTGGTTGCTCACACCGGTGCACTTGTTAGTGTATCCATTCAGTCCTGGGCTGCGGGGCATTCAGAAGTGGCTCTGTGGAGACGTCTGCATAGAGGCAGCTGTCAGAACACGCACACTCGATTGTTCACCAAAACATATGCAGACGCGTCCTTAGCCTGTAGATTTGGATGCACAGAGTTCCCTGTGTTCGCAAGAGACAAGGGAATCGCGTCTGTGCGCACAGAAGCAATAGCGGACCGTTTCCCTCGGAGTGAACGCGAAAGAGCCGTCTATATACTCGCAGACACGCGAACGTGCCTCAATGCGGTCACAGAGGCAGCAGCTTTTGCACAGATGCTCCTGGTGATTCTGGCACTTTCCAGGCACACTCCTGAAAGTCGCGCACACTGCTGTTCACTCGCTAAACGACCTCTTGGGAAACACGTCTCCGGTCGACGGACCGCTCAGATTGCTTCTCGTGTAACTGTGAACTGTGTCAGCGCAGGGAATCCGTCTCTGTTGAGCAGATGTCAATCCTGCCTCGCTTTTGCTTTGTTGCCTCTACCAAGATGATTTCCCGTTTCTCTCTTCACTGGAGCAGGCAGACACAGCCAACGCACATCAAGTGTCAAGAGACACGCTCTGCTGAGCTCAACGCTTGTGCAGATGCACATGTGCGACGAAGTCAACACACGTGCTTGTGGAGAGAAAGAAAGGGACTCCCAGGCGTGTGGAGCGACGGGGAGAAAGAGCGGGCGCTGAGGAACACAGTTTCAAACAGACTGTCTCCACACAAACAGGCACCTGTCTGCAGGTATCCTAGATCTTGATTCTTGAACTTGAGGAAACACGCGTCTGAGCAAAACTCCCAAACGCTTCCAGGAAAGACACAGGCTCTCCCACAAGCACACAAGTGTTTGCCCTCAGCTATAGATCAGGGACAAGCCTGTGAAGAGCAACCAAAGAGCTCGTCCGTCTTTCCCTCAATAGATGGGAGTAGGCGCGCTTGCGGATGTGTGCGTGTGTGTGGCCACGCGTTTGCTTAGGCATCAGTGTGTGAAAAGGTAGGTGCTTTTCTCTAGCTGCGTGTGCGTGCACGTGGTGCTGGGTGCACATCCCTGGGTGCTCGTGGAAAGGTTTCTGCATGGTTTTCGCTGAGGAATCGTGTGTGTGCACATGGACAAAGAGAAGGCGCAGCAACCAGGTTCCAGCGCCGAAGAAGGCAAAAGGCGAGGTTTCCGGCGCTATCTCCTTCTCTCCCCAGAGCTAGTCGCGCAAAGCAAGCCGCTAAGCCGGCGACCGGCAAGAGAGCTACAACGAAGCATGCCGAACGGAGAAAATAGCAGCAGCTCATCTGTTCACACCTTGTTTCTGCCATGTGCTTGAACGCCAAGACGTTCGCGCTTCTGTGAGATGAAAGACGTCCTTCTGCATATGTGGTTGCTCACACCGGTGCACTTGTTAGTGTATCCATTCAGTCCTGGGCTGCGGGGCATTCAGAAGTGGCTCTGTGGAGACGTCTGCATAGAGGCAGCTGTCAGAACACGCACACTCGATTGTTCACCAAAACATATGCAGACGCGTCCTTAGCCTGTAGATTTGGATGCACAGAGTTCCCTGTGTTCGCAAGAGACAAGGGAATCGCGTCTGTGCGCACAGAAGCAATAGCGGACCGTTTCCCTCGGAGTGAACGCGAAAGAGCCGTCTATATACTCGCAGACACGCGAACGTGCCTCAATGCGGTCACAGAGGCAGCAGCTTTTGCACAGATGCTCCTGGTGATTCTGGCACTTTCCAGGCACACTCCTGAAAGTCGCGCACACTGCTGTTCACTCGCTAAACGACCTCTTGGGAAACACGTCTCCGGTCGACGGACCGCTCAGATTGCTTCTCGTGTAACTGTGAACTGTGTCAGCGCAGGGAATCCGTCTCTGTTGAGCAGATGTCAATCCTGCCTCGCTTTTGCTTTGTTGCCTCTACCAAGATGATTTCCCGTTTCTCTCTTCACTGGAGCAGGCAGACACAGCCAACGCACATCAAGTGTCAAGAGACACGCTCTGCTGAGCTCAACGCTTGTGCAGATGCACATGTGCGACGAAGTCAACACACGTGCTTGTGGAGAGAAAGAAAGGGACTCCCAGGCGTGTGGAGCGACGGGGAGAAAGAGCGGGCGCTGAGGAACACAGTTTCAAACAGACTGTCTCCACACAAACAGGCACCTGTCTGCAGGTATCCTAGATCTTGATTCTTGAACTTGAGGAAACACGCGTCTGAGCAAAACTCCCAAACGCTTCCAGGAAAGACACAGGCTCTCCCACAAGCACACAAGTGTTTGCCCTCAGCTATAGATCAGGGACAAGCCTGTGAAGAGCAACCAAAGAGCTCGTCCGTCTTTCCCTCAATAGATGGGAGTAGGCGCGCTTGCGGATGTGTGCGTGTGTGTGGCCACGCGTTTGCTTAGGCATCAGTGTGTGAAAAGGTAGGTGCTTTTCTCTAGCTGCGTGTGCGTGCACGTGGTGCTGGGTGCACATCCCTGGGTGCTCGTGGAAAGGTTTCTGCATGGTTTTCGCTGAGGAATCGTGTGTGTGCACATGGACAAAGAGAAGGCGCAGCAACCAGGTTCCAGCGCCGAAGAAGGCAAAAGGCGAGGTTTCCGGCGCTATCTCCTTCTCTCCCCAGAGCTAGTCGCGCAAAGCAAGCCGCTAAGCCGGCGACCGGCAAGAGAGCTACAACGAAGCATGCCGAACGGAGAAAATAGCAGCAGCTCATCTGTTCACACCTTGTTTCTGCCATGTGCTTGAACGCCAAGACGTTCGCGCTTCTGTGAGATGAAAGACGTCCTTCTGCATATGTGGTTGCTCACACCGGTGCACTTGTTAGTGTATCCATTCAGTCCTGGGCTGCGGGGCATTCAGAAGTGGCTCTGTGGAGACGTCTGCATAGAGGCAGCTGTCAGAACACGCACACTCGATTGTTCACCAAAACATATGCAGACGCGTCCTTAGCCTGTAGATTTGGATGCACAGAGTTCCCTGTGTTCGCAAGAGACAAGGGAATCGCGTCTGTGCGCACAGAAGCAATAGCGGACCGTTTCCCTCGGAGTGAACGCGAAAGAGCCGTCTATATACTCGCAGACACGCGAACGTGCCTCAATGCGGTCACAGAGGCAGCAGCTTTTGCACAGATGCTCCTGGTGATTCTGGCACTTTCCAGGCACACTCCTGAAAGTCGCGCACACTGCTGTTCACTCGCTAAACGACCTCTTGGGAAACACGTCTCCGGTCGACGGACCGCTCAGATTGCTTCTCGTGTAACTGTGAACTGTGTCAGCGCAGGGAATCCGTCTCTGTTGAGCAGATGTCAATCCTGCCTCGCTTTTGCTTTGTTGCCTCTACCAAGATGATTTCCCGTTTCTCTCTTCACTGGAGCAGGCAGACACAGCCAACGCACATCAAGTGTCAAGAGACACGCTCTGCTGAGCTCAACGCTTGTGCAGATGCACATGTGCGACGAAGCCAACACACGTGCTTGTGGAGAGAAAGAAAGGGACTCCCAGGCGTGTGGAGCGACGGGGAGAAAGAGCGGGCGCTGAGGAACACAGTTTCAAACAGACTGTCTCCACACAAACAGGCACCTGTCTGCAGGTATCCTAGATCTTGATTCTTGAACTTGAGGAAACACGCGTCTGAGCAAAACTCCCAAACGCTTCCAGGAAAGACACAGGCTCTCCCACAAGCACACAAGTGTTTGCCCTCAGCTATAGATCAGGGACAAGCCTGTGAAGAGCAACCAAAGAGCTCGTCCGTCTTTCCCTCAATAGATGGGAGTAGGCGCGCTTGCGGATGTGTGCGTGTGTGTGGCCACGCGTTTGCTTAGGCATCAGTGTGTGAAAAGGTAGGTGCTTTTCTCTAGCTGCGTGTGCGTGCACGTGGTGCTGGGTGCACATCCCTGGGTGCTCGTGGAAAGGTTTCTGCATGGTTTTCGCTGAGGAATCGTGTGTGTGCACATGGACAAAGAGAAGGCGCAGCAACCAGGTTCCAGCGCCGAAGAAGGCAAAAGGCGAGGTTTCCGGCGCTATCTCCTTCTCTCCCCAGAGCTAGTCGCGCAAAGCAAGCCGCTAAGCCGGCGACCGGCAAGAGAGCTACAACGAAGCATGCCGAACGGAGAAAATAGCAGCAGCTCATCTGTTCACACCTTGTTTCTGCCATGTGCTTGAACGCCAAGACGTTCGCGCTTCTGTGAGATGAAAGACGTCCTTCTGCATATGTGGTTGCTCACACCGGTGCACTTGTTAGTGTATCCATTCAGTCCTGGGCTGCGGGGCATTCAGAAGTGGCTCTGTGGAGACGTCTGCATAGAGGCAGCTGTCAGAACACGCACACTCGATTGTTCACCAAAACATATGCAGACGCGTCCTTAGCCTGTAGATTTGGATGCACAGAGTTCCCTGTGTTCGCAAGAGACAAGGGAATCGCGTCTGTGCGCACAGAAGCAATAGCGGACCGTTTCCCTCGGAGTGAACGCGAAAGAGCCGTCTATATACTCGCAGACACGCGAACGTGCCTCAATGCGGTCACAGAGGCAGCAGCTTTTGCACAGATGCTCCTGGTGATTCTGGCACTTTCCAGGCACACTCCTGAAAGTCGCGCACACTGCTGTTCACTCGCTAAACGACCTCTTGGGAAACACGTCTCCGGTCGACGGACCGCTCAGATTGCTTCTCGTGTAACTGTGAACTGTGTCAGCGCAGGGAATCCGTCTCTGTTGAGCAGATGTCAATCCTGCCTCGCTTTTGCTTTGTTGCCTCTACCAAGATGATTTCCCGTTTCTCTCTTCACTGGAGCAGGCAGACACAGCCAACGCACATCAAGTGTCAAGAGACACGCTCTGCTGAGCTCAACGCTTGTGCAGATGCACATGTGCGACGAAGTCAACACACGTGCTTGTGGAGAGAAAGAAAGGGACTCCCAGGCGTGTGGAGCGACGGGGAGAAAGAGCGGGCGCTGAGGAACACAGTTTCAAACAGACTGTCTCCACACAAACAGGCACCTGTCTGCAGGTATCCTAGATGTTGATTCTTGAACTTGAGGAAACACGCGTCTGAGCAAAACTCCCAAACGCTTCCAGGAAAGACACAGGCTCTCCCACAAGCACACAAGTGTTTGCCCTCAGCTATAGATCAGGGACAAGCCTGTGAAGAGCAACCAAAGAGCTCGTCCGTCTTTCCCTCAATAGATGGGAGTAGGCGCGCTTGCGGATGTGTGCGTGTGTGTGGCCACGCGTTTGCTTAGGCATCAGTGTGTGAAAAGGTAGGTGCTTTTCTCTAGCTGCGTGTGCGTGCACGTGGTGCTGGGTGCACATCCCTGGGTGCTCGTGGAAAGGTTTCTGCATGGTTTTCGCTGAGGAATCGTGTGTGTGCACATGGACAAAGAGAAGGCGCAGCAACCAGGTTCCAGCGCCGAAGAAGGCAAAAGGCGAGGTTTCCGGCGCTATCTCCTTCTCTCCCCAGAGCTAGTCGCGCAAAGCAAGCCGCTAAGCCGGCGACCGGCAAGAGAGCTACAACGAAGCATGCCGAACGGAGAAAATAGCAGCAGCTCATCTGTTCACACCTTGTTTCTGCCATGTGCTTGAACGCCAAGACGTTCGCGCTTCTGTGAGATGAAAGACGTCCTTCTGCATATGTGGTTGCTCACACCGGTGCACTTGTTAGTGTATCCATTCAGTCCTGGGCTGCGGGGCATTCAGAAGTGGCTCTGTGGAGACGTCTGCATAGAGGCAGCTGTCAGAACACGCACACTCGATTGTTCACCAAAACATATGCAGACGCGTCCTTAGCCTGTAGATTTGGATGCACAGAGTTCCCTGTGTTCGCAAGAGACAAGGGAATCGCGTCTGTGCGCACAGAAGCAATAGCGGACCGTTTCCCTCGGAGTGAACGCGAAAGAGCCGTCTATATACTCGCAGACACGCGAACGTGCCTCAATGCGGTCACAGAGGCAGCAGCTTTTGCACAGATGCTCCTGGTGATTCTGGCACTTTCCAGGCACACTCCTGAAAGTCGCGCACACTGCTGTTCACTCGCTAAACGACCTCTTGGGAAACACGTCTCCGGTCGACGGACCGCTCAGATTGCTTCTCGTGTAACTGTGAACTGTGTCAGCGCAGGGAATCCGTCTCTGTTGAGCAGATGTCAATCCTGCCTCGCTTTTGCTTTGTTGCCTCTACCAAGATGATTTCCCGTTTCTCTCTTCACTGGAGCAGGCAGACACAGCCAACGCACATCAAGTGTCAAGAGACACGCTCTGCTGAGCTCAACGCTTGTGCAGATGCACATGTGCGACGAAGCCAACACACGTGCTTGTGGAGAGAAAGAAAGGGACTCCCAGGCGTGTGGAGCGACGGGGAGAAAGAGCGGGCGCTGAGGAACACAGTTTCAAACAGACTGTCTCCACACAAACAGGCACCTGTCTGCAGGTATCCTAGATCTTGATTCTTGAACTTGAGGAAACACGCGTCTGAGCAAAACTCCCAAACGCTTCCAGGAAAGACACAGGCTCTCCCACAAGCACACAAGTGTTTGCCCTCAGCTATAGATCAGGGACAAGCCTGTGAAGAGCAACCAAAGAGCTCGTCCGTCTTTCCCTCAATAGATGGGAGTAGGCGCGCTTGCGGATGTGTGCGTGTGTGTGGCCACGCGTTTGCTTAGGCATCAGTGTGTGAAAAGGTAGGTGCTTTTCTCTAGCTGCGTGTGCGTGCACGTGGTGCTGGGTGCACATCCCTGGGTGCTCGTGGAAAGGTTTCTGCATGGTTTTCGCTGAGGAATCGTGTGTGTGCACATGGACAAAGAGAAGGCGCAGCAACCAGGTTCCAGCGCCGAAGAAGGCAAAAGGCGAGGTTTCCGGCGCTATCTCCTTCTCTCCCCAGAGCTAGTCGCGCAAAGCAAGCCGCTAAGCCGGCGACCGGCAAGAGAGCTACAACGAAGCATGCCGAACGGAGAAAATAGCAGCAGCTCATCTGTTCACACCTTGTTTCTGCCATGTGCTTGAACGCCAAGACGTTCGCGCTTCTGTGAGATGAAAGACGTCCTTCTGCATATGTGGTTGCTCACACCGGTGCACTTGTTAGTGTATCCATTCAGTCCTGGGCTGCGGGGCATTCAGAAGTGGCTCTGTGGAGACGTCTGCATAGAGGCAGCTGTCAGAACACGCACACTCGATTGTTCACCAAAACATATGCAGACGCGTCCTTAGCCTGTAGATTTGGATGCACAGAGTTCCCTGTGTTCGCAAGAGACAAGGGAATCGCGTCTGTGCGCACAGAAGCAATAGCGGACCGTTTCCCTCGGAGTGAACGCGAAAGAGCCGTCTATATACTCGCAGACACGCGAACGTGCCTCAATGCGGTCACAGAGGCAGCAGCTTTTGCACAGATGCTCCTGGTGATTCTGGCACTTTCCAGGCACACTCCTGAAAGTCGCGCACACTGCTGTTCACTCGCTAAACGACCTCTTGGGAAACACGTCTCCGGTCGACGGACCGCTCAGATTGCTTCTCGTGTAACTGTGAACTGTGTCAGCGCAGGGAATCCGTCTCTGTTGAGCAGATGTCAATCCTGCCTCGCTTTTGCTTTGTTGCCTCTACCAAGATGATTTCCCGTTTCTCTCTTCACTGGAGCAGGCAGACACAGCCAACGCACATCAAGTGTCAAGAGACACGCTCTGCTGAGCTCAACGCTTGTGCAGATGCACATGTGCGACGAAGTCAACACACGTGCTTGTGGAGAGAAAGAAAGGGACTCCCAGGCGTGTGGAGCGACGGGGAGAAAGAGCGGGCGCTGAGGAACACAGTTTCAAACAGACTGTCTCCACACAAACAGGCACCTGTCTGCAGGTATCCTAGATCTTGATTCTTGAACTTGAGGAAACACGCGTCTGAGCAAAACTCCCAAACGCTTCCAGGAAAGACACAGGCTCTCCCACAAGCACACAAGTGTTTGCCCTCAGCTATAGATCAGGGACAAGCCTGTGAAGAGCAACCAAAGAGCTCGTCCGTCTTTCCCTCAATAGATGGGAGTAGGCGCGCTTGCGGATGTGTGCGTGTGTGTGGCCACGCGTTTGCTTAGGCATCAGTGTGTGAAAAGGTAGGTGCTTTTCTCTAGCTGCGTGTGCGTGCACGTGGTGCTGGGTGCACATCCCTGGGTGCTCGTGGAAAGGTTTCTGCATGGTTTTCGCTGAGGAATCGTGTGTGTGCACATGGACAAAGAGAAGGCGCAGCAACCAGGTTCCAGCGCCGAAGAAGGCAAAAGGCGAGGTTTCCGGCGCTATCTCCTTCTCTCCCCAGAGCTAGTCGCGCAAAGCAAGCCGCTAAGCCGGCGACCGGCAAGAGAGCTACAACGAAGCATGCCGAACGGAGAAAATAGCAGCAGCTCATCTGTTCACACCTTGTTTCTGCCATGTGCTTGAACGCCAAGACGTTCGCGCTTCTGTGAGATGAAAGACGTCCTTCTGCATATGTGGTTGCTCACACCGGTGCACTTGTTAGTGTATCCATTCAGTCCTGGGCTGCGGGGCATTCAGAAGTGGCTCTGTGGAGACGTCTGCATAGAGGCAGCTGTCAGAACACGCACACTCGATTGTTCACCAAAACATATGCAGACGCGTCCTTAGCCTGTAGATTTGGATGCACAGAGTTCCCTGTGTTCGCAAGAGACAAGGGAATCGCGTCTGTGCGCACAGAAGCAATAGCGGACCGTTTCCCTCGGAGTGAACGCGAAAGAGCCGTCTATATACTCGCAGACACGCGAACGTGCCTCAATGCGGTCACAGAGGCAGCAGCTTTTGCACAGATGCTCCTGGTGATTCTGGCACTTTCCAGGCACACTCCTGAAAGTCGCGCACACTGCTGTTCACTCGCTAAACGACCTCTTGGGAAACACGTCTCCGGTCGACGGACCGCTCAGATTGCTTCTCGTGTAACTGTGAACTGTGTCAGCGCAGGGAATCCGTCTCTGTTGAGCAGATGTCAATCCTGCCTCGCTTTTGCTTTGTTGCCTCTACCAAGATGATTTCCCGTTTCTCTCTTCACTGGAGCAGGCAGACACAGCCAACGCACATCAAGTGTCAAGAGACACGCTCTGCTGAGCTCAACGCTTGTGCAGATGCACATGTGCGACGAAGTCAACACACGTGCTTGTGGAGAGAAAGAAAGGGACTCCCAGGCGTGTGGAGCGACGGGGAGAAAGAGCGGGCGCTGAGGAACACAGTTTCAAACAGACTGTCTCCACACAAACAGGCACCTGTCTGCAGGTATCCTAGATCTTGATTCTTGAACTTGAGGAAACACGCGTCTGAGCAAAACTCCCAAACGCTTCCAGGAAAGACACAGGCTCTCCCACAAGCACACAAGTGTTTGCCCTCAGCTATAGATCAGGGACAAGCCTGTGAAGAGCAACCAAAGAGCTCGTCCGTCTTTCCCTCAATAGATGGGAGTAGGCGCGCTTGCGGATGTGTGCGTGTGTGTGGCCACGCGTTTGCTTAGGCATCAGTGTGTGAAAAGGTAGGTGCTTTTCTCTAGCTGCGTGTGCGTGCACGTGGTGCTGGGTGCACATCCCTGGGTGCTCGTGGAAAGGTTTCTGCATGGTTTTCGCTGAGGAATCGTGTGTGTGCACATGGACAAAGAGAAGGCGCAGCAACCAGGTTCCAGCGCCGAAGAAGGCAAAAGGCGAGGTTTCCGGCGCTATCTCCTTCTCTCCCCAGAGCTAGTCGCGCAAAGCAAGCCGCTAAGCCGGCGACCGGCAAGAGAGCTACAACGAAGCATGCCGAACGGAGAAAATAGCAGCAGCTCATCTGTTCACACCTTGTTTCTGCCATGTGCTTGAACGCCAAGACGTTCGCGCTTCTGTGAGATGAAAGACGTCCTTCTGCATATGTGGTTGCTCACACCGGTGCACTTGTTAGTGTATCCATTCAGTCCTGGGCTGCGGGGCATTCAGAAGTGGCTCTGTGGAGACGTCTGCATAGAGGCAGCTGTCAGAACACGCACACTCGATTGTTCACCAAAACATATGCAGACGCGTCCTTAGCCTGTAGATTTGGATGCACAGAGTTCCCTGTGTTCGCAAGAGACAAGGGAATCGCGTCTGTGCGCACAGAAGCAATAGCGGACCGTTTCCCTCGGAGTGAACGCGAAAGAGCCGTCTATATACTCGCAGACACGCGAACGTGCCTCAATGCGGTCACAGAGGCAGCAGCTTTTGCACAGATGCTCCTGGTGATTCTGGCACTTTCCAGGCACACTCCTGAAAGTCGCGCACACTGCTGTTCACTCGCTAAACGACCTCTTGGGAAACACGTCTCCGGTCGACGGACCGCTCAGATTGCTTCTCGTGTAACTGTGAACTGTGTCAGCGCAGGGAATCCGTCTCTGTTGAGCAGATGTCAATCCTGCCTCGCTTTTGCTTTGTTGCCTCTACCAAGATGATTTCCCGTTTCTCTCTTCACTGGAGCAGGCAGACACAGCCAACGCACATCAAGTGTCAAGAGACACGCTCTGCTGAGCTCAACGCTTGTGCAGATGCACATGTGCGACGAAGTCAACACACGTGCTTGTGGAGAGAAAGAAAGGGACTCCCAGGCGTGTGGAGCGACGGGGAGAAAGAGCGGGCGCTGAGGAACACAGTTTCAAACAGACTGTCTCCACACAAACAGGCACCTGTCTGCAGGTATCCTAGATCTTGATTCTTGAACTTGAGGAAACACGCGTCTGAGCAAAACTCCCAAACGCTTCCAGGAAAGACACAGGCTCTCCCACAAGCACACAAGTGTTTGCCCTCAGCTATAGATCAGGGACAAGCCTGTGAAGAGCAACCAAAGAGCTCGTCCGTCTTTCCCTCAATAGATGGGAGTAGGCGCGCTTGCGGATGTGTGCGTGTGTGTGGCCACGCGTTTGCTTAGGCATCAGTGTGTGAAAAGGTAGGTGCTTTTCTCTAGCTGCGTGTGCGTGCACGTGGTGCTGGGTGCACATCCCTGGGTGCTCGTGGAAAGGTTTCTGCATGGTTTTCGCTGAGGAATCGTGTGTGTGCACATGGACAAAGAGAAGGCGCAGCAACCAGGTTCCAGCGCCGAAGAAGGCAAAAGGCGAGGTTTCCGGCGCTATCTCCTTCTCTCCCCAGAGCTAGTCGCGCAAAGCAAGCCGCTAAGCCGGCGACCGGCAAGAGAGCTACAACGAAGCATGCCGAACGGAGAAAATAGCAGCAGCTCATCTGTTCACACCTTGTTTCTGCCATGTGCTTGAACGCCAAGACGTTCGCGCTTCTGTGAGATGAAAGACGTCCTTCTGCATATGTGGTTGCTCACACCGGTGCACTTGTTAGTGTATCCATTCAGTCCTGGGCTGCGGGGCATTCAGAAGTGGCTCTGTGGAGACGTCTGCATAGAGGCAGCTGTCAGAACACGCACACTCGATTGTTCACCAAAACATATGCAGACGCGTCCTTAGCCTGTAGATTTGGATGCACAGAGTTCCCTGTGTTCGCAAGAGACAAGGGAATCGCGTCTGTGCGCACAGAAGCAATAGCGGACCGTTTCCCTCGGAGTGAACGCGAAAGAGCCGTCTATATACTCGCAGACACGCGAACGTGCCTCAATGCGGTCACAGAGGCAGCAGCTTTTGCACAGATGCTCCTGGTGATTCTGGCACTTTCCAGGCACACTCCTGAAAGTCGCGCACACTGCTGTTCACTCGCTAAACGACCTCTTGGGAAACACGTCTCCGGTCGACGGACCGCTCAGATTGCTTCTCGTGTAACTGTGAACTGTGTCAGCGCAGGGAATCCGTCTCTGTTGAGCAGATGTCAATCCTGCCTCGCTTTTGCTTTGTTGCCTCTACCAAGATGATTTCCCGTTTCTCTCTTCACTGGAGCAGGCAGACACAGCCAACGCACATCAAGTGTCAAGAGACACGCTCTGCTGAGCTCAACGCTTGTGCAGATGCACATGTGCGACGAAGCCAACACACGTGCTTGTGGAGAGAAAGAAAGGGACTCCCAGGCGTGTGGAGCGACGGGGAGAAAGAGCGGGCGCTGAGGAACACAGTTTCAAACAGACTGTCTCCACACAAACAGGCACCTGTCTGCAGGTATCCTAGATCTTGATTCTTGAACTTGAGGAAACACGCGTCTGAGCAAAACTCCCAAACGCTTCCAGGAAAGACACAGGCTCTCCCACAAGCACACAAGTGTTTGCCCTCAGCTATAGATCAGGGACAAGCCTGTGAAGAGCAACCAAAGAGCTCGTCCGTCTTTCCCTCAATAGATGGGAGTAGGCGCGCTTGCGGATGTGTGCGTGTGTGTGGCCACGCGTTTGCTTAGGCATCAGTGTGTGAAAAGGTAGGTGCTTTTCTCTAGCTGCGTGTGCGTGCACGTGGTGCTGGGTGCACATCCCTGGGTGCTCGTGGAAAGGTTTCTGCATGGTTTTCGCTGAGGAATCGTGTGTGTGCACATGGACAAAGAGAAGGCGCAGCAACCAGGTTCCAGCGCCGAAGAAGGCAAAAGGCGAGGTTTCCGGCGCTATCTCCTTCTCTCCCCAGAGCTAGTCGCGCAAAGCAAGCCGCTAAGCCGGCGACCGGCAAGAGAGCTACAACGAAGCATGCCGAACGGAGAAAATAGCAGCAGCTCATCTGTTCACACCTTGTTTCTGCCATGTGCTTGAACGCCAAGACGTTCGCGCTTCTGTGAGATGAAAGACGTCCTTCTGCATATGTGGTTGCTCACACCGGTGCACTTGTTAGTGTATCCATTCAGTCCTGGGCTGCGGGGCATTCAGAAGTGGCTCTGTGGAGACGTCTGCATAGAGGCAGCTGTCAGAACACGCACACTCGATTGTTCACCAAAACATATGCAGACGCGTCCTTAGCCTGTAGATTTGGATGCACAGAGTTCCCTGTGTTCGCAAGAGACAAGGGAATCGCGTCTGTGCGCACAGAAGCAATAGCGGACCGTTTCCCTCGGAGTGAACGCGAAAGAGCCGTCTATATACTCGCAGACACGCGAACGTGCCTCAATGCGGTCACAGAGGCAGCAGCTTTTGCACAGATGCTCCTGGTGATTCTGGCACTTTCCAGGCACACTCCTGAAAGTCGCGCACACTGCTGTTCACTCGCTAAACGACCTCTTGGGAAACACGTCTCCGGTCGACGGACCGCTCAGATTGCTTCTCGTGTAACTGTGAACTGTGTCAGCGCAGGGAATCCGTCTCTGTTGAGCAGATGTCAATCCTGCCTCGCTTTTGCTTTGTTGCCTCTACCAAGATGATTTCCCGTTTCTCTCTTCACTGGAGCAGGCAGACACAGCCAACGCACATCAAGTGTCAAGAGACACGCTCTGCTGAGCTCAACGCTTGTGCAGATGCACATGTGCGACGAAGTCAACACACATGCTTGTGGAGAGAAAGAAAGGGACTCCCAGGCGTGTGGAGCGACGGGGAGAAAGAGCGGGCGCTGAGGAACACAGTTTCAAACAGACTGTCTCCACACAAACAGGCACCTGTCTGCAGGTATCCTAGATCTTGATTCTTGAACTTGAGGAAACACGCGTCTGAGCAAAACTCCCAAACGCTTCCAGGAAAGACACAGGCTCTCCCACAAGCACACAAGTGTTTGCCCTCAGCTATAGATCAGGGACAAGCCTGTGAAGAGCAACCAAAGAGCTCGTCCGTCTTTCCCTCAATAGATGGGAGTAGGCGCGCTTGCGGATGTGTGCGTGTGTGTGGCCACGCGTTTGCTTAGGCATCAGTGTGTGAAAAGGTAGGTGCTTTTCTCTAGCTGCGTGTGCGTGCACGTGGTGCTGGGTGCACATCCCTGGGTGCTCGTGGAAAGGTTTCTGCATGGTTTTCGCTGAGGAATCGTGTGTGTGCACATGGACAAAGAGAAGGCGCAGCAACCAGGTTCCAGCGCCGAAGAAGGCAAAAGGCGAGGTTTCCGGCGCTATCTCCTTCTCTCCCCAGAGCTAGTCGCGCAAAGCAAGCCGCTAAGCCGGCGACCGGCAAGAGAGCTACAACGAAGCATGCCGAACGGAGAAAATAGCAGCAGCTCATCTGTTCACACCTTGTTTCTGCCATGTGCTTGAACGCCAAGACGTTCGCGCTTCTGTGAGATGAAAGACGTCCTTCTGCATATGTGGTTGCTCACACCGGTGCACTTGTTAGTGTATCCATTCAGTCCTGGGCTGCGGGGCATTCAGAAGTGGCTCTGTGGAGACGTCTGCATAGAGGCAGCTGTCAGAACACGCACACTCGATTGTTCACCAAAACATATGCAGACGCGTCCTTAGCCTGTAGATTTGGATGCACAGAGTTCCCTGTGTTCGCAAGAGACAAGGGAATCGCGTCTGTGCGCACAGAAGCAATAGCGGACCGTTTCCCTCGGAGTGAACGCGAAAGAGCCGTCTATATACTCGCAGACACGCGAACGTGCCTCAATGCGGTCACAGAGGCAGCAGCTTTTGCACAGATGCTCCTGGTGATTCTGGCACTTTCCAGGCACACTCCTGAAAGTCGCGCACACTGCTGTTCACTCGCTAAACGACCTCTTGGGAAACACGTCTCCGGTCGACGGACCGCTCAGATTGCTTCTCGTGTAACTGTGAACTGTGTCAGCGCAGGGAATCCGTCTCTGTTGAGCAGATGTCAATCCTGCCTCGCTTTTGCTTTGTTGCCTCTACCAAGATGATTTCCCGTTTCTCTCTTCACTGGAGCAGGCAGACACAGCCAACGCACATCAAGTGTCAAGAGACACGCTCTGCTGAGCTCAACGCTTGTGCAGATGCACATGTGCGACGAAGCCAACACACGTGCTTGTGGAGAGAAAGAAAGGGACTCCCAGGCGTGTGGAGCGACGGGGAGAAAGAGCGGGCGCTGAGGAACACAGTTTCAAACAGACTGTCTCCACACAAACAGGCACCTGTCTGCAGGTATCCTAGATCTTGATTCTTGAACTTGAGGAAACACGCGTCTGAGCAAAACTCCCAAACGCTTCCAGGAAAGACACAGGCTCTCCCACAAGCACACAAGTGTTTGCCCTCAGCTATAGATCAGGGACAAGCCTGTGAAGAGCAACCAAAGAGCTCGTCCGTCTTTCCCTCAATAGATGGGAGTAGGCGCGCTTGCGGATGTGTGCGTGTGTGTGGCCACGCGTTTGCTTAGGCATCAGTGTGTGAAAAGGTAGGTGCTTTTCTCTAGCTGCGTGTGCGTGCACGTGGTGCTGGGTGCACATCCCTGGGTGCTCGTGGAAAGGTTTCTGCATGGTTTTCGCTGAGGAATCGTGTGTGTGCACATGGACAAAGAGAAGGCGCAGCAACCAGGTTCCAGCGCCGAAGAAGGCAAAAGGCGAGGTTTCCGGCGCTATCTCCTTCTCTCCCCAGAGCTAGTCGCGCAAAGCAAGCCGCTAAGCCGGCGACCGGCAAGAGAGCTACAACGAAGCATGCCGAACGGAGAAAATAGCAGCAGCTCATCTGTTCACACCTTGTTTCTGCCATGTGCTTGAACGCCAAGACGTTCGCGCTTCTGTGAGATGAAAGACGTCCTTCTGCATATGTGGTTGCTCACACCGGTGCACTTGTTAGTGTATCCATTCAGTCCTGGGCTGCGGGGCATTCAGAAGTGGCTCTGTGGAGACGTCTGCATAGAGGCAGCTGTCAGAACACGCACACTCGATTGTTCACCAAAACATATGCAGACGCGTCCTTAGCCTGTAGATTTGGATGCACAGAGTTCCCTGTGTTCGCAAGAGACAAGGGAATCGCGTCTGTGCGCACAGAAGCAATAGCGGACCGTTTCCCTCGGAGTGAACGCGAAAGAGCCGTCTATATACTCGCAGACACGCGAACGTGCCTCAATGCGGTCACAGAGGCAGCAGCTTTTGCACAGATGCTCCTGGTGATTCTGGCACTTTCCAGGCACACTCCTGAAAGTCGCGCACACTGCTGTTCACTCGCTAAACGACCTCTTGGGAAACACGTCTCCGGTCGACGGACCGCTCAGATTGCTTCTCGTGTAACTGTGAACTGTGTCAGCGCAGGGAATCCGTCTCTGTTGAGCAGATGTCAATCCTGCCTCGCTTTTGCTTTGTTGCCTCTACCAAGATGATTTCCCGTTTCTCTCTTCACTGGAGCAGGCAGACACAGCCAACGCACATCAAGTGTCAAGAGACACGCTCTGCTGAGCTCAACGCTTGTGCAGATGCACATGTGCGACGAAGTCAACACACGTGCTTGTGGAGAGAAAGAAAGGGACTCCCAGGCGTGTGGAGCGACGGGGAGAAAGAGCGGGCGCTGAGGAACACAGTTTCAAACAGACTGTCTCCACACAAACAGGCACCTGTCTGCAGGTATCCTAGATCTTGATTCTTGAACTTGAGGAAACACGCGTCTGAGCAAAACTCCCAAACGCTTCCAGGAAAGACACAGGCTCTCCCACAAGCACACAAGTGTTTGCCCTCAGCTATAGATCAGGGACAAGCCTGTGAAGAGCAACCAAAGAGCTCGTCCGTCTTTCCCTCAATAGATGGGAGTAGGCGCGCTTGCGGATGTGTGCGTGTGTGTGGCCACGCGTTTGCTTAGGCATCAGTGTGTGAAAAGGTAGGTGCTTTTCTCTAGCTGCGTGTGCGTGCACGTGGTGCTGGGTGCACATCCCTGGGTGCTCGTGGAAAGGTTTCTGCATGGTTTTCGCTGAGGAATCGTGTGTGTGCACATGGACAAAGAGAAGGCGCAGCAACCAGGTTCCAGCGCCGAAGAAGGCAAAAGGCGAGGTTTCCGGCGCTATCTCCTTCTCTCCCCAGAGCTAGTCGCGCAAAGCAAGCCGCTAAGCCGGCGACCGGCAAGAGAGCTACAACGAAGCATGCCGAACGGAGAAAATAGCAGCAGCTCATCTGTTCACACCTTGTTTCTGCCATGTGCTTGAACGCCAAGACGTTCGCGCTTCTGTGAGATGAAAGACGTCCTTCTGCATATGTGGTTGCTCACACCGGTGCACTTGTTAGTGTATCCATTCAGTCCTGGGCTGCGGGGCATTCAGAAGTGGCTCTGTGGAGACGTCTGCATAGAGGCAGCTGTCAGAACACGCACACTCGATTGTTCACCAAAACATATGCAGACGCGTCCTTAGCCTGTAGATTTGGATGCACAGAGTTCCCTGTGTTCGCAAGAGACAAGGGAATCGCGTCTGTGCGCACAGAAGCAATAGCGGACCGTTTCCCTCGGAGTGAACGCGAAAGAGCCGTCTATATACTCGCAGACACGCGAACGTGCCTCAATGCGGTCACAGAGGCAGCAGCTTTTGCACAGATGCTCCTGGTGATTCTGGCACTTTCCAGGCACACTCCTGAAAGTCGCGCACACTGCTGTTCACTCGCTAAACGACCTCTTGGGAAACACGTCTCCGGTCGACGGACCGCTCAGATTGCTTCTCGTGTAACTGTGAACTGTGTCAGCGCAGGGAATCCGTCTCTGTTGAGCAGATGTCAATCCTGCCTCGCTTTTGCTTTGTTGCCTCTACCAAGATGATTTCCCGTTTCTCTCTTCACTGGAGCAGGCAGACACAGCCAACGCACATCAAGTGTCAAGAGACACGCTCTGCTGAGCTCAACGCTTGTGCAGATGCACATGTGCGACGAAGTCAACACACGTGCTTGTGGAGAGAAAGAAAGGGACTCCCAGGCGTGTGGAGCGACGGGGAGAAAGAGCGGGCGCTGAGGAACACAGTTTCAAACAGACTGTCTCCACACAAACAGGCACCTGTCTGCAGGTATCCTAGATCTTGATTCTTGAACTTGAGGAAACACGCGTCTGAGCAAAACTCCCAAACGCTTCCAGGAAAGACACAGGCTCTCCCACAAGCACACAAGTGTTTGCCCTCAGCTATAGATCAGGGACAAGCCTGTGAAGAGCAACCAAAGAGCTCGTCCGTCTTTCCCTCAATAGATGGGAGTAGGCGCGCTTGCGGATGTGTGCGTGTGTGTGGCCACGCGTTTGCTTAGGCATCAGTGTGTGAAAAGGTAGGTGCTTTTCTCTAGCTGCGTGTGCGTGCACGTGGTGCTGGGTGCACATCCCTGGGTGCTCGTGGAAAGGTTTCTGCATGGTTTTCGCTGAGGAATCGTGTGTGTGCACATGGACAAAGAGAAGGCGCAGCAACCAGGTTCCAGCGCCGAAGAAGGCAAAAGGCGAGGTTTCCGGCGCTATCTCCTTCTCTCCCCAGAGCTAGTCGCGCAAAGCAAGCCGCTAAGCCGGCGACCGGCAAGAGAGCTACAACGAAGCATGCCGAACGGAGAAAATAGCAGCAGCTCATCTGTTCACACCTTGTTTCTGCCATGTGCTTGAACGCCAAGACGTTCGCGCTTCTGTGAGATGAAAGACGTCCTTCTGCATATGTGGTTGCTCACACCGGTGCACTTGTTAGTGTATCCATTCAGTCCTGGGCTGCGGGGCATTCAGAAGTGGCTCTGTGGAGACGTCTGCATAGAGGCAGCTGTCAGAACACGCACACTCGATTGTTCACCAAAACATATGCAGACGCGTCCTTAGCCTGTAGATTTGGATGCACAGAGTTCCCTGTGTTCGCAAGAGACAAGGGAATCGCGTCTGTGCGCACAGAAGCAATAGCGGACCGTTTCCCTCGGAGTGAACGCGAAAGAGCCGTCTATATACTCGCAGACACGCGAACGTGCCTCAATGCGGTCACAGAGGCAGCAGCTTTTGCACAGATGCTCCTGGTGATTCTGGCACTTTCCAGGCACACTCCTGAAAGTCGCGCACACTGCTGTTCACTCGCTAAACGACCTCTTGGGAAACACGTCTCCGGTCGACGGACCGCTCAGATTGCTTCTCGTGTAACTGTGAACTGTGTCAGCGCAGGGAATCCGTCTCTGTTGAGCAGATGTCAATCCTGCCTCGCTTTTGCTTTGTTGCCTCTACCAAGATGATTTCCCGTTTCTCTCTTCACTGGAGCAGGCAGACACAGCCAACGCACATCAAGTGTCAAGAGACACGCTCTGCTGAGCTCAACGCTTGTGCAGATGCACATGTGCGACGAAGTCAACACACGTGCTTGTGGAGAGAAAGAAAGGGACTCCCAGGCGTGTGGAGCGACGGGGAGAAAGAGCGGGCGCTGAGGAACACAGTTTCAAACAGACTGTCTCCACACAAACAGGCACCTGTCTGCAGGTATCCTAGATCTTGATTCTTGAACTTGAGGAAACACGCGTCTGAGCAAAACTCCCAAACGCTTCCAGGAAAGACACAGGCTCTCCCACAAGCACACAAGTGTTTGCCCTCAGCTATAGATCAGGGACAAGCCTGTGAAGAGCAACCAAAGAGCTCGTCCGTCTTTCCCTCAATAGATGGGAGTAGGCGCGCTTGCGGATGTGTGCGTGTGTGTGGCCACGCGTTTGCTTAGGCATCAGTGTGTGAAAAGGTAGGTGCTTTTCTCTAGCTGCGTGTGCGTGCACGTGGTGCTGGGTGCACATCCCTGGGTGCTCGTGGAAAGGTTTCTGCATGGTTTTCGCTGAGGAATCGTGTGTGTGCACATGGACAAAGAGAAGGCGCAGCAACCAGGTTCCAGCGCCGAAGAAGGCAAAAGGCGAGGTTTCCGGCGCTATCTCCTTCTCTCCCCAGAGCTAGTCGCGCAAAGCAAGCCGCTAAGCCGGCGACCGGCAAGAGAGCTACAACGAAGCATGCCGAACGGAGAAAATAGCAGCAGCTCATCTGTTCACACCTTGTTTCTGCCATGTGCTTGAACGCCAAGACGTTCGCGCTTCTGTGAGATGAAAGACGTCCTTCTGCATATGTGGTTGCTCACACCGGTGCACTTGTTAGTGTATCCATTCAGTCCTGGGCTGCGGGGCATTCAGAAGTGGCTCTGTGGAGACGTCTGCATAGAGGCAGCTGTCAGAACACGCACACTCGATTGTTCACCAAAACATATGCAGACGCGTCCTTAGCCTGTAGATTTGGATGCACAGAGTTCCCTGTGTTCGCAAGAGACAAGGGAATCGCGTCTGTGCGCACAGAAGCAATAGCGGACCGTTTCCCTCGGAGTGAACGCGAAAGAGCCGTCTATATACTCGCAGACACGCGAACGTGCCTCAATGCGGTCACAGAGGCAGCAGCTTTTGCACAGATGCTCCTGGTGATTCTGGCACTTTCCAGGCACACTCCTGAAAGTCGCGCACACTGCTGTTCACTCGCTAAACGACCTCTTGGGAAACACGTCTCCGGTCGACGGACCGCTCAGATTGCTTCTCGTGTAACTGTGAACTGTGTCAGCGCAGGGAATCCGTCTCTGTTGAGCAGATGTCAATCCTGCCTCGCTTTTGCTTTGTTGCCTCTACCAAGATGATTTCCCGTTTCTCTCTTCACTGGAGCAGGCAGACACAGCCAACGCACATCAAGTGTCAAGAGACACGCTCTGCTGAGCTCAACGCTTGTGCAGATGCACATGTGCGACGAAGTCAACACACGTGCTTGTGGAGAGAAAGAAAGGGACTCCCAGGCGTGTGGAGCGACGGGGAGAAAGAGCGGGCGCTGAGGAACACAGTTTCAAACAGACTGTCTCCACACAAACAGGCACCTGTCTGCAGGTATCCTAGATCTTGATTCTTGAACTTGAGGAAACACGCGTCTGAGCAAAACTCCCAAACGCTTCCAGGAAAGACACAGGCTCTCCCACAAGCACACAAGTGTTTGCCCTCAGCTATAGATCAGGGACAAGCCTGTGAAGAGCAACCAAAGAGCTCGTCCGTCTTTCCCTCAATAGATGGGAGTAGGCGCGCTTGCGGATGTGTGCGTGTGTGTGGCCACGCGTTTGCTTAGGCATCAGTGTGTGAAAAGGTAGGTGCTTTTCTCTAGCTGCGTGTGCGTGCACGTGGTGCTGGGTGCACATCCCTGGGTGCTCGTGGAAAGGTTTCTGCATGGTTTTCGCTGAGGAATCGTGTGTGTGCACATGGACAAAGAGAAGGCGCAGCAACCAGGTTCCAGCGCCGAAGAAGGCAAAAGGCGAGGTTTCCGGCGCTATCTCCTTCTCTCCCCAGAGCTAGTCGCGCAAAGCAAGCCGCTAAGCCGGCGACCGGCAAGAGAGCTACAACGAAGCATGCCGAACGGAGAAAATAGCAGCAGCTCATCTGTTCACACCTTGTTTCTGCCATGTGCTTGAACGCCAAGACGTTCGCGCTTCTGTGAGATGAAAGACGTCCTTCTGCATATGTGGTTGCTCACACCGGTGCACTTGTTAGTGTATCCATTCAGTCCTGGGCTGCGGGGCATTCAGAAGTGGCTCTGTGGAGACGTCTGCATAGAGGCAGCTGTCAGAACACGCACACTCGATTGTTCACCAAAACATATGCAGACGCGTCCTTAGCCTGTAGATTTGGATGCACAGAGTTCCCTGTGTTCGCAAGAGACAAGGGAATCGCGTCTGTGCGCACAGAAGCAATAGCGGACCGTTTCCCTCGGAGTGAACGCGAAAGAGCCGTCTATATACTCGCAGACACGCGAACGTGCCTCAATGCGGTCACAGAGGCAGCAGCTTTTGCACAGATGCTCCTGGTGATTCTGGCACTTTCCAGGCACACTCCTGAAAGTCGCGCACACTGCTGTTCACTCGCTAAACGACCTCTTGGGAAACACGTCTCCGGTCGACGGACCGCTCAGATTGCTTCTCGTGTAACTGTGAACTGTGTCAGCGCAGGGAATCCGTCTCTGTTGAGCAGATGTCAATCCTGCCTCGCTTTTGCTTTGTTGCCTCTACCAAGATGATTTCCCGTTTCTCTCTTCACTGGAGCAGGCAGACACAGCCAACGCACATCAAGTGTCAAGAGACACGCTCTGCTGAGCTCAACGCTTGTGCAGATGCACATGTGCGACGAAGTCAACACACGTGCTTGTGGAGAGAAAGAAAGGGACTCCCAGGCGTGTGGAGCGACGGGGAGAAAGAGCGGGCGCTGAGGAACACAGTTTCAAACAGACTGTCTCCACACAAACAGGCACCTGTCTGCAGGTATCCTAGATCTTGATTCTTGAACTTGAGGAAACACGCGTCTGAGCAAAACTCCCAAACGCTTCCAGGAAAGACACAGGCTCTCCCACAAGCACACAAGTGTTTGCCCTCAGCTATAGATCAGGGACAAGCCTGTGAAGAGCAACCAAAGAGCTCGTCCGTCTTTCCCTCAATAGATGGGAGTAGGCGCGCTTGCGGATGTGTGCGTGTGTGTGGCCACGCGTTTGCTTAGGCATCAGTGTGTGAAAAGGTAGGTGCTTTTCTCTAGCTGCGTGTGCGTGCACGTGGTGCTGGGTGCACATCCCTGGGTGCTCGTGGAAAGGTTTCTGCATGGTTTTCGCTGAGGAATCGTGTGTGTGCACATGGACAAAGAGAAGGCGCAGCAACCAGGTTCCAGCGCCGAAGAAGGCAAAAGGCGAGGTTTCCGGCGCTATCTCCTTCTCTCCCCAGAGCTAGTCGCGCAAAGCAAGCCGCTAAGCCGGCGACCGGCAAGAGAGCTACAACGAAGCATGCCGAACGGAGAAAATAGCAGCAGCTCATCTGTTCACACCTTGTTTCTGCCATGTGCTTGAACGCCAAGACGTTCGCGCTTCTGTGAGATGAAAGACGTCCTTCTGCATATGTGGTTGCTCACACCGGTGCACTTGTTAGTGTATCCATTCAGTCCTGGGCTGCGGGGCATTCAGAAGTGGCTCTGTGGAGACGTCTGCATAGAGGCAGCTGTCAGAACACGCACACTCGATTGTTCACCAAAACATATGCAGACGCGTCCTTAGCCTGTAGATTTGGATGCACAGAGTTCCCTGTGTTCGCAAGAGACAAGGGAATCGCGTCTGTGCGCACAGAAGCAATAGCGGACCGTTTCCCTCGGAGTGAACGCGAAAGAGCCGTCTATATACTCGCAGACACGCGAACGTGCCTCAATGCGGTCACAGAGGCAGCAGCTTTTGCACAGATGCTCCTGGTGATTCTGGCACTTTCCAGGCACACTCCTGAAAGTCGCGCACACTGCTGTTCACTCGCTAAACGACCTCTTGGGAAACACGTCTCCGGTCGATGGACCGCTCAGATTGCTTCTCGTGTAACTGTGAACTGTGTCAGCGCAGGGAATCCGTCTCTGTTGAGCAGATGTCAATCCTGCCTCGCTTTTGCTTTGTTGCCTCTACCAAGATGATTTCCCGTTTCTCTCTTCACTGGAGCACGCAGACACAGCCAACGCACATCAAGTGTCAAGAGACACGCTCTGCTGAGCTCAACGCTTGTGCAGATGCACATGTGCGACGAAGTCAACACACGTGCTTGTGGAGAGAAAGAAAGGGACTCCCAGGCGTGTGGAGCGACGGGGAGAAAGAGCGGGCGCTGAGGAACACAGTTTCAAACAGACTGTCTCCACACAAACAGGCACCTGTCTGCAGGTATCCTAGATCTTGATTCTTGAACTTGAGGAAACACGCGTCTGAGCAAAACTCCCAAACGCTTCCAGGAAAGACACAGGCTCTCCCACAAGCACACAAGTGTTTGCCCTCAGCTATAGATCAGGGACAAGCCTGTGAAGAGCAACCAAAGAGCTCGTCCGTCTTTCCCTCAATAGATGGGAGTAGGCGCGCTTGCGGATGTGTGCGTGTGTGTGGCCACGCGTTTGCTTAGGCATCAGTGTGTGAAAAGGTAGGTGCTTTTCTCTAGCTGCGTGTGCGTGCACGTGGTGCTGGGTGCACATCCCTGGGTGCTCGTGGAAAGGTTTCTGCATGGTTTTCGCTGAGGAATCGTGTGTGTGCACATGGACAAAGAGAAGGCGCAGCAACCAGGTTCCAGCGCCGAAGAAGGCAAAAGGCGAGGTTTCCGGCGCTATCTCCTTCTCTCCCCAGAGCTAGTCGTGCAAAGCAAGCCGCTAAGCCGGCGACCGGCAAGAGAGCTACAACGAAGCATGCCGAACGGAGAAAATAGCAGCAGCTCATCTGTTCACACCTTGTTTCTGCCATGTGCTTGAACGCCAAGACGTTCGCGCTTCTGTGAGATGAAAGACGTCCTTCTGCATATGTGGTTGCTCACACCGGTGCACTAGTTAGTGTATCCATTCAGTCCTGGGCTGCGGGGCATTCAGAAGTGGCTCTGTGGAGACGTCTGCATAGAGGCAGCTGTCAGAACACGCACACTCGATTGTTCACCAAAACATATGCAGACGCGTCCTTAGCCTGTAGATTTGGATGCACAGAGTTCCCTGTGTTCGCAAGAGACAAGGGAATCGCGTCTGTGCGCCCAGAAGCAATAGCGGACCGTTTCCCTCGGAGTGAACGCGAAAGAGCCGTCTATATACTCGCAGACACGCGAACGTGCCTCAATGCGGTCACAGAGGCAGCAGCTTTTGCACAGATGCTCCTGGTGATTCTGGCACTTTCCAGGCACACTCCTGAAAGTCGCGCACACTGCTGTTCACTCGCTAAACGACCTCTTGGGAAACACGTCTCCGGTCGACGGACCGCTCAGATTGCTTCTCGTGTAACTGTGAACTGTGTCAGCGCAGGGAATCCGTCTCTGTTGAGCAGATGTCAATCCTGCCTCGCTTTTGCTTTGTTGCCTCTACCAAGATGATTTCCCGTTTCTCTCTTCACTGGAGCAGGCAGACACAGCCAACGCACATCAAGTGTCAAGAGACACGCTCTGCTGAGCTCAACGCTTGTGCAGATGCACATGTGCGACGAAGTCAACACACGTGCTTGTGGAGAGAAAGAAAGGGACTCCCAGGCGTGTGGAGCGACGGGGAGAAAGAGCGGGCGCTGAGGAACACAGTTTCAAACAGACTGTCTCCACACAAACAGGCACCTGTCTGCAGGTATCCTAGATCTTGATTCTTGAACTTGAGGAAACACGCGTCTGAGCAAAACTCCCAAACGCTTCCAGGAAAGACACAGGCTCTCCCACAAGCACACAAGTGTTTGCCCTCAGCTATAGATCAGGGACAAGCCTGTGAAGAGCAACCAAAGAGCTCGTCCGTCTTTCCCTCAATAGATGGGAGTAGGCGCGCTTGCGGATGTGTGCGTGTGTGTGGCCACGCGTTTGCTTAGGCATCAGTGTGTGAAAAGGTAGGTGCTTTTCTCTAGCTGCGTGTGCGTGCACGTGGTGCTGGGTGCACATCCCTGGGTGCTCGTGGAAAGGTTTCTGCATGGTTTTCGCTGAGGAATCGTGTGTGTGCACATGGACAAAGAGAAGGCGCAGCAACCAGGTTCCAGCGCCGAAGAAGGCAAAAGGCGAGGTTTCCGGCGCTATCTCCTTCTCTCCCCAGAGCTAGTCGCGCAAAGCAAGCCGCTAAGCCGGCGACCGGCAAGAGAGCTACAACGAAGCATGCCGAACGGAGAAAATAGCAGCAGCTCATCTGTTCACACCTTGTTTCTGCCATGTGCTTGAACGCCAAGACGTTCGCGCTTCTGTGAGATGAAAGACGTCCTTCTGCATATGTGGTTGCTCACACCGGTGCACTAGTTAGTGTATCCATTCAGTCCTGGGCTGCGGGGCATTCAGAAGTGGCTCTGTGGAGACGTCTGCATAGAGGCAGCTGTCAGAACACGCACACTCGATTGTTCACCAAAACATATGCAGACGCGTCCTTAGCCTGTAGATTTGGATGCACAGAGTTCCCTGTGTTCGCAAGAGACAAGGGAATCGCGTCTGTGCGCACAGAAGCAATAGCGGACCGTTTCCCTCGGAGTGAACGCGAAAGAGCCGTCTATATACTCGCAGACACGCGAACGTGCCTCAATGCGGTCACAGAGGCAGCAGCTTTTGCACAGATGCTCCTGGTGATTCTGGCACTTTCCAGGCACACTCCTGAAAGTCGCGCACACTGCTGTTCACTCGCTAAACGACCTCTTGGGAAACACGTCTCCGGTCGACGGACCGCTCAGATTGCTTCTCGTGTAACTGTGAACTGTGTCAGCGCAGGGAATCCGTCTCTGTTGAGCAGATGTCAATCCTGCCTCGCTTTTGCTTTGTTGCCTCTACCAAGATGATTTCCCGTTTCTCTCTTCACTGGAGCAGGCAGACACAGCCAACGCACATCAAGTGTCAAGAGACACGCTCTGCTGAGCTCAACGCTTGTGCAGATGCACATGTGCGACGAAGTCAACACACGTGCTTGTGGAGAGAAAGAAAGGGACTCCCAGGCGTGTGGAGCGACGGGGAGAAAGAGCGGGCGCTGAGGAACACAGTTTCAAACAGACTGTCTCCACACAAACAGGCACCTGTCTGCAGGTATCCTAGATCTTGATTCTTGAACTTGAGGAAACACGCGTCTGAGCAAAACTCCCAAACGCTTCCAGGAAAGACACAGGCTCTCCCACAAGCACACAAGTGTTTGCCCTCAGCTATAGATCAGGGACAAGCCTGTGAAGAGCAACCAAAGAGCTCGTCCGTCTTTCCCTCAATAGATGGGAGTAGGCGCGCTTGCGGATGTGTGCGTGTGTGTGGCCACGCGTTTGCTTAGGCATCAGTGTGTGAAAAGGTAGGTGCTTTTCTCTAGCTGCGTGTGCGTGCACGTGGTGCTGGGTGCACATCCCTGGGTGCTCGTGGAAAGGTTTCTGCATGGTTTTCGCTGAGGAATCGTGTGTGTGCACATGGACAAAGAGAAGGCGCAGCAACCAGGTTCCAGCGCCGAAGAAGGCAAAAGGCGAGGTTTCCGGCGCTATCTCCTTCTCTCCCCAGAGCTAGTCGCGCAAAGCAAGCCGCTAAGCCGGCGACCGGCAAGAGAGCTACAACGAAGCATGCCGAACGGAGAAAATAGCAGCAGCTCATCTGTTCACACCTTGTTTCTGCCATGTGCTTGAACGCCAAGACGTTCGCGCTTCTGTGAGATGAAAGACGTCCTTCTGCATATGTGGTTGCTCACACCGGTGCACTTGTTAGTGTATCCATTCAGTCCTGGGCTGCGGGGCATTCAGAAGTGGCTCTGTGGAGACGTCTGCATAGAGGCAGCTGTCAGAACACGCACACTCGATTGTTCACCAAAACATATGCAGACGCGTCCTTAGCCTGTAGATTTGGATGCACAGAGTTCCCTGTGTTCGCAAGAGACAAGGGAATCGCGTCTGTGCGCACAGAAGCAATAGCGGACCGTTTCCCTCGGAGTGAACGCGAAAGAGCCGTCTATATACTCGCAGACACGCGAACGTGCCTCAATGCGGTCACAGAGGCAGCAGCTTTTGCACAGATGCTCCTGGTGATTCTGGCACTTTCCAGGCACACTCCTGAAAGTCGCGCACACTGCTGTTCACTCGCTAAACGACCTCTTGGGAAACACGTCTCCGGTCGACGGACCGCTCAGATTGCTTCTCGTGTAACTGTGAACTGTGTCAGCGCAGGGAATCCGTCTCTGTTGAGCAGATGTCAATCCTGCCTCGCTTTTGCTTTGTTGCCTCTACCAAGATGATTTCCCGTTTCTCTCTTCACTGGAGCAGGCAGACACAGCCAACGCACATCAAGTGTCAAGAGACACGCTCTGCTGAGCTCAACGCTTGTGCAGATGCACATGTGCGACGAAGTCAACACACGTGCTTGTGGAGAGAAAGAAAGGGACTCCCAGGCGTGTGGAGCGACGGGGAGAAAGAGCGGGCGCTGAGGAACACAGTTTCAAACAGACTGTCTCCACACAAACAGGCACCTGTCTGCAGGTATCCTAGATCTTGATTCTTGAACTTGAGGAAACACGCGTCTGAGCAAAACTCCCAAACGCTTCCAGGAAAGACACAGGCTCTCCCACAAGCACACAAGTGTTTGCCCTCAGCTATAGATCAGGGACAAGCCTGTGAAGAGCAACCAAAGAGCTCGTCCGTCTTTCCCTCAATAGATGGGAGTAGGCGCGCTTGCGGATGTGTGCGTGTGTTTGGCCACGCGTTTGCTTAGGCATCAGTGTGTGAAAAGGTAGGTGCTTTTCTCTAGCTGCGTGTGCGTGCACGTGGTGCTGGGTGCACATCCCTGGGTGCTCGTGGAAAGGTTTCTGCATGGTTTTCGCTGAGGAATCGTGTGTGTGCACATGGACAAAGAGAAGGCGCAGCAACCAGGTTCCAGCGCCGAAGAAGGCAAAAGGCGAGGTTTCCGGCGCTATCTCCTTCTCTCCCCAGAGCTAGTCGCGCAAAGCAAGCCGCTAAGCCGGCGACCGGCAAGAGAGCTACAACGAAGCATGCCGAACGGAGAAAATAGCAGCAGCTCATCTGTTCACACCTTGTTTCTGCCATGTGCTTGAACGCCAAGACGTTCGCGCTTCTGTGAGATGAAAGACGTCCTTCTGCATATGTGGTTGCTCACACCGGTGCACTTGTTAGTGTATCCATTCAGTCCTGGGCTGCGGGGCATTCAGAAGTGGCTCTGTGGAGACGTCTGCATAGAGGCAGCTGTCAGAACACGCACACTCGATTGTTCACCAAAACATATGCAGACGCGTCCTTAGCCTGTAGATTTGGATGCACAGAGTTCCCTGTGTTCGCAAGAGACAAGGGAATCGCGTCTGTGCGCACAGAAGCAATAGCGGACCGTTTCCCTCGGAGTGAACGCGAAAGAGCCGTCTATATACTCGCAGACACGCGAACGTGCCTCAATGCGGTCACAGAGGCAGCAGCTTTTGCACAGATGCTCCTGGTGATTCTGGCACTTTCCAGGCACACTCCTGAAAGTCGCGCACACTGCTGTTCACTCGCTAAACGACCTCTTGGGAAACACGTCTCCGGTCGACGGACCGCTCAGATTGCTTCTCGTGTAACTGTGAACTGTGTCAGCGCAGGGAATCCGTCTCTGTTGAGCAGATGTCAATCCTGCCTCGCTTTTGCTTTGTTGCCTCTACCAAGATGATTTCCCGTTTCTCTCTTCACTGGAGCAGGCAGACACAGCCAACGCACATCAAGTGTCAAGAGACACGCTCTGCTGAGCTCAACGCTTGTGCAGATGCACATGTGCGACGAAGTCAACACACGTGCTTGTGGAGAGAAAGAAAGGGACTCCCAGGCGTGTGGAGCGACGGGGAGAAAGAGCGGGCGCTGAGGAACACAGTTTCAAACAGACTGTCTCCACACAAACAGGCACCTGTCTGCAGGTATCCTAGATCTTGATTCTTGAACTTGAGGAAACACGCGTCTGAGCAAAACTCCCAAACGCTTCCAGGAAAGACACAGGCTCTCCCACAAGCACACAAGTGTTTGCCCTCAGCTATAGATCAGGGACAAGCCTGTGAAGAGCAACCAAAGAGCTCGTCCGTCTTTCCCTCAATAGATGGGAGTAGGCGCGCTTGCGGATGTGTGCGTGTGTGTGGCCACGCGTTTGCTTAGGCATCAGTGTGTGAAAAGGTAGGTGCTTTTCTCTAGCTGCGTGTGCGTGCACGTGGTGCTGGGTGCACATCCCTGGGTGCTCGTGGAAAGGTTTCTGCATGGTTTTCGCTGAGGAATCGTGTGTGTGCACATGGACAAAGAGAAGGCGCAGCAACCAGGTTCCAGCGCCGAAGAAGGCAAAAGGCGAGGTTTCCGGCGCTATCTCCTTCTCTCCCCAGAGCTAGTCGCGCAAAGCAAGCCGCTAAGCCGGCGACCGGCAAGAGAGCTACAACGAAGCATGCCGAACGGAGAAAATAGCAGCAGCTCATCTGTTCACACCTTGTTTCTGCCATGTGCTTGAACGCCAAGACGTTCGCGCTTCTGTGAGATGAAAGACGTCCTTCTGCATATGTGGTTGCTCACACCGGTGCACTAGTTAGTGTATCCATTCAGTCCTGGGCTGCGGGGCATTCAGAAGTGGCTCTGTGGAGACGTCTGCATAGAGGCAGCTGTCAGAACACGCACACTCGATTGTTCACCAAAACATATGCAGACGCGTCCTTAGCCTGTAGATTTGGATGCACAGAGTTCCCTGTGTTCGCAAGAGACAAGGGAATCGCGTCTGTGCGCACAGAAGCAATAGCGGACCGTTTCCCTCGGAGTGAACGCGAAAGAGCCGTCTATATACTCGCAGACACGCGAACGTGCCTCAATGCGGTCACAGAGGCAGCAGCTTTTGCACAGATGCTCCTGGTGATTCTGGCACTTTCCAGGCACACTCCTGAAAGTCGCGCACACTGCTGTTCACTCGCTAAACGACCTCTTGGGAAACACGTCTCCGGTCGACGGACCGCTCAGATTGCTTCTCGTGTAACTGTGAACTGTGTCAGCGCAGGGAATCCGTCTCTGTTGAGCAGATGTCAATCCTGCCTCGCTTTTGCTTTGTTGCCTCTACCAAGATGATTTCCCGTTTCTCTCTTCACTGGAGCAGGCAGACACAGCCAACGCACATCAAGTGTCAAGAGACACGCTCTGCTGAGCTCAACGCTTGTGCAGATGCACATGTGCGACGAAGTCAACACACGTGCTTGTGGAGAGAAAGAAAGGGACTCCCAGGCGTGTGGAGCGACGGGGAGAAAGAGCGGGCGCTGAGGAACACAGTTTCAAACAGACTGTCTCCACACAAACAGGCACCTGTCTGCAGGTATCCTAGATCTTGATTCTTGAACTTGAGGAAACACGCGTCTGAGCAAAACTCCCAAACGCTTCCAGGAAAGACACAGGCTCTCCCACAAGCACACAAGTGTTTGCCCTCAGCTATAGATCAGGGACAAGCCTGTGAAGAGCAACCAAAGAGCTCGTCCGTCTTTCCCTCAATAGATGGGAGTAGGCGCGCTTGCGGATGTGTGCGTGTGTGTGGCCACGCGTTTGCTTAGGCATCAGTGTGTGAAAAGGTAGGTGCTTTTCTCTAGCTGCGTGTGCGTGCACGTGGTGCTGGGTGCACATCCCTGGGTGCTCGTGGAAAGGTTTCTGCATGGTTTTCGCTGAGGAATCGTGTGTGTGCACATGGACAAAGAGAAGGCGCAGCAACCAGGTTCCAGCGCCGAAGAAGGCAAAAGGCGAGGTTTCCGGCGCTATCTCCTTCTCTCCCCAGAGCTAGTCGCGCAAAGCAAGCCGCTAAGCCGGCGACCGGCAAGAGAGCTACAACGAAGCATGCCGAACGGAGAAAATAGCAGCAGCTCATCTGTTCACACCTTGTTTCTGCCATGTGCTTGAACGCCAAGACGTTCGCGCTTCTGTGAGATGAAAGACGTCCTTCTGCATATGTGGTTGCTCACACCGGTGCACTAGTTAGTGTATCCATTCAGTCCTGGGCTGCGGGGCATTCAGAAGTGGCTCTGTGGAGACGTCTGCATAGAGGCAGCTGTCAGAACACGCACACTCGATTGTTCACCAAAACATATGCAGACGCGTCCTTAGCCTGTAGATTTGGATGCACAGAGTTCCCTGTGTTCGCAAGAGACAAGGGAATCGCGTCTGTGCGCACAGAAGCAATAGCGGACCGTTTCCCTCGGAGTGAACGCGAAAGAGCCGTCTATATACTCGCAGACACGCGAACGTGCCTCAATGCGGTCACAGAGGCAGCAGCTTTTGCACAGATGCTCCTGGTGATTCTGGCACTTTCCAGGCACACTCCTGAAAGTCGCGCACACTGCTGTTCACTCGCTAAACGACCTCTTGGGAAACACGTCTCCGGTCGACGGACCGCTCAGATTGCTTCTCGTGTAACTGTGAACTGTGTCAGCGCAGGGAATCCGTCTCTGTTGAGCAGATGTCAATCCTGCCTCGCTTTTGCTTTGTTGCCTCTACCAAGATGATTTCCCGTTTCTCTCTTCACTGGAGCAGGCAGACACAGCCAACGCACATCAAGTGTCAAGAGACACGCTCTGCTGAGCTCAACGCTTGTGCAGATGCACATGTGCGACGAAGTCAACACACGTGCTTGTGGAGAGAAAGAAAGGGACTCCCAGGCGTGTGGAGCGACGGGGAGAAAGAGCGGGCGCTGAGGAACACAGTTTCAAACAGACTGTCTCCACACAAACAGGCACCTGTCTGCAGGTATCCTAGATCTTGATTCTTGAACTTGAGGAAACACGCGTCTGAGCAAAACTCCCAAACGCTTCCAGGAAAGACACAGGCTCTCCCACAAGCACACAAGTGTTTGCCCTCAGCTATAGATCAGGGACAAGCCTGTGAAGAGCAACCAAAGAGCTCGTCCGTCTTTCCCTCAATAGATGGGAGTAGGCGCGCTTGCGGATGTGTGCGTGTGTGTGGCCACGCGTTTGCTTAGGCATCAGTGTGTGAAAAGGTAGGTGCTTTTCTCTAGCTGCGTGTGCGTGCACGTGGTGCTGGGTGCACATCCCTGGGTGCTCGTGGAAAGGTTTCTGCATGGTTTTCGCTGAGGAATCGTGTGTGTGCACATGGACAAAGAGAAGGCGCAGCAACCAGGTTCCAGCGCCGAAGAAGGCAAAAGGCGAGGTTTCCGGCGCTATCTCCTTCTCTCCCCAGAGCTAGTCGCGCAAAGCAAGCCGCTAAGCCGGCGACCGGCAAGAGAGCTACAACGAAGCATGCCGAACGGAGAAAATAGCAGCAGCTCATCTGTTCACACCTTGTTTCTGCCATGTGCTTGAACGCCAAGACGTTCGCGCTTCTGTGAGATGAAAGACGTCCTTCTGCATATGTGGTTGCTCACACCGGTGCACTTGTTAGTGTATCCATTCAGTCCTGGGCTGCGGGGCATTCAGAAGTGGCTCTGTGGAGACGTCTGCATAGAGGCAGCTGTCAGAACACGCACACTCGATTGTTCACCAAAACATATGCAGACGCGTCCTTAGCCTGTAGATTTGGATGCACAGAGTTCCCTGTGTTCGCAAGAGACAAGGGAATCGCGTCTGTGCGCACAGAAGCAATAGCGGACCGTTTCCCTCGGAGTGAACGCGAAAGAGCCGTCTATATACTCGCAGACACGCGAACGTGCCTCAATGCGGTCACAGAGGCAGCAGCTTTTGCACAGATGCTCCTGGTGATTCTGGCACTTTCCAGGCACACTCCTGAAAGTCGCGCACACTGCTGTTCACTCGCTAAACGACCTCTTGGGAAACACGTCTCCGGTCGACGGACCGCTCAGATTGCTTCTCGTGTAACTGTGAACTGTGTCAGCGCAGGGAATCCGTCTCTGTTGAGCAGATGTCAATCCTGCCTCGCTTTTGCTTTGTTGCCTCTACCAAGATGATTTCCCGTTTCTCTCTTCACTGGAGCAGGCAGACACAGCCAACGCACATCAAGTGTCAAGAGACACGCTCTGCTGAGCTCAACGCTTGTGCAGATGCACATGTGCGACGAAGTCAACACACGTGCTTGTGGAGAGAAAGAAAGGGACTCCCAGGCGTGTGGAGCGACGGGGAGAAAGAGCGGGCGCTGAGGAACACAGTTTCAAACAGACTGTCTCCACACAAACAGGCACCTGTCTGCAGGTATCCTAGATCTTGATTCTTGAACTTGAGGAAACACGCGTCTGAGCAAAACTCCCAAACGCTTCCAGGAAAGACACAGGCTCTCCCACAAGCACACAAGTGTTTGCCCTCAGCTATAGATCAGGGACAAGCCTGTGAAGAGCAACCAAAGAGCTCGTCCGTCTTTCCCTCAATAGATGGGAGTAGGCGCGCTTGCGGATGTGTGCGTGTGTGTGGCCACGCGTTTGCTTAGGCATCAGTGTGTGAAAAGGTAGGTGCTTTTCTCTAGCTGCGTGTGCGTGCACGTGGTGCTGGGTGCACATCCCTGGGTGCTCGTGGAAAGGTTTCTGCATGGTTTTCGCTGAGGAATCGTGTGTGTGCACATGGACAAAGAGAAGGCGCAGCAACCAGGTTCCAGCGCCGAAGAAGGCAAAAGGCGAGGTTTCCGGCGCTATCTCCTTCTCTCCCCAGAGCTAGTCGTGCAAAGCAAGCCGCTAAGCCGGCGACCGGCAAGAGAGCTACAACGAAGCATGCCGAACGGAGAAAATAGCAGCAGCTCATCTGTTCACACCTTGTTTCTGCCATGTGCTTGAACGCCAAGACGTTCGCGCTTCTGTGAGATGAAAGACGTCCTTCTGCATATGTGGTTGCTCACACCGGTGCACTAGTTAGTGTATCCATTCAGTCCTGGGCTGCGGGGCATTCAGAAGTGGCTCTGTGGAGACGTCTGCATAGAGGCAGCTGTCAGAACACGCACACTCGATTGTTCACCAAAACATATGCAGACGCGTCCTTAGCCTGTAGATTTGGATGCACAGAGTTCCCTGTGTTCGCAAGAGACAAGGGAATCGCGTCTGTGCGCACAGAAGCAATAGCGGACCGTTTCCCTCGGAGTGAACGCGAAAGAGCCGTCTATATACTCGCAGACACGCGAACGTGCCTCAATGCGGTCACAGAGGCAGCAGCTTTTGCACAGATGCTCCTGGTGATTCTGGCACTTTCCAGGCACACTCCTGAAAGTCGCGCACACTGCTGTTCACTCGCTAAACGACCTCTTGGGAAACACGTCTCCGGTCGACGGACCGCTCAGATTGCTTCTCGTGTAACTGTGAACTGTGTCAGCGCAGGGAATCCGTCTCTGTTGAGCAGATGTCAATCCTGCCTCGCTTTTGCTTTGTTGCCTCTACCAAGATGATTTCCCGTTTCTCTCTTCACTGGAGCAGGCAGACACAGCCAACGCACATCAAGTGTCAAGAGACACGCTCTGCTGAGCTCAACGCTTGTGCAGATGCACATGTGCGACGAAGTCAACACACGTGCTTGTGGAGAGAAAGAAAGGGACTCCCAGGCGTGTGGAGCGACGGGGAGAAAGAGCGGGCGCTGAGGAACACAGTTTCAAACAGACTGTCTCCACACAAACAGGCACCTGTCTGCAGGTATCCTAGATCTTGATTCTTGAACTTGAGGAAACACGCGTCTGAGCAAAACTCCCAAACGCTTCCAGGAAAGACACAGGCTCTCCCACAAGCACACAAGTGTTTGCCCTCAGCTATAGATCAGGGACAAGCCTGTGAAGAGCAACCAAAGAGCTCGTCCGTCTTTCCCTCAATAGATGGGAGTAGGCGCGCTTGCGGATGTGTGCGTGTGTGTGGCCACGCGTTTGCTTAGGCATCAGTGTGTGAAAAGGTAGGTGCTTTTCTCTAGCTGCGTGTGCGTGCACGTGGTGCTGGGTGCACATCCCTGGGTGCTCGTGGAAAGGTTTCTGCATGGTTTTCGCTGAGGAATCGTGTGTGTGCACATGGACAAAGAGAAGGCGCAGCAACCAGGTTCCAGCGCCGAAGAAGGCAAAAGGCGAGGTTTCCGGCGCTATCTCCTTCTCTCCCCAGAGCTAGTCGCGCAAAGCAAGCCGCTAAGCCGGCGACCGGCAAGAGAGCTACAACGAAGCATGCCGAACGGAGAAAATAGCAGCAGCTCATCTGTTCACACCTTGTTTCTGCCATGTGCTTGAACGCCAAGACGTTCGCGCTTCTGTGAGATGAAAGACGTCCTTCTGCATATGTGGTTGCTCACACCGGTGCACTAGTTAGTGTATCCATTCAGTCCTGGGCTGCGGGGCATTCAGAAGTGGCTCTGTGGAGACGTCTGCATAGAGGCAGCTGTCAGAACACGCACACTCGATTGTTCACCAAAACATATGCAGACGCGTCCTTAGCCTGTAGATTTGGATGCACAGAGTTCCCTGTGTTCGCAAGAGACAAGGGAATCGCGTCTGTGCGCACAGAAGCAATAGCGGACCGTTTCCCTCGGAGTGAACGCGAAAGAGCCGTCTATATACTCGCAGACACGCGAACGTGCCTCAATGCGGTCACAGAGGCAGCAGCTTTTGCACAGATGCTCCTGGTGATTCTGGCACTTTCCAGGCACACTCCTGAAAGTCGCGCACACTGCTGTTCACTCGCTAAACGACCTCTTGGGAAACACGTCTCCGGTCGACGGACCGCTCAGATTGCTTCTCGTGTAACTGTGAACTGTGTCAGCGCAGGGAATCCGTCTCTGTTGAGCAGATGTCAATCCTGCCTCGCTTTTGCTTTGTTGCCTCTACCAAGATGATTTCCCGTTTCTCTCTTCACTGGAGCAGGCAGACACAGCCAACGCACATCAAGTGTCAAGAGACACGCTCTGCTGAGCTCAACGCTTGTGCAGATGCACATGTGCGACGAAGTCAACACACGTGCTTGTGGAGAGAAAGAAAGGGACTCCCAGGCGTGTGGAGCGACGGGGAGAAAGAGCGGGCGCTGAGGAACACAGTTTCAAACAGACTGTCTCCACACAAACAGGCACCTGTCTGCAGGTATCCTAGATCTTGATTCTTGAACTTGAGGAAACACGCGTCTGAGCAAAACTCCCAAACGCTTCCAGGAAAGACACAGGCTCTCCCACAAGCACACAAGTGTTTGCCCTCAGCTATAGATCAGGGACAAGCCTGTGAAGAGCAACCAAAGAGCTCGTCCGTCTTTCCCTCAATAGATGGGAGTAGGCGCGCTTGCGGATGTGTGCGTGTGTGTGGCCACGCGTTTGCTTAGGCATCAGTGTGTGAAAAGGTAGGTGCTTTTCTCTAGCTGCGTGTGCGTGCACGTGGTGCTGGGTGCACATCCCTGGGTGCTCGTGGAAAGGTTTCTGCATGGTTTTCGCTGAGGAATCGTGTGTGTGCACATGGACAAAGAGAAGGCGCAGCAACCAGGTTCCAGCGCCGAAGAAGGCAAAAGGCGAGGTTTCCGGCGCTATCTCCTTCTCTCCCCAGAGCTAGTCGCGCAAAGCAAGCCGCTAAGCCGGCGACCGGCAAGAGAGCTACAACGAAGCATGCCGAACGGAGAAAATAGCAGCAGCTCATCTGTTCACACCTTGTTTCTGCCATGTGCTTGAACGCCAAGACGTTCGCGCTTCTGTGAGATGAAAGACGTCCTTCTGCATATGTGGTTGCTCACACCGGTGCACTTGTTAGTGTATCCATTCAGTCCTGGGCTGCGGGGCATTCAGAAGTGGCTCTGTGGAGACGTCTGCATAGAGGCAGCTGTCAGAACACGCACACTCGATTGTTCACCAAAACATATGCAGACGCGTCCTTAGCCTGTAGATTTGGATGCACAGAGTTCCCTGTGTTCGCAAGAGACAAGGGAATCGCGTCTGTGCGCACAGAAGCAATAGCGGACCGTTTCCCTCGGAGTGAACGCGAAAGAGCCGTCTATATACTCGCAGACACGCGAACGTGCCTCAATGCGGTCACAGAGGCAGCAGCTTTTGCACAGATGCTCCTGGTGATTCTGGCACTTTCCAGGCACACTCCTGAAAGTCGCGCACACTGCTGTTCACTCGCTAAACGACCTCTTGGGAAACACGTCTCCGGTCGACGGACCGCTCAGATTGCTTCTCGTGTAACTGTGAACTGTGTCAGCGCAGGGAATCCGTCTCTGTTGAGCAGATGTCAATCCTGCCTCGCTTTTGCTTTGTTGCCTCTACCAAGATGATTTCCCGTTTCTCTCTTCACTGGAGCAGGCAGACACAGCCAACGCACATCAAGTGTCAAGAGACACGCTCTGCTGAGCTCAACGCTTGTGCAGATGCACATGTGCGACGAAGTCAACACACGTGCTTGTGGAGAGAAAGAAAGGGACTCCCAGGCGTGTGGAGCGACGGGGAGAAAGAGCGGGCGCTGAGGAACACAGTTTCAAACAGACTGTCTCCACACAAACAGGCACCTGTCTGCAGGTATCCTAGATCTTGATTCTTGAACTTGAGGAAACACGCGTCTGAGCAAAACTCCCAAACGCTTCCAGGAAAGACACAGGCTCTCCCACAAGCACACAAGTGTTTGCCCTCAGCTATAGATCAGGGACAAGCCTGTGAAGAGCAACCAAAGAGCTCGTCCGTCTTTCCCTCAATAGATGGGAGTAGGCGCGCTTGCGGATGTGTGCGTGTGTGTGGCCACGCGTTTGCTTAGGCATCAGTGTGTGAAAAGGTAGGTGCTTTTCTCTAGCTGCGTGTGCGTGCACGTGGTGCTGGGTGCACATCCCTGGGTGCTCGTGGAAAGGTTTCTGCATGGTTTTCGCTGAGGAATCGTGTGTGTGCACATGGACAAAGAGAAGGCGCAGCAACCAGGTTCCAGCGCCGAAGAAGGCAAAAGGCGAGGTTTCCGGCGCTATCTCCTTCTCTCCCCAGAGCTAGTCGCGCAAAGCAAGCCGCTAAGCCGGCGACCGGCAAGAGAGCTACAACGAAGCATGCCGAACGGAGAAAATAGCAGCAGCTCATCTGTTCACACCTTGTTTCTGCCATGTGCTTGAACGCCAAGACGTTCGCGCTTCTGTGAGATGAAAGACGTCCTTCTGCATATGTGGTTGCTCACACCGGTGCACTAGTTAGTGTATCCATTCAGTCCTGGGCTGCGGGGCATTCAGAAGTGGCTCTGTGGAGACGTCTGCATAGAGGCAGCTGTCAGAACACGCACACTCGATTGTTCACCAAAACATATGCAGACGCGTCCTTAGCCTGTAGATTTGGATGCACAGAGTTCCCTGTGTTCGCAAGAGACAAGGGAATCGCGTCTGTGCGCACAGAAGCAATAGCGGACCGTTTCCCTCGGAGTGAACGCGAAAGAGCCGTCTATATACTCGCAGACACGCGAACGTGCCTCAATGCGGTCACAGAGGCAGCAGCTTTTGCACAGATGCTCCTGGTGATTCTGGCACTTTCCAGGCACACTCCTGAAAGTCGCGCACACTGCTGTTCACTCGCTAAACGACCTCTTGGGAAACACGTCTCCGGTCGACGGACCGCTCAGATTGCTTCTCGTGTAACTGTGAACTGTGTCAGCGCAGGGAATCCGTCTCTGTTGAGCAGATGTCAATCCTGCCTCGCTTTTGCTTTGTTGCCTCTACCAAGATGATTTCCCGTTTCTCTCTTCACTGGAGCAGGCAGACACAGCCAACGCACATCAAGTGTCAAGAGACACGCTCTGCTGAGCTCAACGCTTGTGCAGATGCACATGTGCGACGAAGTCAACACACGTGCTTGTGGAGAGAAAGAAAGGGACTCCCAGGCGTGTGGAGCGACGGGGAGAAAGAGCGGGCGCTGAGGAACACAGTTTCAAACAGACTGTCTCCACACAAACAGGCACCTGTCTGCAGGTATCCTAGATCTTGATTCTTGAACTTGAGGAAACACGCGTCTGAGCAAAACTCCCAAACGCTTCCAGGAAAGACACAGGCTCTCCCACAAGCACACAAGTGTTTGCCCTCAGCTATAGATCAGGGACAAGCCTGTGAAGAGCAACCAAAGAGCTCGTCCGTCTTTCCCTCAATAGATGGGAGTAGGCGCGCTTGCGGATGTGTGCGTGTGTGTGGCCACGCGTTTGCTTAGGCATCAGTGTGTGAAAAGGTAGGTGCTTTTCTCTAGCTGCGTGTGCGTGCACGTGGTGCTGGGTGCACATCCCTGGGTGCTCGTGGAAAGGTTTCTGCATGGTTTTCGCTGAGGAATCGTGTGTGTGCACATGGACAAAGAGAAGGCGCAGCAACCAGGTTCCAGCGCCGAAGAAGGCAAAAGGCGAGGTTTCCGGCGCTATCTCCTTCTCTCCCCAGAGCTAGTCGCGCAAAGCAAGCCGCTAAGCCGGCGACCGGCAAGAGAGCTACAACGAAGCATGCCGAACGGAGAAAATAGCAGCAGCTCATCTGTTCACACCTTGTTTCTGCCATGTGCTTGAACGCCAAGACGTTCGCGCTTCTGTGAGATGAAAGACGTCCTTCTGCATATGTGGTTGCTCACACCGGTGCACTAGTTAGTGTATCCATTCAGTCCTGGGCTGCGGGGCATTCAGAAGTGGCTCTGTGGAGACGTCTGCATAGAGGCAGCTGTCAGAACACGCACACTCGATTGTTCACCAAAACATATGCAGACGCGTCCTTAGCCTGTAGATTTGGATGCACAGAGTTCCCTGTGTTCGCAAGAGACAAGGGAATCGCGTCTGTGCGCACAGAAGCAATAGCGGACCGTTTCCCTCGGAGTGAACGCGAAAGAGCCGTCTATATACTCGCAGACACGCGAACGTGCCTCAATGCGGTCACAGAGGCAGCAGCTTTTGCACAGATGCTCCTGGTGATTCTGGCACTTTCCAGGCACACTCCTGAAAGTCGCGCACACTGCTGTTCACTCGCTAAACGACCTCTTGGGAAACACGTCTCCGGTCGACGGACCGCTCAGATTGCTTCTCGTGTAACTGTGAACTGTGTCAGCGCAGGGAATCCGTCTCTGTTGAGCAGATGTCAATCCTGCCTCGCTTTTGCTTTGTTGCCTCTACCAAGATGATTTCCCGTTTCTCTCTTCACTGGAGCAGGCAGACACAGCCAACGCACATCAAGTGTCAAGAGACACGCTCTGCTGAGCTCAACGCTTGTGCAGATGCACATGTGCGACGAAGTCAACACACGTGCTTGTGGAGAGAAAGAAAGGGACTCCCAGGCGTGTGGAGCGACGGGGAGAAAGAGCGGGCGCTGAGGAACACAGTTTCAAACAGACTGTCTCCACACAAACAGGCACCTGTCTGCAGGTATCCTAGATCTTGATTCTTGAACTTGAGGAAACACGCGTCTGAGCAAAACTCCCAAACGCTTCCAGGAAAGACACAGGCTCTCCCACAAGCACACAAGTGTTTGCCCTCAGCTATAGATCAGGGACAAGCCTGTGAAGAGCAACCAAAGAGCTCGTCCGTCTTTCCCTCAATAGATGGGAGTAGGCGCGCTTGCGGATGTGTGCGTGTGTGTGGCCACGCGTTTGCTTAGGCATCAGTGTGTGAAAAGGTAGGTGCTTTTCTCTAGCTGCGTGTGCGTGCACGTGGTGCTGGGTGCACATCCCTGGGTGCTCGTGGAAAGGTTTCTGCATGGTTTTCGCTGAGGAATCGTGTGTGTGCACATGGACAAAGAGAAGGCGCAGCAACCAGGTTCCAGCGCCGAAGAAGGCAAAAGGCGAGGTTTCCGGCGCTATCTCCTTCTCTCCCCAGAGCTAGTCGCGCAAAGCAAGCCGCTAAGCCGGCGACCGGCAAGAGAGCTACAACGAAGCATGCCGAACGGAGAAAATAGCAGCAGCTCATCTGTTCACACCTTGTTTCTGCCATGTGCTTGAACGCCAAGACGTTCGCGCTTCTGTGAGATGAAAGACGTCCTTCTGCATATGTGGTTGCTCACACCGGTGCACTTGTTAGTGTATCCATTCAGTCCTGGGCTGCGGGGCATTCAGAAGTGGCTCTGTGGAGACGTCTGCATAGAGGCAGCTGTCAGAACACGCACACTCGATTGTTCACCAAAACATATGCAGACGCGTCCTTAGCCTGTAGATTTGGATGCACAGAGTTCCCTGTGTTCGCAAGAGACAAGGGAATCGCGTCTGTGCGCACAGAAGCAATAGCGGACCGTTTCCCTCGGAGTGAACGCGAAAGAGCCGTCTATATACTCGCAGACACGCGAACGTGCCTCAATGCGGTCACAGAGGCAGCAGCTTTTGCACAGATGCTCCTGGTGATTCTGGCACTTTCCAGGCACACTCCTGAAAGTCGCGCACACTGCTGTTCACTCGCTAAACGACCTCTTGGGAAACACGTCTCCGGTCGACGGACCGCTCAGATTGCTTCTCGTGTAACTGTGAACTGTGTCAGCGCAGGGAATCCGTCTCTGTTGAGCAGATGTCAATCCTGCCTCGCTTTTGCTTTGTTGCCTCTACCAAGATGATTTCCCGTTTCTCTCTTCACTGGAGCAGGCAGACACAGCCAACGCACATCAAGTGTCAAGAGACACGCTCTGCTGAGCTCAACGCTTGTGCAGATGCACATGTGCGACGAAGTCAACACACGTGCTTGTGGAGAGAAAGAAAGGGACTCCCAGGCGTGTGGAGCGACGGGGAGAAAGAGCGGGCGCTGAGGAACACAGTTTCAAACAGACTGTCTCCACACAAACAGGCACCTGTCTGCAGGTATCCTAGATCTTGATTCTTGAACTTGAGGAAACACGCGTCTGAGCAAAACTCCCAAACGCTTCCAGGAAAGACACAGGCTCTCCCACAAGCACACAAGTGTTTGCCCTCAGCTATAGATCAGGGACAAGCCTGTGAAGAGCAACCAAAGAGCTCGTCCGTCTTTCCCTCAATAGATGGGAGTAGGCGCGCTTGCGGATGTGTGCGTGTGTGTGGCCACGCGTTTGCTTAGGCATCAGTGTGTGAAAAGGTAGGTGCTTTTCTCTAGCTGCGTGTGCGTGCACGTGGTGCTGGGTGCACATCCCTGGGTGCTCGTGGAAAGGTTTCTGCATGGTTTTCGCTGAGGAATCGTGTGTGTGCACATGGACAAAGAGAAGGCGCAGCAACCAGGTTCCAGCGCCGAAGAAGGCAAAAGGCGAGGTTTCCGGCGCTATCTCCTTCTCTCCCCAGAGCTAGTCGCGCAAAGCAAGCCGCTAAGCCGGCGACCGGCAAGAGAGCTACAACGAAGCATGCCGAACGGAGAAAATAGCAGCAGCTCATCTGTTCACACCTTGTTTCTGCCATGTGCTTGAACGCCAAGACGTTCGCGCTTCTGTGAGATGAAAGACGTCCTTCTGCATATGTGGTTGCTCACACCGGTGCACTTGTTAGTGTATCCATTCAGTCCTGGGCTGCGGGGCATTCAGAAGTGGCTCTGTGGAGACGTCTGCATAGAGGCAGCTGTCAGAACACGCACACTCGATTGTTCACCAAAACATATGCAGACGCGTCCTTAGCCTGTAGATTTGGATGCACAGAGTTCCCTGTGTTCGCAAGAGACAAGGGAATCGCGTCTGTGCGCACAGAAGCAATAGCGGACCGTTTCCCTCGGAGTGAACGCGAAAGAGCCGTCTATATACTCGCAGACACGCGAACGTGCCTCAATGCGGTCACAGAGGCAGCAGCTTTTGCACAGATGCTCCTGGTGATTCTGGCACTTTCCAGGCACACTCCTGAAAGTCGCGCACACTGCTGTTCACTCGCTAAACGACCTCTTGGGAAACACGTCTCCGGTCGACGGACCGCTCAGATTGCTTCTCGTGTAACTGTGAACTGTGTCAGCGCAGGGAATCCGTCTCTGTTGAGCAGATGTCAATCCTGCCTCGCTTTTGCTTTGTTGCCTCTACCAAGATGATTTCCCGTTTCTCTCTTCACTGGAGCAGGCAGACACAGCCAACGCACATCAAGTGTCAAGAGACACGCTCTGCTGAGCTCAACGCTTGTGCAGATGCACATGTGCGACGAAGTCAACACACGTGCTTGTGGAGAGAAAGAAAGGGACTCCCAGGCGTGTGGAGCGACGGGGAGAAAGAGCGGGCGCTGAGGAACACAGTTTCAAACAGACTGTCTCCACACAAACAGGCACCTGTCTGCAGGTATCCTAGATCTTGATTCTTGAACTTGAGGAAACACGCGTCTGAGCAAAACTCCCAAACGCTTCCAGGAAAGACACAGGCTCTCCCACAAGCACACAAGTGTTTGCCCTCAGCTATAGATCAGGGACAAGCCTGTGAAGAGCAACCAAAGAGCTCGTCCGTCTTTCCCTCAATAGATGGGAGTAGGCGCGCTTGCGGATGTGTGCGTGTGTGTGGCCACGCGTTTGCTTAGGCATCAGTGTGTGAAAAGGTAGGTGCTTTTCTCTAGCTGCGTGTGCGTGCACGTGGTGCTGGGTGCACATCCCTGGGTGCTCGTGGAAAGGTTTCTGCATGGTTTTCGCTGAGGAATCGTGTGTGTGCACATGGACAAAGAGAAGGCGCAGCAACCAGGTTCCAGCGCCGAAGAAGGCAAAAGGCGAGGTTTCCGGCGCTATCTCCTTCTCTCCCCAGAGCTAGTCGCGCAAAGCAAGCCGCTAAGCCGGCGACCGGCAAGAGAGCTACAACGAAGCATGCCGAACGGAGAAAATAGCAGCAGCTCATCTGTTCACACCTTGTTTCTGCCATGTGCTTGAACGCCAAGACGTTCGCGCTTCTGTGAGATGAAAGACGTCCTTCTGCATATGTGGTTGCTCACACCGGTGCACTAGTTAGTGTATCCATTCAGTCCTGGGCTGCGGGGCATTCAGAAGTGGCTCTGTGGAGACGTCTGCATAGAGGCAGCTGTCAGAACACGCACACTCGATTGTTCACCAAAACATATGCAGACGCGTCCTTAGCCTGTAGATTTGGATGCACAGAGTTCCCTGTGTTCGCAAGAGACAAGGGAATCGCGTCTGTGCGCACAGAAGCAATAGCGGACCGTTTCCCTCGGAGTGAACGCGAAAGAGCCGTCTATATACTCGCAGACACGCGAACGTGCCTCAATGCGGTCACAGAGGCAGCAGCTTTTGCACAGATGCTCCTGGTGATTCTGGCACTTTCCAGGCACACTCCTGAAAGTCGCGCACACTGCTGTTCACTCGCTAAACGACCTCTTGGGAAACACGTCTCCGGTCGACGGACCGCTCAGATTGCTTCTCGTGTAACTGTGAACTGTGTCAGCGCAGGGAATCCGTCTCTGTTGAGCAGATGTCAATCCTGCCTCGCTTTTGCTTTGTTGCCTCTACCAAGATGATTTCCCGTTTCTCTCTTCACTGGAGCAGGCAGACACAGCCAACGCACATCAAGTGTCAAGAGACACGCTCTGCTGAGCTCAACGCTTGTGCAGATGCACATGTGCGACGAAGTCAACACACGTGCTTGTGGAGAGAAAGAAAGGGACTCCCAGGCGTGTGGAGCGACGGGGAGAAAGAGCGGGCGCTGAGGAACACAGTTTCAAACAGACTGTCTCCACACAAACAGGCACCTGTCTGCAGGTATCCTAGATCTTGATTCTTGAACTTGAGGAAACACGCGTCTGAGCAAAACTCCCAAACGCTTCCAGGAAAGACACAGGCTCTCCCACAAGCACACAAGTGTTTGCCCTCAGCTATAGATCAGGGACAAGCCTGTGAAGAGCAACCAAAGAGCTCGTCCGTCTTTCCCTCAATAGATGGGAGTAGGCGCGCTTGCGGATGTGTGCGTGTGTGTGGCCACGCGTTTGCTTAGGCATCAGTGTGTGAAAAGGTAGGTGCTTTTCTCTAGCTGCGTGTGCGTGCACGTGGTGCTGGGTGCACATCCCTGGGTGCTCGTGGAAAGGTTTCTGCATGGTTTTCGCTGAGGAATCGTGTGTGTGCACATGGACAAAGAGAAGGCGCAGCAACCAGGTTCCAGCGCCGAAGAAGGCAAAAGGCGAGGTTTCCGGCGCTATCTCCTTCTCTCCCCAGAGCTAGTCGCGCAAAGCAAGCCGCTAAGCCGGCGACCGGCAAGAGAGCTACAACGAAGCATGCCGAACGGAGAAAATAGCAGCAGCTCATCTGTTCACACCTTGTTTCTGCCATGTGCTTGAACGCCAAGACGTTCGCGCTTCTGTGAGATGAAAGACGTCCTTCTGCATATGTGGTTGCTCACACCGGTGCACTTGTTAGTGTATCCATTCAGTCCTGGGCTGCGGGGCATTCAGAAGTGGCTCTGTGGAGACGTCTGCATAGAGGCAGCTGTCAGAACACGCACACTCGATTGTTCACCAAAACATATGCAGACGCGTCCTTAGCCTGTAGATTTGGATGCACAGAGTTCCCTGTGTTCGCAAGAGACAAGGGAATCGCGTCTGTGCGCACAGAAGCAATAGCGGACCGTTTCCCTCGGAGTGAACGCGAAAGAGCCGTCTATATACTCGCAGACACGCGAACGTGCCTCAATGCGGTCACAGAGGCAGCAGCTTTTGCACAGATGCTCCTGGTGATTCTGGCACTTTCCAGGCACACTCCTGAAAGTCGCGCACACTGCTGTTCACTCGCTAAACGACCTCTTGGGAAACACGTCTCCGGTCGACGGACCGCTCAGATTGCTTCTCGTGTAACTGTGAACTGTGTCAGCGCAGGGAATCCGTCTCTGTTGAGCAGATGTCAATCCTGCCTCGCTTTTGCTTTGTTGCCTCTACCAAGATGATTTCCCGTTTCTCTCTTCACTGGAGCAGGCAGACACAGCCAACGCACATCAAGTGTCAAGAGACACGCTCTGCTGAGCTCAACGCTTGTGCAGATGCACATGTGCGACGAAGTCAACACACGTGCTTGTGGAGAGAAAGAAAGGGACTCCCAGGCGTGTGGAGCGACGGGGAGAAAGAGCGGGCGCTGAGGAACACAGTTTCAAACAGACTGTCTCCACACAAACAGGCACCTGTCTGCAGGTATCCTAGATCTTGATTCTTGAACTTGAGGAAACACGCGTCTGAGCAAAACTCCCAAACGCTTCCAGGAAAGACACAGGCTCTCCCACAAGCACACAAGTGTTTGCCCTCAGCTATAGATCAGGGACAAGCCTGTGAAGAGCAACCAAAGAGCTCGTCCGTCTTTCCCTCAATAGATGGGAGTAGGCGCGCTTGCGGATGTGTGCGTGTGTGTGGCCACGCGTTTGCTTAGGCATCAGTGTGTGAAAAGGTAGGTGCTTTTCTCTAGCTGCGTGTGCGTGCACGTGGTGCTGGGTGCACATCCCTGGGTGCTCGTGGAAAGGTTTCTGCATGGTTTTCGCTGAGGAATCGTGTGTGTGCACATGGACAAAGAGAAGGCGCAGCAACCAGGTTCCAGCGCCGAAGAAGGCAAAAGGCGAGGTTTCCGGCGCTATCTCCTTCTCTCCCCAGAGCTAGTCGCGCAAAGCAAGCCGCTAAGCCGGCGACCGGCAAGAGAGCTACAACGAAGCATGCCGAACGGAGAAAATAGCAGCAGCTCATCTGTTCACACCTTGTTTCTGCCATGTGCTTGAACGCCAAGACGTTCGCGCTTCTGTGAGATGAAAGACGTCCTTCTGCATATGTGGTTGCTCACACCGGTGCACTTGTTAGTGTATCCATTCAGTCCTGGGCTGCGGGGCATTCAGAAGTGGCTCTGTGGAGACGTCTGCATAGAGGCAGCTGTCAGAACACGCACACTCGATTGTTCACCAAAACATATGCAGACGCGTCCTTAGCCTGTAGATTTGGATGCACAGAGTTCCCTGTGTTCGCAAGAGACAAGGGAATCGCGTCTGTGCGCACAGAAGCAATAGCGGACCGTTTCCCTCGGAGTGAACGCGAAAGAGCCGTCTATATACTCGCAGACACGCGAACGTGCCTCAATGCGGTCACAGAGGCAGCAGCTTTTGCACAGATGCTCCTGGTGATTCTGGCACTTTCCAGGCACACTCCTGAAAGTCGCGCACACTGCTGTTCACTCGCTAAACGACCTCTTGGGAAACACGTCTCCGGTCGACGGACCGCTCAGATTGCTTCTCGTGTAACTGTGAACTGTGTCAGCGCAGGGAATCCGTCTCTGTTGAGCAGATGTCAATCCTGCCTCGCTTTTGCTTTGTTGCCTCTACCAAGATGATTTCCCGTTTCTCTCTTCACTGGAGCAGGCAGACACAGCCAACGCACATCAAGTGTCAAGAGACACGCTCTGCTGAGCTCAACGCTTGTGCAGATGCACATGTGCGACGAAGTCAACACACGTGCTTGTGGAGAGAAAGAAAGGGACTCCCAGGCGTGTGGAGCGACGGGGAGAAAGAGCGGGCGCTGAGGAACACAGTTTCAAACAGACTGTCTCCACACAAACAGGCACCTGTCTGCAGGTATCCTAGATCTTGATTCTTGAACTTGAGGAAACACGCGTCTGAGCAAAACTCCCAAACGCTTCCAGGAAAGACACAGGCTCTCCCACAAGCACACAAGTGTTTGCCCTCAGCTATAGATCAGGGACAAGCCTGTGAAGAGCAACCAAAGAGCTCGTCCGTCTTTCCCTCAATAGATGGGAGTAGGCGCGCTTGCGGATGTGTGCGTGTGTGTGGCCACGCGTTTGCTTAGGCATCAGTGTGTGAAAAGGTAGGTGCTTTTCTCTAGCTGCGTGTGCGTGCACGTGGTGCTGGGTGCACATCCCTGGGTGCTCGTGGAAAGGTTTCTGCATGGTTTTCGCTGAGGAATCGTGTGTGTGCACATGGACAAAGAGAAGGCGCAGCAACCAGGTTCCAGCGCCGAAGAAGGCAAAAGGCGAGGTTTCCGGCGCTATCTCCTTCTCTCCCCAGAGCTAGTCGCGCAAAGCAAGCCGCTAAGCCGGCGACCGGCAAGAGAGCTACAACGAAGCATGCCGAACGGAGAAAATAGCAGCAGCTCATCTGTTCACACCTTGTTTCTGCCATGTGCTTGAACGCCAAGACGTTCGCGCTTCTGTGAGATGAAAGACGTCCTTCTGCATATGTGGTTGCTCACACCGGTGCACTTGTTAGTGTATCCATTCAGTCCTGGGCTGCGGGGCATTCAGAAGTGGCTCTGTGGAGACGTCTGCATAGAGGCAGCTGTCAGAACACGCACACTCGATTGTTCACCAAAACATATGCAGACGCGTCCTTAGCCTGTAGATTTGGATGCACAGAGTTCCCTGTGTTCGCAAGAGACAAGGGAATCGCGTCTGTGCGCACAGAAGCAATAGCGGACCGTTTCCCTCGGAGTGAACGCGAAAGAGCCGTCTATATACTCGCAGACACGCGAACGTGCCTCAATGCGGTCACAGAGGCAGCAGCTTTTGCACAGATGCTCCTGGTGATTCTGGCACTTTCCAGGCACACTCCTGAAAGTCGCGCACACTGCTGTTCACTCGCTAAACGACCTCTTGGGAAACACGTCTCCGGTCGACGGACCGCTCAGATTGCTTCTCGTGTAACTGTGAACTGTGTCAGCGCAGGGAATCCGTCTCTGTTGAGCAGATGTCAATCCTGCCTCGCTTTTGCTTTGTTGCCTCTACCAAGATGATTTCCCGTTTCTCTCTTCACTGGAGCAGGCAGACACAGCCAACGCACATCAAGTGTCAAGAGACACGCTCTGCTGAGCTCAACGCTTGTGCAGATGCACATGTGCGACGAAGTCAACACACGTGCTTGTGGAGAGAAAGAAAGGGACTCCCAGGCGTGTGGAGCGACGGGGAGAAAGAGCGGGCGCTGAGGAACACAGTTTCAAACAGACTGTCTCCACACAAACAGGCACCTGTCTGCAGGTATCCTAGATCTTGATTCTTGAACTTGAGGAAACACGCGTCTGAGCAAAACTCCCAAACGCTTCCAGGAAAGACACAGGCTCTCCCACAAGCACACAAGTGTTTGCCCTCAGCTATAGATCAGGGACAAGCCTGTGAAGAGCAACCAAAGAGCTCGTCCGTCTTTCCCTCAATAGATGGGAGTAGGCGCGCTTGCGGATGTGTGCGTGTGTGTGGCCACGCGTTTCCTTAGGCATCAGTGTGTGAAAAGGTAGGTGCTTTTCTCTAGCTGCGTGTGCGTGCACGTGGTGCTGGGTGCACATCCCTGGGTGCTCGTGGAAAGGTTTCTGCATGGTTTTCGCTGAGGAATCGTGTGTGTGCACATGGACAAAGAGAAGGCGCAGCAACCAGGTTCCAGCGCCGAAGAAGGCAAAAGGCGAGGTTTCCGGCGCTATCTCCTTCTCTCCCCAGAGCTAGTCGCGCAAAGCAAGCCGCTAAGCCGGCGACCGGCAAGAGAGCTACAACGAAGCATGCCGAACGGAGAAAATAGCAGCAGCTCATCTGTTCACACCTTGTTTCTGCCATGTGCTTGAACGCCAAGACGTTCGCGCTTCTGTGAGATGAAAGACGTCCTTCTGCATATGTGGTTGCTCACACCGGTGCACTTGTTAGTGTATCCATTCAGTCCTGGGCTGCGGGGCATTCAGAAGTGGCTCTGTGGAGACGTCTGCATAGAGGCAGCTGTCAGAACACGCACACTCGATTGTTCACCAAAACATATGCAGACGCGTCCTTAGCCTGTAGATTTGGATGCACAGAGTTCCCTGTGTTCGCAAGAGACAAGGGAATCGCGTCTGTGCGCACAGAAGCAATAGCGGACCGTTTCCCTCGGAGTGAACGCGAAAGAGCCGTCTATATACTCGCAGACACGCGAACGTGCCTCAATGCGGTCACAGAGGCAGCAGCTTTTGCACAGATGCTCCTGGTGATTCTGGCACTTTCCAGGCACACTCCTGAAAGTCGCGCACACTGCTGTTCACTCGCTAAACGACCTCTTGGGAAACACGTCTCCGGTCGACGGACCGCTCAGATTGCTTCTCGTGTAACTGTGAACTGTGTCAGCGCAGGGAATCCGTCTCTGTTGAGCAGATGTCAATCCTGCCTCGCTTTTGCTTTGTTGCCTCTACCAAGATGATTTCCCGTTTCTCTCTTCACTGGAGCAGGCAGACACAGCCAACGCACATCAAGTGTCAAGAGACACGCTCTGCTGAGCTCAACGCTTGTGCAGATGCACATGTGCGACGAAGTCAACACACGTGCTTGTGGAGAGAAAGAAAGGGACTCCCAGGCGTGTGGAGCGACGGGGAGAAAGAGCGGGCGCTGAGGAACACAGTTTCAAACAGACTGTCTCCACACAAACAGGCACCTGTCTGCAGGTATCCTAGATCTTGATTCTTGAACTTGAGGAAACACGCGTCTGAGCAAAACTCCCAAACGCTTCCAGGAAAGACACAGGCTCTCCCACAAGCACACAAGTGTTTGCCCTCAGCTATAGATCAGGGACAAGCCTGTGAAGAGCAACCAAAGAGCTCGTCCGTCTTTCCCTCAATAGATGGGAGTAGGCGCGCTTGCGGATGTGTGCGTGTGTGTGGCCACGCGTTTCCTTAGGCATCAGTGTGTGAAAAGGTAGGTGCTTTTCTCTAGCTGCGTGTGCGTGCACGTGGTGCTGGGTGCACATCCCTGGGTGCTCGTGGAAAGGTTTCTGCATGGTTTTCGCTGAGGAATCGTGTGTGTGCACATGGACAAAGAGAAGGCGCAGCAACCAGGTTCCAGCGCCGAAGAAGGCAAAAGGCGAGGTTTCCGGCGCTATCTCCTTCTCTCCCCAGAGCTAGTCGCGCAAAGCAAGCCGCTAAGCCGGCGACCGGCAAGAGAGCTACAACGAAGCATGCCGAACGGAGAAAATAGCAGCAGCTCATCTGTTCACACCTTGTTTCTGCCATGTGCTTGAACGCCAAGACGTTCGCGCTTCTGTGAGATGAAAGACGTCCTTCTGCATATGTGGTTGCTCACACCGGTGCACTTGTTAGTGTATCCATTCAGTCCTGGGCTGCGGGGCATTCAGAAGTGGCTCTGTGGAGACGTCTGCATAGAGGCAGCTGTCAGAACACGCACACTCGATTGTTCACCAAAACATATGCAGACGCGTCCTTAGCCTGTAGATTTGGATGCACAGAGTTCCCTGTGTTCGCAAGAGACAAGGGAATCGCGTCTGTGCGCACAGAAGCAATAGCGGACCGTTTCCCTCGGAGTGAACGCGAAAGAGCCGTCTATATACTCGCAGACACGCGAACGTGCCTCAATGCGGTCACAGAGGCAGCAGCTTTTGCACAGATGCTCCTGGTGATTCTGGCACTTTCCAGGCACACTCCTGAAAGTCGCGCACACTGCTGTTCACTCGCTAAACGACCTCTTGGGAAACACGTCTCCGGTCGACGGACCGCTCAGATTGCTTCTCGTGTAACTGTGAACTGTGTCAGCGCAGGGAATCCGTCTCTGTTGAGCAGATGTCAATCCTGCCTCGCTTTTGCTTTGTTGCCTCTACCAAGATGATTTCCCGTTTCTCTCTTCACTGGAGCAGGCAGACACAGCCAACGCACATCAAGTGTCAAGAGACACGCTCTGCTGAGCTCAACGCTTGTGCAGATGCACATGTGCGACGAAGTCAACACACGTGCTTGTGGAGAGAAAGAAAGGGACTCCCAGGCGTGTGGAGCGACGGGGAGAAAGAGCGGGCGCTGAGGAACACAGTTTCAAACAGACTGTCTCCACACAAACAGGCACCTGTCTGCAGGTATCCTAGATCTTGATTCTTGAACTTGAGGAAACACGCGTCTGAGCAAAACTCCCAAACGCTTCCAGGAAAGACACAGGCTCTCCCACAAGCACACAAGTGTTTGCCCTCAGCTATAGATCAGGGACAAGCCTGTGAAGAGCAACCAAAGAGCTCGTCCGTCTTTCCCTCAATAGATGGGAGTAGGCGCGCTTGCGGATGTGTGCGTGTGTGTGGCCACGCGTTTGCTTAGGCATCAGTGTGTGAAAAGGTAGGTGCTTTTCTCTAGCTGCGTGTGCGTGCACGTGGTGCTGGGTGCACATCCCTGGGTGCTCGTGGAAAGGTTTCTGCATGGTTTTCGCTGAGGAATCGTGTGTGTGCACATGGACAAAGAGAAGGCGCAGCAACCAGGTTCCAGCGCCGAAGAAGGCAAAAGGCGAGGTTTCCGGCGCTATCTCCTTCTCTCCCCAGAGCTAGTCGCGCAAAGCAAGCCGCTAAGCCGGCGACCGGCAAGAGAGCTACAACGAAGCATGCCGAACGGAGAAAATAGCAGCAGCTCATCTGTTCACACCTTGTTTCTGCCATGTGCTTGAACGCCAAGACGTTCGCGCTTCTGTGAGATGAAAGACGTCCTTCTGCATATGTGGTTGCTCACACCGGTGCACTAGTTAGTGTATCCATTCAGTCCTGGGCTGCGGGGCATTCAGAAGTGGCTCTGTGGAGACGTCTGCATAGAGGCAGCTGTCAGAACACGCACACTCGATTGTTCACCAAAACATATGCAGACGCGTCCTTAGCCTGTAGATTTGGATGCACAGAGTTCCCTGTGTTCGCAAGAGACAAGGGAATCGCGTCTGTGCGCACAGAAGCAATAGCGGACCGTTTCCCTCGGAGTGAACGCGAAAGAGCCGTCTATATACTCGCAGACACGCGAACGTGCCTCAATGCGGTCACAGAGGCAGCAGCTTTTGCACAGATGCTCCTGGTGATTCTGGCACTTTCCAGGCACACTCCTGAAAGTCGCGCACACTGCTGTTCACTCGCTAAACGACCTCTTGGGAAACACGTCTCCGGTCGACGGACCGCTCAGATTGCTTCTCGTGTAACTGTGAACTGTGTCAGCGCAGGGAATCCGTCTCTGTTGAGCAGATGTCAATCCTGCCTCGCTTTTGCTTTGTTGCCTCTACCAAGATGATTTCCCGTTTCTCTCTTCACTGGAGCAGGCAGACACAGCCAACGCACATCAAGTGTCAAGAGACACGCTCTGCTGAGCTCAACGCTTGTGCAGATGCACATGTGCGACGAAGTCAACACACGTGCTTGTGGAGAGAAAGAAAGGGACTCCCAGGCGTGTGGAGCGACGGGGAGAAAGAGCGGGCGCTGAGGAACACAGTTTCAAACAGACTGTCTCCACACAAACAGGCACCTGTCTGCAGGTATCCTAGATCTTGATTCTTGAACTTGAGGAAACACGCGTCTGAGCAAAACTCCCAAACGCTTCCAGGAAAGACACAGGCTCTCCCACAAGCACACAAGTGTTTGCCCTCAGCTATAGATCAGGGACAAGCCTGTGAAGAGCAACCAAAGAGCTCGTCCGTCTTTCCCTCAATAGATGGGAGTAGGCGCGCTTGCGGATGTGTGCGTGTGTGTGGCCACGCGTTTGCTTAGGCATCAGTGTGTGAAAAGGTAGGTGCTTTTCTCTAGCTGCGTGTGCGTGCACGTGGTGCTGGGTGCACATCCCTGGGTGCTCGTGGAAAGGTTTCTGCATGGTTTTCGCTGAGGAATCGTGTGTGTGCACATGGACAAAGAGAAGGCGCAGCAACCAGGTTCCAGCGCCGAAGAAGGCAAAAGGCGAGGTTTCCGGCGCTATCTCCTTCTCTCCCCAGAGCTAGTCGCGCAAAGCAAGCCGCTAAGCCGGCGACCGGCAAGAGAGCTACAACGAAGCATGCCGAACGGAGAAAATAGCAGCAGCTCATCTGTTCACACCTTGTTTCTGCCATGTGCTTGAACGCCAAGACGTTCGCGCTTCTGTGAGATGAAAGACGTCCTTCTGCATATGTGGTTGCTCACACCGGTGCACTTGTTAGTGTATCCATTCAGTCCTGGGCTGCGGGGCATTCAGAAGTGGCTCTGTGGAGACGTCTGCATAGAGGCAGCTGTCAGAACACGCACACTCGATTGTTCACCAAAACATATGCAGACGCGTCCTTAGCCTGTAGATTTGGATGCACAGAGTTCCCTGTGTTCGCAAGAGACAAGGGAATCGCGTCTGTGCGCACAGAAGCAATAGCGGACCGTTTCCCTCGGAGTGAACGCGAAAGAGCCGTCTATATACTCGCAGACACGCGAACGTGCCTCAATGCGGTCACAGAGGCAGCAGCTTTTGCACAGATGCTCCTGGTGATTCTGGCACTTTCCAGGCACACTCCTGAAAGTCGCGCACACTGCTGTTCACTCGCTAAACGACCTCTTGGGAAACACGTCTCCGGTCGACGGACCGCTCAGATTGCTTCTCGTGTAACTGTGAACTGTGTCAGCGCAGGGAATCCGTCTCTGTTGAGCAGATGTCAATCCTGCCTCGCTTTTGCTTTGTTGCCTCTACCAAGATGATTTCCCGTTTCTCTCTTCACTGGAGCAGGCAGACACAGCCAACGCACATCAAGTGTCAAGAGACACGCTCTGCTGAGCTCAACGCTTGTGCAGATGCACATGTGCGACGAAGTCAACACACGTGCTTGTGGAGAGAAAGAAAGGGACTCCCAGGCGTGTGGAGCGACGGGGAGAAAGAGCGGGCGCTGAGGAACACAGTTTCAAACAGACTGTCTCCACACAAACAGGCACCTGTCTGCAGGTATCCTAGATCTTGATTCTTGAACTTGAGGAAACACGCGTCTGAGCAAAACTCCCAAACGCTTCCAGGAAAGACACAGGCTCTCCCACAAGCACACAAGTGTTTGCCCTCAGCTATAGATCAGGGACAAGCCTGTGAAGAGCAACCAAAGAGCTCGTCCGTCTTTCCCTCAATAGATGGGAGTAGGCGCGCTTGCGGATGTGTGCGTGTGTGTGGCCACGCGTTTGCTTAGGCATCAGTGTGTGAAAAGGTAGGTGCTTTTCTCTAGCTGCGTGTGCGTGCACGTGGTGCTGGGTGCACATCCCTGGGTGCTCGTGGAAAGGTTTCTGCATGGTTTTCGCTGAGGAATCGTGTGTGTGCACATGGACAAAGAGAAGGCGCAGCAACCAGGTTCCAGCGCCGAAGAAGGCAAAAGGCGAGGTTTCCGGCGCTATCTCCTTCTCTCCCCAGAGCTAGTCGCGCAAAGCAAGCCGCTAAGCCGGCGACCGGCAAGAGAGCTACAACGAAGCATGCCGAACGGAGAAAATAGCAGCAGCTCATCTGTTCACACCTTGTTTCTGCCATGTGCTTGAACGCCAAGACGTTCGCGCTTCTGTGAGATGAAAGACGTCCTTCTGCATATGTGGTTGCTCACACCGGTGCACTTGTTAGTGTATCCATTCAGTCCTGGGCTGCGGGGCATTCAGAAGTGGCTCTGTGGAGACGTCTGCATAGAGGCAGCTGTCAGAACACGCACACTCGATTGTTCACCAAAACATATGCAGACGCGTCCTTAGCCTGTAGATTTGGATGCACAGAGTTCCCTGTGTTCGCAAGAGACAAGGGAATCGCGTCTGTGCGCACAGAAGCAATAGCGGACCGTTTCCCTCGGAGTGAACGCGAAAGAGCCGTCTATATACTCGCAGACACGCGAACGTGCCTCAATGCGGTCACAGAGGCAGCAGCTTTTGCACAGATGCTCCTGGTGATTCTGGCACTTTCCAGGCACACTCCTGAAAGTCGCGCACACTGCTGTTCACTCGCTAAACGACCTCTTGGGAAACACGTCTCCGGTCGACGGACCGCTCAGATTGCTTCTCGTGTAACTGTGAACTGTGTCAGCGCAGGGAATCCGTCTCTGTTGAGCAGATGTCAATCCTGCCTCGCTTTTGCTTTGTTGCCTCTACCAAGATGATTTCCCGTTTCTCTCTTCACTGGAGCAGGCAGACACAGCCAACGCACATCAAGTGTCAAGAGACACGCTCTGCTGAGCTCAACGCTTGTGCAGATGCACATGTGCGACGAAGTCAACACACGTGCTTGTGGAGAGAAAGAAAGGGACTCCCAGGCGTGTGGAGCGACGGGGAGAAAGAGCGGGCGCTGAGGAACACAGTTTCAAACAGACTGTCTCCACACAAACAGGCACCTGTCTGCAGGTATCCTAGATCTTGATTCTTGAACTTGAGGAAACACGCGTCTGAGCAAAACTCCCAAACGCTTCCAGGAAAGACACAGGCTCTCCCACAAGCACACAAGTGTTTGCCCTCAGCTATAGATCAGGGACAAGCCTGTGAAGAGCAACCAAAGAGCTCGTCCGTCTTTCCCTCAATAGATGGGAGTAGGCGCGCTTGCGGATGTGTGCGTGTGTGTGGCCACGCGTTTGCTTAGGCATCAGTGTGTGAAAAGGTAGGTGCTTTTCTCTAGCTGCGTGTGCGTGCACGTGGTGCTGGGTGCACATCCCTGGGTGCTCGTGGAAAGGTTTCTGCATGGTTTTCGCTGAGGAATCGTGTGTGTGCACATGGACAAAGAGAAGGCGCAGCAACCAGGTTCCAGCGCCGAAGAAGGCAAAAGGCGAGGTTTCCGGCGCTATCTCCTTCTCTCCCCAGAGCTAGTCGCGCAAAGCAAGCCGCTAAGCCGGCGACCGGCAAGAGAGCTACAACGAAGCATGCCGAACGGAGAAAATAGCAGCAGCTCATCTGTTCACACCTTGTTTCTGCCATGTGCTTGAACGCCAAGACGTTCGCGCTTCTGTGAGATGAAAGACGTCCTTCTGCATATGTGGTTGCTCACACCGGTGCACTTGTTAGTGTATCCATTCAGTCCTGGGCTGCGGGGCATTCAGAAGTGGCTCTGTGGAGACGTCTGCATAGAGGCAGCTGTCAGAACACGCACACTCGATTGTTCACCAAAACATATGCAGACGCGTCCTTAGCCTGTAGATTTGGATGCACAGAGTTCCCTGTGTTCGCAAGAGACAAGGGAATCGCGTCTGTGCGCACAGAAGCAATAGCGGACCGTTTCCCTCGGAGTGAACGCGAAAGAGCCGTCTATATACTCGCAGACACGCGAACGTGCCTCAATGCGGTCACAGAGGCAGCAGCTTTTGCACAGATGCTCCTGGTGATTCTGGCACTTTCCAGGCACACTCCTGAAAGTCGCGCACACTGCTGTTCACTCGCTAAACGACCTCTTGGGAAACACGTCTCCGGTCGACGGACCGCTCAGATTGCTTCTCGTGTAACTGTGAACTGTGTCAGCGCAGGGAATCCGTCTCTGTTGAGCAGATGTCAATCCTGCCTCGCTTTTGCTTTGTTGCCTCTACCAAGATGATTTCCCGTTTCTCTCTTCACTGGAGCAGGCAGACACAGCCAACGCACATCAAGTGTCAAGAGACACGCTCTGCTGAGCTCAACGCTTGTGCAGATGCACATGTGCGACGAAGTCAACACACGTGCTTGTGGAGAGAAAGAAAGGGACTCCCAGGCGTGTGGAGCGACGGGGAGAAAGAGCGGGCGCTGAGGAACACAGTTTCAAACAGACTGTCTCCACACAAACAGGCACCTGTCTGCAGGTATCCTAGATCTTGATTCTTGAACTTGAGGAAACACGCGTCTGAGCAAAACTCCCAAACGCTTCCAGGAAAGACACAGGCTCTCCCACAAGCACACAAGTGTTTGCCCTCAGCTATAGATCAGGGACAAGCCTGTGAAGAGCAACCAAAGAGCTCGTCCGTCTTTCCCTCAATAGATGGGAGTAGGCGCGCTTGCGGATGTGTGCGTGTGTGTGGCCACGCGTTTGCTTAGGCATCAGTGTGTGAAAAGGTAGGTGCTTTTCTCTAGCTGCGTGTGCGTGCACGTGGTGCTGGGTGCACATCCCTGGGTGCTCGTGGAAAGGTTTCTGCATGGTTTTCGCTGAGGAATCGTGTGTGTGCACATGGACAAAGAGAAGGCGCAGCAACCAGGTTCCAGCGCCGAAGAAGGCAAAAGGCGAGGTTTCCGGCGCTATCTCCTTCTCTCCCCAGAGCTAGTCGCGCAAAGCAAGCCGCTAAGCCGGCGACCGGCAAGAGAGCTACAACGAAGCATGCCGAACGGAGAAAATAGCAGCAGCTCATCTGTTCACACCTTGTTTCTGCCATGTGCTTGAACGCCAAGACGTTCGCGCTTCTGTGAGATGAAAGACGTCCTTCTGCATATGTGGTTGCTCACACCGGTGCACTAGTTAGTGTATCCATTCAGTCCTGGGCTGCGGGGCATTCAGAAGTGGCTCTGTGGAGACGTCTGCATAGAGGCAGCTGTCAGAACACGCACACTCGATTGTTCACCAAAACATATGCAGACGCGTCCTTAGCCTGTAGATTTGGATGCACAGAGTTCCCTGTGTTCGCAAGAGACAAGGGAATCGCGTCTGTGCGCACAGAAGCAATAGCGGACCGTTTCCCTCGGAGTGAACGCGAAAGAGCCGTCTATATACTCGCAGACACGCGAACGTGCCTCAATGCGGTCACAGAGGCAGCAGCTTTTGCACAGATGCTCCTGGTGATTCTGGCACTTTCCAGGCACACTCCTGAAAGTCGCGCACACTGCTGTTCACTCGCTAAACGACCTCTTGGGAAACACGTCTCCGGTCGACGGACCGCTCAGATTGCTTCTCGTGTAACTGTGAACTGTGTCAGCGCAGGGAATCCGTCTCTGTTGAGCAGATGTCAATCCTGCCTCGCTTTTGCTTTGTTGCCTCTACCAAGATGATTTCCCGTTTCTCTCTTCACTGGAGCAGGCAGACACAGCCAACGCACATCAAGTGTCAAGAGACACGCTCTGCTGAGCTCAACGCTTGTGCAGATGCACATGTGCGACGAAGTCAACACACGTGCTTGTGGAGAGAAAGAAAGGGACTCCCAGGCGTGTGGAGCGACGGGGAGAAAGAGCGGGCGCTGAGGAACACAGTTTCAAACAGACTGTCTCCACACAAACAGGCACCTGTCTGCAGGTATCCTAGATCTTGATTCTTGAACTTGAGGAAACACGCGTCTGAGCAAAACTCCCAAACGCTTCCAGGAAAGACACAGGCTCTCCCACAAGCACACAAGTGTTTGCCCTCAGCTATAGATCAGGGACAAGCCTGTGAAGAGCAACCAAAGAGCTCGTCCGTCTTTCCCTCAATAGATGGGAGTAGGCGCGCTTGCGGATGTGTGCGTGTGTGTGGCCACGCGTTTGCTTAGGCATCAGTGTGTGAAAAGGTAGGTGCTTTTCTCTAGCTGCGTGTGCGTGCACGTGGTGCTGGGTGCACATCCCTGGGTGCTCGTGGAAAGGTTTCTGCATGGTTTTCGCTGAGGAATCGTGTGTGTGCACATGGACAAAGAGAAGGCGCAGCAACCAGGTTCCAGCGCCGAAGAAGGCAAAAGGCGAGGTTTCCGGCGCTATCTCCTTCTCTCCCCAGAGCTAGTCGCGCAAAGCAAGCCGCTAAGCCGGCGACCGGCAAGAGAGCTACAACGAAGCATGCCGAACGGAGAAAATAGCAGCAGCTCATCTGTTCACACCTTGTTTCTGCCATGTGCTTGAACGCCAAGACGTTCGCGCTTCTGTGAGATGAAAGACGTCCTTCTGCATATGTGGTTGCTCACACCGGTGCACTTGTTAGTGTATCCATTCAGTCCTGGGCTGCGGGGCATT